>NW_022111351.1:12971-17952 GCF_000313985.2 Echinops telfairi | reverse complement strand
TAGGTTTAGGGTTCGGGTAAGGGTTACGGTTAGGGTTAGGTTTAGAATTAGGATTAGGGTTAGGCCTTGGGTTATGGTTAGGCTTAGGGGGAGGTTTAGGCTTATCGTTAGACCTATGATTAGTGTTAGAGTTAAGGTTAGGGTTAACCCTAGTGTTAGGGTTAGGGTTAGGCCTAGGTTTAGGTCTAGTGTTAGGGTTAGGGTTAGCTTCAGAGATAGGTTTAGGTCTAGGGTTAGGGTTAGAATTAGAGTTAGGTTTAAGAGTAGGGTTGGCGTTAGGCTTAGGTTTAGGCTTAGGGTGAGGCCTAGGGTTAGGGTTAGGTGTAGTGTTAGCGTTAGGCTTAGTTTCAGGGTTAAGGTTAGGCCTAGGGTTAGGGTTAGGTTTAAGTTTGGGTTAGGGGTTAGGCTTAGGTTTAGGTTTAGGGTTAGGATTAGTGTTATGGGTAGGTTTAGGATTAGTGTTATGGTTAGGTTTAGGTTTAGGGTTAGGCTTGGGTTTAGGGTTAGGGTTAAGTTTAGGGTTGGGGTTAGGCTTAGGTTTAGGATTGGGTTTAGGGTTAGGGTTTGTTTTAGGTTTATGCCTGGGATGAGGTTTATGGTTAGGGATAGTGTTAGGCCTAAGGTTTGGGTTAGGTTTAGTCTCAGGGTTATGATTAGGTTTAGGCCTAGAGTTAGGGTTAGGGTTAGGATTAGGGTTAAGTTTATTCCTAGACATAGTGTTAGGGTTCTCATTAGGGGAAGGGTTAAGCCTAAGGTTTAGTTTATGTTTAGGTATTGGGTAATGCCTGGGTTTAGAGACGGAGTTAGGGTTAGGCTTAGATTTAGGATTATGGTTAGGTGTAGCATGAAGTTTTGGGTTAGAGTTCGGTTTAGGATTACAGTTAGGCCAAGCTTTATTGGTTAGGTTTAGGTCTATTGTTAGGGTTAGGATTAGGGTTATGGTTAGGGTAAGCCTGAGGGTTAGGGTCAGCTCTAGGTTTAGGGTTCGGGTAAGCGTTATGGTTAGGGTTAGGTTTAGAATTAGGGTTAGGGTTAGGGCTTGCATTAGGGTTAGACTTAGGGAAGGTTTAGGCTTAGCGTTAGACCTAGTGTTTGTGTTAGGGTTAAAGTTAAGGTTAACCCTAGCGTTAGGATTAGGGTTAGAGTTAGGGTTAGATTTAGGGTCCGTGTTAAGCTTAGGCTTTGGGTTAAGGTTAGGTTTAGGCCTAGAATTATGCGTGGGGTTAGGTTTATGTTTAGGGTTTGGGTTCGGCTTAGGGTTAGGTTGTAGGGTTAGTTTTAGGCCTAGGGTAAGGCCACGGTTTAGTTTAGGATTAGGTTTAGTGGTAGGGTTAGCATTAGGATTAGGGTTAGCCCTAAATTTAAGCCTGAGTTAGGCCTAGGGTTAAGCCTAGTGTTAGGGTTAACATAAGGCCTAGGGTTATACCTGGGTTTAAATTTACGTTCAGTGTTAGGTTTAGCCTAGGCTTACGGTTAGGGTTAGGGTTAGGGTTAGGATTAAGGTTAGGCTTAGGTTTAGGTGTTGGGTCAGCATTAGGGTTAGGGTTAAGGTTAGCTTTAGGGTTAGCATTAGGGTTAGGCCTACGCTTAGGCTTAGGTTTAGGGTTAGATGTAGGGTTAAGGTTAGGGGTAATTTTGGGCCTAGGCTTAGGGTTAGGTTTAGGGTGAGTGTTAGGGTTAGGGTTAGTCATAGGGTTATGGTTAGGGTTAGAGTTGTTTTAAGGTTAGGGTTAGCGTTAGGCGTATTGTTTTTTTTAGGGTTACGGTAGGGTTGGGTTTATGTTGTGCATTTGGCCTAGGTTTAAGGTTAGGTTTAGGAATAGCGTTAGGGTAAGGGTTAGGTCTAGGGTTAGGGTTAGCATTAAGTATAGAATCAGCATTAATTTTAGGGTTAGGCCTAGGGTTATGGTTAGGGTTAGAATTGATCCTAGGATTAGCTTTAGGGTTACGGTTAGCCCTAGGTTTAGGGTGAGGTTTAGGAATTGGGTTAGGCCTTTTGTTATGGTTATGATTAGGTCTAGGGTTAGGGTTCAGCCTAGGGTTAGTGTTAGGGTTAGGGTTAGGCCTAGATTTAGGTTTATTGTTTGGTGTAGGGTTAGGCTGAGGCCTAGGGTTCGGATTAGGTTTATGTTTGGTTTGATTTAGTGTTAGTTTTAGGCCTAGGGTTAGTTTAAGGTTTAGGGTTAGGTTTTGGCCTAGGTTTAGTGTTAAGGTTAAGGTTAGGGTTAGGGTTAAGCTGAGGCTTATGTTTAGGATTTGTGTTAGGGTTAGGGTTTGTTTTAGTTTTATGCCTGGGATTAGGTTTATTGTTAGGGATAGGGTTAGGCCTAGGGTTAGGGTTAGGGTTAGGATTAGGGTTGGGGTTAGGGTGACATTTATTCCTAGGCTTACGGTTAGGGTTCTCGTTTGGTGAAGCATTAAGCATAAGATTTAGTTGAGATTTAGGTTTTGAGTTATGCCTGTGTTTAGGGTTAGGGTTAAGTTTAGGTCTAGGCTTAGGGTGAGGGTTAGGTTTAGGTTTAGGTTTAGGGTTAGCATTATGGTTAGGTCTAGCGTAAGGGTTTGGGTTAGAGTTAGGGTTAGGATTACAGTTAGGCCACGGGTTAGGTTTAGGTTTAGGGCTAGTGTTAGGGTTAGCGTTAGGGTTAGGATTAGGCTTAGGCCTAGGATTAGGGTTAGGGTTTGCCTGAGGGTTAGGGTCAGGCCTAGGTTTATGGTTCGGTTAAGGGCTACAGTTATGGTTAGGTTTAGAATTAGGATTAGGGTTAGGCCTTGGGTTAGGGTGAGGCTTAGGGTTAGGGTTAGACCTAGCGTTATCGTTAGAGTTAAGGTTAGGGTTAACCCTACAGTTAGCGTTAGGTTTTGGGTTCAGTCTAGGTTAAGGGTTAGATCTGGTGTTAGGGTTAGGATTCAGTTTAGGGTTAGGTTTAGACCTAGGGTTAGGGTAAGGCTTAGGTTTAGGGTTAAGGTTAGGGTTGGGATTAGGCTTATATTTGTTTCAGGTTAGGGTCAGTGTTAGGTCTAGTGTTAGGGTTAGGACTAGTCTTATGGTTAGGTTTAGGATTAGGCCTAGGCTTAGGGTTAGGGTTAAGTTTAGGGTTGGGGTTACGCTTATGTTTAGGTTTTTGGTTAGGATAGGATTTGTGTTCGTTTTATGCCTGGGATTAGATTTATGGTTAGCGATAGCGTTAGGCCTAGGGTTAGGGTTAGGTTTAGTGTCAGGGTTATGGTTAGGGTTAGGACTAGGGTTAGGTTTAGGGTTAGGGTTAGGAATAGGTTTAGGGTTATGGTTAAGTTTATTCCTAGACTTAGGGTTAGGTTTCTCTTTAGTGGAAGGGTTAATCCTAAGGTTTAATTTCTATTTAGGTTTAGGGTTATGCCTGGGTTTAGGGTTAGGGTTAGGGTTAGGTTTAGGTTTAGCGTTATGGTTAGGCTTAGCATAAGGTTTTGGGTTAGAGTTAGGGTTAGGATAACAGTTAGGCCAAGTTTTAGGTTTAGGTTTCGGTCTATTGTTACGGTTAGGATTTGGATTAGGGTTAGGGTTAGCCTGAGGCTTGGGTCAGGCCTAGGTTTAGGGTTCGGGTAAGAGTTACGGTTAGTGTTAGGTTTAGAATTAGGGTTAGGGATAGGCCTTGGGTTAGGGTTAGACTTATGGGGAGGTTTAGGCTCAGCATTAGGCCTAGCGTTAGTGTTATGGTTATAGTTAGGGTTAACCCTAGCATTAGGTTTAGGGTCAGGGTTAGGCCTAGATTTAGGGTTAGGTTTAGGGTCCGTGTTAAGCTTAGGCTTTGGGTTAGGGTTAGGGTTAGGACTAGGATTATTCGTTGGGTTAGGTTTAGATTTAGGGTTTGGGTTAGGCTTATGGTTAGGTTGTAGTGGTAGTTTTAGGCCTAGGGTAAGGCCACGGTTTAGTTTAGGATTAGATTTAATGTTACGGTTAGCATTAGGATTAGGGTTAGTCTATGCTTAGGCCTGGGTTAGGCCTAGGGCTAAGCTTAGGCATAGGGTTAGCATTAGGCCTTGGATTATACCTTGGTTTAGGGTTAGGTTCAGTGATAGTTTTAGGCCTCGGCCCACAGTTAGGGTTAGCGTTAGTATTAAGGTTAGGCTTAGGTTTAGGTGTTGGGTCAGCATTAGGTTTAGTGTTAAGGTTAGCTTTAGGGTTAGGCCTACGCTTAGGGTTAGGTTTAGGGTTAGATTTAGGGTTTGGGTTAGGGGTAAGTTTGGGCCTAGGCTTAGGGTTAGGTTTACGGTGAGTGTTAGGGTTAGGGTTAGTCATAGGGTATGGTTAGGGTTAGAATCAGGCCTAGGATTAGATTTAGGGTTAGAGTTAGCCCTAGGGTTAGGGTTAGGTTTAGGAATAGGGTTAGGCCTTTCCTTAGGGTTAGGATTAGGGCTAGGGTTAGGGTTCAGCCTAGGGTTAGTGTTAGGGTTATGGTTAGGCCTGGATTTAGGTTCATGGTTAGGTTTAGGATTAGGCTAAATCCTAGGGTTTGGATTAGGTTTAACTTTAGGTTTGTGTTAGTGTTAGTTTTAGGCCTAGGGTTAGTGTAATGTTTAGGGTTAGGTTTGGGCCTAGGGTTAGTGTTAGGGTTGAGATTAGGATTAGGGTTAGGATTATGGTGAAATTGATTCCTTGGCTTAGGGTTAGTGTTCTCGTTAGGGGAAGGATTAATCATAAGGTTTAATTCATGTTTAGGTTTTGGGTTATGCCTGTGTTTTGGGTTAGGGTTAGGTTTAGGTCTAGGCTTTTAGGTTTAGGGTTAGCATTATGGTTAGGCCTAGCATAAGGGATTGGGTTAGAGTTAGGGTTAGGATTACTGTTAGGACAAGGGTTAGGGTTAGGTTTAGGTCTAGTATTAGGGTTAGGCCTAGGATTAGGGTTAGGGTTATCCTGAGAATTACGTTCAGGCCTAGGTTTAGGGTTCGAGTAAGGGTGACGGTTAGGGTTAGGGTTAAGCCTAATGCTAACCCTAACGCT
>NW_022111351.1:9551-10851 GCF_000313985.2 Echinops telfairi | reverse complement strand
CTAACCTTAGGTCTAACGCTAAGCCTAAACCTCCCCCTAAGCCTAACCCTAACCCAAGGCCTAACCCTAACCCTAATTCTAAACCTAAACCTAACCACAACACTTACCCGAACCCTAAAACTAGGCCTGACCTAACCCTCAGGCTAACCCTAAACCTAATCCTAAGCCTAACCCTCACCCTAACCCTAATCCTAATCCTAACACTAGACTTAAACTTAACCCTAACCCTTGGCCTAACTGTAATCCTAACCCTAACTCTAAGCCAAACTCTTATGCTAGGCCTAACCATAACTCTAACCGTAAACCTAACCCTAACCCTAATCCTAAACCCAGGCATAACCCAAAACCTAAACATAAACTAAACCTTAGGCTTAACCCTTCCCCTGATGAGAACCCTAACCCTAAGCCTAGGAATAAACTTAACCCTAACCACAACCCTAATCCTAACCCTAAACTTAAACCTAAACCTAGGCCTAACTCTTACCATAACCCTGATACTAAACCTGACCCTAACCCTAGGCCTAACACTATCCCTAACCATGAACCTAATCCCAAGTATAAACCTAACAGAAACCCTAATGCTAACAAAAACCCTAAACCTAAGCCTAACAGTAACCCTAACCCTAACCTTAACACTAACCCTAGACCCAAACCTAACCCTAAATGTTACACTAACCCTAGGCCTAAACCTAACACTAACACAAACCTAAACTTAAACCTAATCTGACCCCTAGGCCTTAGCCTAACAATAAACCTAAATCTAGGCCTAACCCTAAACCTAACCCTTACACTAACCCTAGGCTTAACCCTAACCCTAATCCCATCCCTAACGAAAGGCCTAACCCTATTCCTAAACCTAACTTTAACCCTAGGGCTAACCCTAACCCTAAATCTAATCCTAGGTCTGATTCTAACCCTAACCATAACCCTAGGCCTAACTCTAAAACTAACGCTGATTCTAAACTTAATGCTAACCCTATCCCTAGACCTAACCCTGACCCTAACGCTAACCCTAACCCTAATCTTAAGCCTAGGCCAAACCTACATCATAAACCCAACCCTACCGTAACCCTAAAAAAAACACTCTAGGCCTATCACTAATCCTAACCTTAAACCTAACCATAACCCTATGACTAACCTTAACCCTAACACTCATTCTAAACCAAACCCTACCCCTAGGCCCAAACTTACCCCTAACCCTAAACCAAAATCTAACCCTAAGCATAGGCCTAACCCTAACACGAACCCTAACCTGAAAGCTAACCAAAACACTAAACCTTCTCCTGACCCTAGGCCTAAC
>NW_022111351.1:6780-8175 GCF_000313985.2 Echinops telfairi | reverse complement strand
CTAACCCTAACCCTAGGCCAAAACCTAACTCAAACCCAAACCATAACCATAACCCTAAAACTAGGCCCAACCCTAACCCTAACCCTACTCCTTATCTAAATCTAACTCTAACCCTAACCCTAACCCTACTCCTTATCTAAACCTAAATCTAATCCTAACCCTAACCCTAACCATAGCCCTAACACTAACTATAACCTGGGCCTAACCCTGACCCTCACCCTAACTCTAACACTAGCCATAATCCACAACCTAGGGCTAAACCTGACAGTAACCTTAACCCTTACTCTAACCCTAACCCTAGGACTAAACCTAACTTTAACACTCACCCTAACCCTATCCCTAAACCAAACCCTAGGCCTGCTCCTAACCCTAAACCTAACTCTAACCCAAATCGTAGGTCGAAACCTAACCCTAAACTGAACCCAAAGTCGAACCCTAACCTAATCTTCACCCTAGGACTAACCCTAATCCTAACCGTAGGACTAACCCTAATACTAAAATGTGGGCCTAACCCTAAATCTAGCCCCTACTCTAACCTTAACCCTAACCCTAACCCTAACACATACCCTAAACCTAACCCTAGGCCCAAACTTAACCCTAACCCTAACCTTAACCCAAAACCGAAATCTATGCCTAACCGTAACCCTGAACCTTACATGAAGCATAACCCTAAAGCTAACTCTAGGCCTAACCCTAACCCTAACCCTCACCATAACCCTATAATTGACTCTAGGCCTAAACCTGACCCTAAAACTAACCCTAATCCTAACCCTAACCCGAGGCCTAATCCTAACCTTATGCCTAACCCTAACCTAAGGAAACACTAACCCAAATCTTAACCCTAGGCCTAAGCCTAAACCTAAACCCAACCCTAACCCTAAACCTAGGCCTAAGCCTGAGCCTAACCCGAACCTTAAACCAAATCCTAATCCTAACTGTAATTCTAGGCCTAACCCTGACCCTAAGCCTAACCTTAACCATAACCCTAATCCTAGGCCTAACCATAACCATAACCATAAACCTACACCTAATCTTAAACCCAATGCTAACCTGAAACCTAACCTTCAACATAACCCTAACCCTGACCCCAGGCCTAAATTTAACCCTAACACTAACCCGAGGCCTAACCCTAAACCTAAGGATAACACTAACCCTAAGTTTAACCCTAGGCCTAATCCTAACCCTAACACTAACTCCAATGCTAACACTAAACGTAACCCTAACCGTGGGCCAAAATCTTACCCTAACCTTACCTCAAACCCTAACCCAAACTCAAACCCTAACCGTAACCCAAGTCATAACCTGACTGTAAACCTAAGCCTAACCCTAATCCTAACCCTAAATTACACAAACCCAAACCCTAAAACTAACCCTAAACCTAGACCTAACCCTAAC
>NW_022111351.1:4255-5764 GCF_000313985.2 Echinops telfairi | reverse complement strand
CCCAAACCTAACCCTAACCCTAACCCTAAGTCTAACCTTAACCCTAACCATAACCATAACCCAAAACTGAAACCTAGGCCTAACACTAGCCTAACCCTTACATTAACCTTAACCCTAAACTTAACCCTAGCCCTAACCCTAAACCTAACCTCACAGTAACCCTACAAGTGACCCTAGTCCTAAACCTGACCCTAACAATAACACTAACCCTAACCCTAACCCTAACCCTAGGCCTAACCCTAACCCTATGCCTAACCCTAAATCTTGGGATAACACTAATGCTAACCTTAACACTAGGCCTAAGCCTAACCCTAATCCCAACCCTAACCCTAAACCTAGGCTTAAGCCTGAGGCTAACCCTAACCCTAAACCAAATCCTCATCCTAACTGTAATTCTAGGCCTAAACCTGGCCCTAAGCCTAAGCTTAACCCTAACCCTAACCATAAACCTACACCTAACCCTTACCCTAACCATAACCCCAACGCTAACCTGAAACTTAACCCTAACAGTAGGCCTAAACCTAACCCTAACCCAAACATGAACCCTAAACTGAACTCAAACCATAGTACTTACCCTAAACCAACACTAACCCTAACCCTAACTGTAGGCCAAACCCCAATACTAAAACCTAGGCCTAACCATAAACATAGACCCAACTCTAACTCTCACACATGAGCTAAATCTAACCCTAGGCCTAAGCTTAACCCATACTCTAACCCTAAACCTAAACCCAAAATCGAAACCTAGGCCTAACCCTAACCCTAAACCTTACACTAGCCATAACCCTAACTCTATCTCAAGGCCTAAACCTAACCCTCACCATAACCCTAACTGTGACCCTAGGCCTAAACTTAACCCTAACACTAACCCGAGGCCTAATGCTAACCCTATGCTTAACCCTAAACCTGAGGATAACACTAACCCTAACCTTAACCCTAGGCCTAATCCTAACCCTAACACTAACCACAATGCGAACGCTAAACCTAACCCTAAACGTAGGCCAAAACCGTACCCTAACTTTAATGCAAACCCTAACCCTAACCCAAGGCCTAAACCTGATTGTAATCCTAGTCCTATCCCTGACTGTAAGCCAACCCTAACCCTAACCCTAACCCTAACCTTACATAAACCGAAACCCTATAACTAACCCTAAACCTAGGCTTTATCCTAAACCTAACTCTAAAACTAAAACGAACCCTAACCCTAACACTAGGCCTAAACTTAACCCTAACACTAACCAAGGCCTTATTCTAAACCAATGCTTAACCCTGAACCTAAGGATAACACTAACCCTAACCTTAACCCTAGGCCTAACCCTAACCCTAACCCTAGGCCTAAACATAACCATAACCCTAAGCCTAACTCTAACCCTAACCCTAACGCTAGAGCTAAACCTAAATCTTGTCCTAATCCTAACCCTAGGCCTAAACCTAACACTAACCATATCCCTAAACTTACATCTAGCCCTAACCCTTACCCTAAACTTAGGCCTAAACCTACCCCTAACA
>NW_022111351.1:1526-3214 GCF_000313985.2 Echinops telfairi | reverse complement strand
CCTAACCCTAACAATAAACCTAACCCCAACCCCAACCCTAGGCCTAACCCAAAACCTATCCCTAGGCCTAAATCTTACACTAACCCTAGGCCTAACCCTAACATTATACCTTACCCGAAACTTAACCATAACCCTAATTTTAACTGTAATCCTAAACCTAACCCTAACCCTAAGCCGAACACTAAGACAAACCCTAACCCTAGGACTAACCCTAAACCTGATCCTAAGGCTAACCCTAACGCTAGGCCTAACTTTAACCCTAAACCTAACTCTAACCCTAACCATCACCATAAACCAAGGACTAAACGTAAACCTTACCCTAACCCTAACCTTAACCCTAACCTGAGGCCTAGCCCTATACCTAACCCTAACCCTAAACCTACGCCTAACCCTAACCCTTACAATATGCCTAACCCTGAACCTAACCTGAACCCTAACCCTAATGCTAACCCTAACTCTAACCTTAGGCTTAACTGTAACCCTAATCCTAACTCTAAGCTTAACGCTAACCCTAACTCTAAACCTAGGACTAACCATAACCGTAACCCTAACACTAAACTTAGCCTAAACCTAACCCTAGAACTAATCTTAACCCCAAACCTAAGCCTAACCCAAACGTTAACCCTAAACCTAGCTCTAGGCCTAACCCTAACCCTCACCATAACCATAACCCTGACCCTAGGCCTAATCCTAACCCTAACCCTAAGTCTAATCCTAAACCTATCCCTAACCCTAAACCTAAGGATAACACGAACCCTAACACTAAGCCCAGGTCTGAACCAGCCCTAACCCCAACCCTAACCAAAAACCTAAGCTTAATCCTGAGCCTAACCCTAACTGTAATCCTAGGCCTAACCCTGACTCTAAACCTAAGCCTAACCTTAACCCTAACCCTAAACCTACACCTAAGACTAAGCCTAACCCTAATGCTAACCCTAACACCAACAATAACACTAACCCTAACCATAACCGTACGCCAAACCCTAACCCTAACCCAAGCCCTAAAACTAACCCTAACCCTAACCCTAGGACTAACCCTAACACTAACACTGGAAACTTAAGCCTAACCCTAACCCTACACATGACTGTCATCCTAACCCAACCCCTAACCCCAAACCTAACACTAAGACTAGCCCTAACCCTAGGCCTAACCCTAGACCTAACACTAAGACTAACCCTAACCGTAACCCTCACCATACCCCAACCCTTACCCTAACCCTAGACCAATCCTTAACCCTAACCCTAATCCTCACCCTAAACCTAGGACTAAACCTAAACCTTACTCTAAGCCTAACCCTAACCTTAAACCTAATGCTAGGTCTAAAACAAAACTAATCCTAACCCTAACCCTAGGCCTACCCGTAACCCTTACAATACGCCTAACCCTGAACCTAAACTAAACCCTAACCATAAACCTAACACTAACTCTAACACTAACCCTAAATGTAACCCTAACCTTAACCCTCAATGAAATCCAATGCCTAACTTTAACCCTAACCCTAACCCTAAACCTAAGCTAATCCTAGGCCTAACCCTAAACCTAGGCCTTAACCTAACCCTAACTGTAACCCTAACCCTAGGCCTAACCCTTACCTTAACCCTAAGCCCAACTCTAACCATAACCCTTACCGAAACCCTAATACTAACCAAAACACTAACTCTAAACCTCACCCTCACCCTAAGCTTAA
>NW_022111351.1:0-1100 GCF_000313985.2 Echinops telfairi | reverse complement strand
CCTAGGCCTAATCCTAACCCCATGCCTAAACTTAAACCAAAGGATAACACTATCCCTCACCTTGAACCTAGGCCTAAGCCTGACCCTAATCCCAACCCTAACACTAAACCTAGACCTAAGCCTGAGCCTAACCCTAACCCTAAACCTAAACCTAACGCTAACTCTAATCCTGGGCCTCACCGTAATCCTTACCATAAACATAATCATAATCATAACCCTAAACGTAACCCTAACCCTAACTCCAATGCTAACCGTAATCCTAACCCTAACCTTAGCCAAAAACCTAACCCTAACCCAAATCTTAATCCTACCCCTAAACCAGGCCTCACCCTATGCTAAACCTAACCATAAGACTAACCCTAGCCCTAGGCCAAACCCTAACCCTAACCCTATGTCTAAACCTCATCCTAACGCTAACATTAACACTAACCCTCACCCTAACCTCTCACCTAAACATAACCCTAACACGAACACTAACACTAACCCTAGCCCTCACCTTAAGCCTAATCCTAACCATTAACATAACCCTAAACCTAACCCAAATCCTAAACAAACACTTGGACTAAACCTAACACTAATCCTAACTATTATTCTAGGCCTAAACCTAGTACTACTCTACCACTAACTCTAAGCCTACCACTAATCCTAGGCCTAACCCTAACGCTAAACCTAGACCTAACACTAAACCTAACCCTAACACGAAACCTAAACGTAACCTGAACCCTAACCCTAACACTAAATCTTTGCCTAAGCCTAATCAGAAACCCTAACACTAAATCTTTGCCTAAGCCTAATCAGAAACCCTAACACTAGCCCTTACCTAGTCCTAATCCTCCCCCCTAACCATAAAATTAACATTGATCATAATCCTAACCCTCGGCCTAATCCTAAACGTAACCCTAACCTTTACTCTAACCTTAATACTAAACCTAACCGAAACCAAGGCCTAACCGCAGCCTTAACTCTAACCCTAACCCTAAACCTAACCCTAGGGAAACACCTAACCCTAAACCTAGGCCTAAGCCTGAGCCTAACCCTAACCCTAATCCAAGGCCTAACCCTAAATGTAATCCTAGGCCTAATCCTGACCCTAAGCCTAA
>NW_022111350.1:236247-237380 GCF_000313985.2 Echinops telfairi | reverse complement strand
CCTAACCATAAACCTAACCCTAAATCTAGGCCTTACTCTAACCCTAACCCTAATCATAAACCAAACCCTAGGCCTAACCCTAACCCTAATGCTAACCCTAACCATAACCCTAAAGCTAACCCTGACAACAAATTTAGGACTAACCCTATCCCTAAACTTAGGCCATACCATAACCTTAACCCTAACACTTAACCTTAACTTAACCCTAGGTCTAAGCCAAAGCCCGACCCTAACCCTAAGTCTAAACCTAAAGCTAAGACTAGCCCTCAGCCTAATTCTAACCCAAACCCTAACCCTAGCCATAACCATAACCATAATCATAACCCTATGCCTAAACAAAAATCCTTACCCTACCCCACAATTCAAAAAGCAACATTTGTGCACGCCGGGGAAGCGAGGCTTCGCCAGGCGCCTGTCTGTAAGTCAGGCAAAGGACTTCCAAGCAGGATGGGGAAGCAAGGCTTCCCCTGGCATCTCCATAGGAGCCAGGCAAAGGACTTCCATCCAGGCTGGGGAAACAAGGCTTTGCTAGGCGTCTCCTTGGAAGCTAGGCAAGGGAATTCCAGTTAGGCTGGGGAAGCTAGTTTTTGCCCAGTGTCTCTCCCAAAGCCAGGCAAATGACGTCTGGCAGGCTTGAGAAGGAAGGCATTCCCCGACATCTCCCCTTAAGCCATGCAAGGGACTTAAAGGTAGGCTGAGAAAGCGAGGCTTCTCTGAGCATCTCCCCGCAAGGCCGACAACAGCCTTCCAGGCATGCTTCTGAAGTGAGGCTTCGTGCGGGCCTCTCCCCGCTGGCTAGGAAATGGCATTCCTGGCAGGCTGTTGAAGAGATTATATGCTCCGGTCTCCATTCATGACAGAGATGGGACTCCCGGTCAGGCTGGGAAACAAGGCTTGGCCTAGTATCTCCCCACAAGTCAGCCATGACATCCGGGCATGCTGACTAAGCGAGGCCAAATTTACGTTTGTCCTATCAAGAGTGTCCCTAGTACTTATTTTTCTATGGTCAACAAAAATTACCGTTTCCCGTAATCATTAGGATATGGGAAACCTTGAATTCTGTAGTTTCTGGTCATCCTAATTACTTTACACAATGGAGCTTTATGTAGCTTCCTGTAATTCGCAACAAGGTG
>NW_022111350.1:235071-236147 GCF_000313985.2 Echinops telfairi | reverse complement strand
GAGCGATGCACTCTGAACAAAATCCTCTGGCAGCTGGAGTGAGCTGCCCTCAGGCGCTAGAAAAGTTAGGATTCCACATTTTAAGAAAACATCGGCAAATTCCCTGAAGTGCAGTTTTCTCCAGAACAGTCATTTTGTTTACTTAACTTGATTCCGTCGCTTCTGAATTTCCAGAGGAGGGAACCTACACCATTCACTGTTTTCCATACGGTCAAGAATCTCCACACTTTTAACAGGAAACGAGTGCAATGGAACTGCTGACAGTACCATTCAGGAGAGGCTACCTAACCTCAGAGGGGCAACTTTGTTCCCTGACTTCTGAATTTACAGAAAAGTGAGCAAAAAGAAACTGCCTGAGAGAGGCCATTTGAACTGAACTCTTTTGCAGTTCGAGTGCGTTGCCCTCAGGCACTAGAAGTGTCAGGACTCCACATTTTACGGAAACTCCTCCATGCTTCCTGAAGTGCAGTTTTTTCCCCGGAATCATCCATCTCCTAAGTTGCTTCTGAGATTTCTGAATTTCCAGAATAGTGAACCTGCATCATTCACCAGTTTCCATACACTCTGGAAACTTGAGAGTTAAGAGCAACTGAGAGCAATGTAACTGCTGGAAGCACGATTCAGCAGAGGCTTCTTAACATCAGAGGGGAAAATTTATTCCATGACTTCTGAATGTCCAGAAGAGTGGACCTGCGCCATTCACCGTTTTCCATAGACTCATGAATCTCCAGAAGGTTAAGAGGAACAGTGCCATGGAACGGCTGGCTGCACCATTCAGCAGAGATATACTTTGAAACCTGCGTGAATCAAGGTGTCCTTAGCTCATGTATCTCAGAATCAATGTAATTCAGAAAGAGGACCTATCTGCAGGAATCTGTTGTGCATGCAGAGAACAACTTCAGGGAGCACATTAGGACAGTAGCTCAGCAGTACTGTTCTGAGAGAAAAGAAACTGCCTGAAGGAGGCCAGCTTAGATGAATGAACTCTTTTGCTGTTGGAGTGAGTTGCTCTCAGGTGATAGAAGTGTTTGGACTCCTTATTTTAAGGGAACTTCGCCAAACTCCCTGACGTGCAG
>NW_022111350.1:233852-234971 GCF_000313985.2 Echinops telfairi | reverse complement strand
GTTCAGGTTTCAAAGTACATCTCTGCTGAATAGTGCAGCCAGTAATACCATGTCGCTGTTCCTCTTAACCTTTTGGAGTTTCGTGGGTCTATGGAAAACAGTGAATGGCGTAGGTCCACTCTTCTGGGAATTCAGAAGTCACAAAGAATAGTTGCCCCTCTGGGGATAAGAAGCCTCTGCTGAATGGTGCTGCCAGCTTTTCCATTTCTCTGTTCCTCTTTAAACCTCTGAAGATTCAAGAGTGTATGAGAAACGGTGAATGTTGCAGGGTCATTCTGGAAATTTCGAAGTGATGGAACAAAGTTACCCCACTGGGGATAAGAATCAACTTCTGCATGGTGCGGGGAGCAGTTCCATTGCTCTCAATTGCTCTTAAAGCTCTGGAGATCCTTGACCTTATGGAAAACTGTGAATGGTGCAGGTTCCCTCCTCTGGAAATTCAGAAGTCACGGAATGAAGTGAAGTAAAGAAAATGTTCTGGAGAACACTGCACTTCAGGGAGTTTGCCGATATTTTCTTAAAATGTGGAGTCCTGACATTTCTGGCACCTGAGTGCAGCTCACTCGAGTTGCAAGAGGATTTTGTTCAGAGTGCCTCATTCAGGTAGTTTCTTTTCTCTCAGAAAAATATTGCTGAGCTACTGGCTTAATCTGCTCCATTAGGCCAGTAGCTCAGCAATGTTGTTCTGAGAGAAAAGAGACTGCCTGAGGGAGGCCAGTTAAACGGAATGCTTTTGCAGTTGGAGTGAGTTGCCCTCAGGCGCTAGAAGTGTCAGGACGCCACATTTTAAAGAAACTGCCAAACTCCCTGAAGTGCAGTTTTGTCCGGAATCATCCATCCCCAGAGTTGATTCTCTGACTCTTGAATTTCCAGAAGAGGGAACCTGCACCATTCACCCTTTTCCATAAGGTCAAGAAAGCGGAACTGAGAGAAATGCAACTGCTGGCAGTACCATTCAGCAGAGGTTTCCTAATCCCAGAGGGGCCACTTTGTTCCTTGACTTCTGAATTTCCAGAAGAGTGAAGGTGCACCATTCACCATTTCCCATGCAGTCAAGAATCTCCAGAGCTTTAAGAGCAACTGAGAGCAATGGAACTGCTCTCAGCACCATTCAGCAGT
>NW_022111350.1:232465-233752 GCF_000313985.2 Echinops telfairi | reverse complement strand
GGAAGTTCATTTCCTGGCTTGTGTGGTGACTCATGGCATAGACCCATTTCCCCAGTCTGCCTACAAGTATGTTGCCTGGCCTACCGGTAGACACAGGGCAGAGCCTCACTTTTCCAGCCTGCCTGGTAGTTGATTGCCATGCTTGCGGGGAGAAGCCATGCAAAGCCTCACTTCCCCACAATGCCCGGAAATCCCATGCATTGCTAAATGGGAAACACCAGGCGAAGCCACCCTTCCCCAGCTTCCCAGAAGTTGGTTTCCTGGCTTGACGGCTAACAAAGTCATATATCCGTCTGCCCTTCAATTAACCCCACCTATGTTTGCAGGCCAATTAAGGATGATACGCTAACATCTTTAGTGAGCAAACCTTGCTGTGAAGCACAGAAAGTTACTTAAAGCTCCATTCTTTATTGTAATTAGGACCCACAGGAACTTCAGGATTAAAGGCTGCCCATATACTAATGATTATGGGAAATTGCAATGCTTGTTGACCACAGAAATATCCAGTCCTGTGAGGACTTTTGAAATGACAAACCTAACTGCAGGTGAGCCAAATCAGAAGGGCAGCCCAGAAAATGCAGGATTCACGGTTTTCCTTCCCAGCCAAGCAAGTCCAGGAGGTAAGGGTTGAGCTGAGATAAGTGAAATTGTTTGAGGCCCCATTTAGTGTACCAGGGTAAGCACCAGGGGGACACTTTCTTGCTGGCAGTACCATTCAGCAGAGGTTTCCTAATCCCAGAGGGACCACTTTGTTCCTTGACTTCTGAATTTCCAGAAGAGTAAAGGTGCACCATTCACCATTTCCCATACAGTCAAGAATCTCCAGAGCTTTAAGAGCAACTGAGAGCAATGGAACTGCTCTCAGCACCATTCAGCAGTTGCTTCTTAACCCCAGATGGGTAACTTTGTTCTGTCACTTCGAAATTTCCAGAAGAATGACCCTGCACCATTCAACGTTTCTCATAAACTCTTGAAAATTCAGAGATTAAAAGAGGAACAGAGAAATGGAAAAGCTGGCAGCACGATTCACCTGAGGCTTCTTAGCCTCAGAGGGGCCAATTTTTTACGTGACTTCTGAATTTCCAGAAGAGTGAACCTGCACCATTCCCCGTTTGCCATACACTCATGAATCTCCAGGGGTTAAGAGGAACGGAGAGAAATGGAAGTGCTGGAGTGATCACCATTCAGCCGATGCTTCATAAACCCAGAGGGACAACTTTGTTCCCTTACTTCTGAGTTTCCAGAGGAGTGAACCTGCGCCATTCACTGCTTTCCAGAGGCTAATGA
>NW_022111350.1:231316-232365 GCF_000313985.2 Echinops telfairi | reverse complement strand
CTCTTTAAACCTCTGATTCAAGAGTGTATGAGAAACGGTGAATGATGCAGGGTCATTCTTCTGGAAATGCCGAAGTGACAGAACAAAGTTACCCATCTAGGGTTAAGAAGCAACTGCTGAATGGTGCTGAGAGAAGTTCCATTGCTGTCAGTTGCTCTTAAAGCTCTGGAGATTCTTGACTGTATGGGAAATACTGAATGTTTCAGGTTCACTCTTCTGGAAATTCAGAAGTCACGGATTCAGCGTAATTAAGGAGATGAATTAATCCCGAGAAAACCACTTCAGGGAGTTTGGTGAAGTTTCCTTAAAATGTGGAGCTCTCACACTTACAGTGCCTGGAGGCCACTCCCTGTAGGTGCCAAAGTGTTCTTTTCAGCGTTCATCCCTCAGGGAGGATCTCTTCTCTCAGAATAATATTTCTGAGCTACTGGTCTAATGTGCTCCTTGAAGTTTCTCTCTGCAAGCAGAGCAGCTCTTCCTGCAGTTAATTTACCTACAGAATTACATTGCTTCTGACATTCCTGAGTCTAAGGAAATCCTTGATTGGTGCAGGTTTTAAAGTACATCTCTGAGGAGTGGTGCTCTCACCAGTTCCATGTCGTTGTTCCTCTCAACCTTCTGGAGACTCATTAGCCTCTGCAAAGCGGTGAATGGCACAGGTTCATTCCTCTGGAAACTAAGAATTGACGGAAAAAAAGTTGCTCCTCTGGGTTTAAGAAGCATCTGCTGAATGGTGCTGGCAGCAGTTCCATTTCGCTCAGTTCCTCTTAACCCTCAGGAGATTTATGAGTATATGGCAAACGGGGAATGGTGCAGGTTCACTCTTCTGGAAATTCAGAAGCCACGGAATCAACGTAAGGAGATCACGATTCCAGAGAAAACTGCACTTCAGGGAATTTGCCGAAGTTTCCTTAAAATGAGGAGTCCAAACTCTTCTATCACCTGTGGGCAACTCAGTCCAACAGCAAAAGAGTTCATTCAGCTAAGCTGGCCTCCCTCAGGCAGTTTCTTTTCTCTCAGAACAATATTGCTGAGCTACTGGCCTAATG
>NW_022111350.1:230235-231216 GCF_000313985.2 Echinops telfairi | reverse complement strand
TCAGCACCATTCAGCAGTTGCTTCTTAACCCCAGATGGGTAACTTTGTTCTGTCACTTCGACATTTCCAGAAGAATGACCCTGCACCATTCACCGTTTCTCATAAACTGTTGAATCTTCAGACGGTTAAAGAGGAACTGAGAGAAATGGAAAAGCTGGCAGCACGATTCACCCGAGGCTTCTTAGCGCCAGAGGGGCAACTTTTTTCCGTGACTTCTGAATTTCCAGAAGAGTGACCTTGCACCTTTCCCCGTTTGCCATACACTCATGAATGTCCAGAGGGTTAAGAGGAACTCAGAGAAATGGAACTGCTGGCAGCACCATTCAGCAGATGCTTCTTAAACCCAGACGGGAAAATTTTTCCGTGAATTCGTAGTTTCAAGAGGAGTGAACCTGCACCATTCACCGTTTTGCAGAGGCTAATGAGTCTCCAGAAGCTTAAGAAGAACAAGGACATGGAAATGCTGAGAGCACCACTCCGCAGAGATGTACTTTGAAACCTGCACCAATCAAGGATTTCCTTAGACTCAGGAATCTCAGAAGCAATGTAGTTCTGAAGGAGAAGAAGCTAACTGCAGGAAGTGCTTTGCGCTTGCAGGGAGCAACTTCCAAAGGAGCACATTAGGCTAGTAGCTCAGCAATGTTGTTCTGAGAGCAAAGAAACTGCCTAAGGGAAGCATGCTGAGGAGTACACGTTTGCAGCTGGAGTGAGTTGCCCTCCGGCGCTACAAGTGTCAAAACTCTATATTTTAAAGGACCTATGCCAAACTCCCTGAAGTGCAGTTTTCTCCGGAGTCATCCATCTCCTTACTTAAGTGGATTCTCTGACTGTGACTCTGGAAATTATCTGAATTTCCAGAACAGGGAATCTGCACCATTCACCGCTTTCCATAAGGTCAAGAAAGCGGAACTGAGAGAAATTGAACTGCTGGCAGTACCACTCAGTAGAGGTTTCCTAATCCCAGAGGGGCCACTTTGTTCT
>NW_022111350.1:228067-229045 GCF_000313985.2 Echinops telfairi | reverse complement strand
CATCAGGCCAGTAGCTCAGCAATATTGTTCTGAGAGAAAGGAAAGTGTCTGACGGAGGCCAGCTTAGCTGAATGAACTCTTTGTTGGACTGAATGCCCTCAGGTGATAGAAGTGTTTGGACTCCTCATTTTAAGGAAACTTCGCCAAATTCCCTGAAGTGCAGTTTTCTCTGGAATCGTCATCTCCTTACGTTGATTCCGTGACTTCTGAAACCCATACAGTCAAGAATCTCCAGAGCTTTAAAAGCAACTGAGAGCAATGGAACTGCTCTCAGCACCATTCAGCAGTTGCTTCATAACCCCAGATGGGTAACTTTGTTCTGTCACTTCGAAATTTCCATAAGAATAACCCTGCATCATTCACTGTTTCTCATACACTTTTGAATCCACAGAGGTTTAAAGAGGAACTGAGGGAAATGGAAAAGCTGATAGCACGATTCACCAGAGGCTTCTTAGCCCCAGAGGGGCAACTGTTTTCCATGACTTCTGAATTTCCAGAAGAGTGAACCTGCACCATTCCCGGTTTGCCATACACTCATGAATGTCCAGAGGGCTAAGAGGAACTGAAAGAAATGGAACTGCTGACAGCACCATTCAACAGATGCGTCTTAAACCCAGAGGGGCAATTTTTCAGTGAATTCTTATTTTCCAGAGGAGGGAACCTGCGCCATTCACCGCTTTCCAGAGGCTAATGAGTCTCCAGGAGGTTGAGAGGAACAAGGACATGGAACTGGTAAGAGCACCACTCCGCAGAGATGTACTTTGAAACCTGCCCGATCAAGGATTTCCTTAGACTCAGGAATCTCAGAAGCAATATAGTTCTGAAGGAGACGAAGCTAACTGCAGGAAGCGTGGTTGTGCTTGCAGGGAGCAATTTCACGGAGCACATTAGACGAGTAGCTCAGCAATGTTGATCTGAGAGCAAAGAAACTCCCTAAGGGAGGCAAGCTGAAGAGAACTCTTTTGCAGCTGGAGTGAG
>NW_022111350.1:226157-227967 GCF_000313985.2 Echinops telfairi | reverse complement strand
TGACCTTATGGAAAACGTAAGGAGATGGATGATTCCGGAGAAAACTGCACTTCAGGGAGGTTGGCAAAGGCCCTTTAAAATGTGGAGTTCTGACACTTCTAGTGCCTGAGGGCAACTCACTCCAACTGCAAAAGCATTCAGTTCAACAGCGCTTCCTGCAGTTTGCTTCTTCTCCCTCAGAACTACATTGCTTCTGAGATTCCAGAGTCTAAGGAAATCCTTGATTGGTGCAGGTTTCAAAGTACATCTCTGCAGAGTGGTGCTCTCAGCACTTCCATGTCCTTGTTCTTCTTAAGCTTCTGGAGACTCATTAGCCTCTGAAAAGCGGTGAATGGCGCAGGTTCCCTCTTCTGAAAAGTAAGAATTCCCGGAAAAAATTGCCCGTCTGGGTTTAAGAAGCATCTGCAGAATGGTGCTGCCAGCCGTTCCATTTCTCTCAGTTCCTCTTAACCCCCTGGACATTCATGAGTGTATTGAAAACGGGGAATGGTGCAGGTTCACTATTCTGGAAATTCAGAAGTCTAGGGAAAATGTTGCCCCTCTGGGGCTAAGAAGCCTCAGGTGAATCGTGCAGAAAGCTTTTCCATTTCTCTCAGTTCCTCTTTATACTTCTGAAGATTCAAGAGTGTATGAGAAACGGTGAATGGTGCAGGGTCACTCTGGAAATTTCGAAGTGATGGAACGTTACCCCTGTCAGGATAAGAAGTAACTGCTGCATGGTGCTGAGAGAAGTTCCATTGCTCTCAGTTGCTCTTAGAGCTCTGGGGATTCTTGACCGTATGGAAAACTGTGAGTGGTGCAGGTTCCCTCTTCTGGAAATTCAGAAGTCACGGAATCGTTAAGTAAAAAAAATGACTGTTTTGGAGAAAACTGCACTTCAGGGGGTTTGATGATGTTTTCTTAAAATGTGGAGTCCTGACATTTCTGGCGCCTGAGGGCCGCTCACTGGAGCTGCAAGAGGATTTTGTTCAGAGTGCATCGTTCAGGCAGTTTATTTTCTCTCAGAACAACATTGCTGAGCTACTGGCCCAATGGAGCAGATTAGGCCAATAGCTCAGCAATATTGTTCTGAAAGAAAAGAGACTGCCTGAGGGAAGCCAGTTGAACTGAATGCTTTTGCAGTTGGAGTGAGTTGCCCTCAGGCACTAGAAGTGTCAGAACTCCACATTTTAAAGGGCCTTTGCCAACCTCCCTGAAGTGCAGTTTTCTCCGGAATCATCCATCTCCTTACGTTTTCCATAAGGTCAAGAAAGAGGAACTGAGAGAAATGGAACTGCTGGCAGTACCACACAGCAGAGGTTTCCTACTCCCAGAGGGGCCACTTTGTTCCTTGACTTCTGAATTTTTCAGAAGAGTGAAGCTGCACCATTCACCATTTCCCATACAGTCAAGAATCTCCAGAAAGTTAACAGGAACAACGATATGGAAATGCTGAGGAAATGCTCCCTGTTGCGCTCGCAGGGAGCAACTTCAAGGAACACATTAGGCCATTAGCTCAGCAATGTTGTTCTGAGAGCAAAGAAACTCCCTAAGGGAGGCACGCTGAAGAGAACTCTTTTGCAGCTAGAGTGAGTTGCCCTCAGGCGCTAGAAGTGTCAGGACTCCAAATTTTAATGAAACCTCCAAAGTCCCTGAAGTGCAGTTTTCTCCGGAATTGTCCATCTCCTTGTTGATTCCCTGTCGTCTGGATTTATAGGAGAGTGTGAACCTGCACCATTCACCGTGTTCCATACACTCATGAATCTTCAGAGTTTTGAGGAACTGAGAAAATAGGAAATGCTGGCAGCACCATACAGCAGAGGCTTCTGAA
>NW_022111350.1:223145-223967 GCF_000313985.2 Echinops telfairi | reverse complement strand
TAGCGTGAACCTGCACCGTTCACCCTTTTCCATACACTCATGAAACTCCAGAGCTTTAAGAGGAACTGAGTGAAATGGAACTGCTGGAGTGAGCACCATTCATCAGAGGCTTCTTAAGCCGAGAAGCGCAAATTTGTGCTGAAACACCTCAACGTCCACGGCATAGCGATTTCTAGAGGATAAGGAACCTTCCCATGCGATGTTGAACTGACAGAATTGACACTGATTTAGTATACGGCAGTATTTACAAACATCTTCATGAAGCTGTTCAGTAGCGAAGCACAGGAATCTGTGGGGTTCACCTCTTTCCGCAGACCTGTGAGTCTAGGAAAGGCAAACTTGAGCTGGGATATATGAAATTGCTGGAAGCATCATTGGACAGAGGCAAGTGGACCGGAAAGGAGCCACTTTTTTGTGAAGATGAAAAGCACGCTGAACTTTCAGGAGCTTACAAGAGATTCACGAGTTCCACGGGCAATATTGTTCTGACAGGAAAGAAGTCACATTTGAACTGAGAAACTTGCAGTTTTCACCTAGCCCCATGAATCTCAAAGAGGGAGTTAAATTTTGAAGGAAAAACAAGCTGCAGGAGGCGCTGTTGTACTTTCAAACCTGCAAGAAGGAAGGTTTTCCTGAGCCCCATGAATCTCAGAAGCAATTTAATTCTGAAGAAGAAGCTAACTGCAGGAAGCGCTGTTGTACTTGCAAAGAGCA
The DNA here is from genome assembly GCF_000313985.2 of Echinops telfairi. NCBI lineage: Eukaryota > Metazoa > Chordata > Mammalia > Afrosoricida > Tenrecidae > Echinops > Echinops telfairi. The sequence continues at coordinate 223,253 of NW_022111350.1, read as the reverse complement.
ACTTCATGGAGCACATTAGGCCTAAAAAGCCTAAGAAACTCAAGAATTACATGAATCTCCATTGTAAAGAAGCGCAGTGAAACTCTGTGAAGCTCACTTCTGTGCAGC
>NW_022111350.1:221443-223045 GCF_000313985.2 Echinops telfairi | reverse complement strand
CCTGACCTTTCCTGACATAAAGTTTCAACGGAAGTAAAGCATCCTCACGGGGCAATATTGTAGATAGAGAAAAACGTGATGCTCAAGTAAGTAAAAATGGCTAACAATATGATTGAAAGGAGGTTCGCACAGCTACATGACTGTGATAGTCTGGGAAATTTGAAGAACTGAATTCACAGAAATTCATGTATAAGGAGTGTTTTATATAAACGTAAAGTGCATATCAAGAAAGCATCCTAACCATAGCTGCTCATGATCAAAATTACAACATTATCCCATATGTGCACCAATGATCCAAAAGGTCTTCCACCATCTCACAAAACAGACGGAATGAGGCCGACTGCAAGGGGAAAGCCAAGTCAGTGAAAAGGAAATCATTTCAGGATTAGCGTGGGTCTCCACATGGCTGTCCAGCACCCAAGAGTATATCACGGTAGGTCCTTGTGGCTTCTGCTCAGAGATGCTTGCCGGAAGTGAGCCTTGGAAGCAAAAGTAGTGAACTGGCTAAGGCATCTTTCCCCTGGTCTGACCTTCACAAAGCAAAAGACTCGAGAATTTGACGAGCGAGGCTGAACAATCCATGTATCCCTCCTCCCTTCAATTAACCCCACCTGTGTTTATCGGTCAGTTTGTGATGAAAAGCTAACAACCTCAGTGAGCACACCTTGTTGTGAATTACAGGAAGATACATAAAGCTCCATTGTGTAAAGTAATTAGGACGACCGGAAAGTACAGAATTCAAGGTTTCCCATATCCTAATGATTACGGGAAACGGTAATTTTTGTTGACCATAGAAAAAGTAAGTTCTAGGGACACTCTTGAAAGGACAATCGTAAATTTGGCCTCGCTTCACCAGCATGCCCTGAAGTGTCGTGCCAGACTTGCGGGGAGCTACTAGGCCAAGCCTTGTTTCCCAGCCTGACCGGGAGTCCCATCTCTGTCATGAATGGAGACCCCAACATATAATCTCTTCAACAGCCTGCCAGGAATGCCATTTCCTAGCCAGCGGGGAGAGGCCCGCACAAAGCCTCACTTCAGAAGCATGCCTGGAAGGCTGTTGTCAGGCTTGCGGGGAGATGCTCAGAGAAGCCTCCCTTTCTCAGCCTACCTTTAAGTCCCTTGCATGGCTTAAGGGGAGATGCCAGGGAATGCCTTTCTTCTCCAGCCTGCCACGACGTCATTAGCCTGGCTTTGGGAGAGACACCAGGCAAAAACTAGCTTCCCCAGCCTAACTGGAAGTCCCTTCCAAGGAGACGCCTAGCGAAGCCTTGTTTCCCCAGCCTGGACGGAAGTCCTTTGCCTGGCTCCTATGGAGATTCGAGGGGAAGCCTTGCTTCCCCATCCTGCTTGGAAGTCCTTTGCCTGACTTGCGGACAGGTGCCTGGGAGCGTGCACAAATGTTGCTTTTTGAATTGCGGGGTAGGGTAAGGGTTTTTGTTTAGGCATAGGGTTATGGTTATGGTTAGGGCTAGGGTTAGGGTTTGGGTTCAGATTAGGCGGAGAGTTAGTCCTAGGTTTAGGTTTAGACTTAGGGTTAGGGTTGGGCTTTGGCTTAGACCTAGGGCTAAGTTTAGGTTAAGTGGTAGGGTTAAGGTTATGGTA
>NW_022111350.1:218553-220063 GCF_000313985.2 Echinops telfairi | reverse complement strand
GTTAGGATCAAGCCTAGGCTTAGAATTAGGGCTATGGTGAGGCCCATATTTAGGGTTAGGATTAGGTATATGTTCAGGGTTAGGGTTAGGCCTAGCATTAGGTTTAGGATTAGGTTTAGTGTTTGGGGAAGGGTTAGATTTAGGTTTAGAATTAGGGTTAACGTTACGATTAGGTTGAGGATTAGGGTTAGACCTAGGTTATAGTTAGGGTTAGGTTTGGGTTTGGTTTGGGGCTAGGTTTAAGGTTAAGCCTAGCTTATGGTTAGGGTTAGGTTTAGGGTTTCAATTAGGGTTGGGTTAGGGTCAACGTTCGGCCTACGGTTAAGATTAGGGTTAAGGTTAAGATTAGGGTTAGGGTTAGGTTTAGGGTTAGGCTTCGTGTTAGGGTTAAGCCTAGGGTTATTTCTAGGGTTACGCCTAGTTCTCAGGTTATGGTGAGGGTTATGGTTAGAGTTAATCATAGCATTAGGCATAAGCCTAGGTTTAGTATTAGGGCTATTTTGAGGCCCACATTTAGGGTTTGGGTTAGGGTTAGGGTTAGGCCTAGTGTTAGCTTTAGGATTACCATTAGTGTTTGAGGAAAGGTTAGGGTTAGGTTGAGAATTAGGGTTAGATTCAGGGTTAGCATCATGGTTAGGTTGTGGTTTAGGGTTAGACCTAGGCTATGGTTAGGTTTAGAGTTAGGTTTAAGGTTAGGCATAGGTTATGGTTAGGTTTAGGCCCAGGGTTAGGTTTAGGGTTAGCATTAGCTGTAGGCTTAGGATTACGTTTAGAGTTAGGGTTGAGGTTGGGTTAGGCCTAGGGTTAGGGTTTGGGTTAGGGTTAGTCCAATGGTTAGGGTTAGGGTTAGGATTAGATTTAGGCCTAGGATTTGGTTTAGGATTATGGGAAGGGTTAGGCCCAGGGTTATGGTTAGGGATAGCCCTATTGTTTGCATTAGGGTCAGGTTTAGCGTTAGGGTTAGTTTTACGTTTAGGGTTACGGTTAGGATTAGGGTTAGGTTTTGTGTTAGCCAATGGTTAGGGTTAGAGTAAGGGTTAGGATTGGGGCTAGGCTTCAGTTTACGGACGGGTCTAAGCTTAGGGACAAAGTTAGGATTACAGTTGGTGATCGTGTTAGGCCTAGGCTAAGTGTGAGGATTACGGTTAGGATTAGGCCTAGTGTTAGGGTTAGTGTTAGTGTTAGGGTTAGGGTTTTTGTTTAGGCTTAGGGTTAGGGTTATGCTTCTGGTTAGGTTTAGGGTTAGGGTTAGGCTTACGTTTAGGGTTGGGCTTAGAGTTAGGGTAGGGCTTCGGTTTAGACCTAGGGTTGAGTTTAGGGTTAGGGGTAGGTTTAAGGTTAGGGTTGGGCCTAGGTTTGTTTTAAGGGTTAGGGTTAGCGTTAGCTTTAGGATTAGGATTAGGGTTTGGGTAGGGTTAGGTTTAGAATTAGGGTTAGGTTTAACGGTATTATTAGGTTGAGGTTTAGGGTTTGAGTTAGTTAATTGTGCCAGCCTGGCCGATAATCACAT
>NW_022111350.1:217287-218453 GCF_000313985.2 Echinops telfairi | reverse complement strand
CAAAACCAAACCCTAAACCTAATCCTAACCTTAAACCTAACCCCAAACCAAACCCTAAACCTAACCCTAACCTTAACCTAGGTCTAACCCTAAACCTCAACCTAATAACACCGTTAAACCTAACCCCAATTCTAAACCTAACCCTACTCAAACCCTAACCCTAACCCTAAACCCAACGCTACCTCTAACCCTAACAACAAACCTAGGCCTAGTCCTAACCATAAACCTAGGCCCAACCCTAACCTTAAACCTAACCCTAACTGTAAACTTAACCCTAGTTCTAACCCGAAGCCCTACCCTAACTCTAAGCCTGACCCTAAATGTAGGCCTAACCCTAACCCTAACCCTAACCAGAAACATAACCCTCACCCTAAGCCTAAACAAAAACCCTAACCCTAACCCCAAAACAAACCCTAACACTAGGCCTAATCCTAACACTTAGCCTGTGCCTAACACTATCCCCAACGGTAATCCTAACCTTGTCCTTAAGCCTAGACCTAACCCTCGCCCTATCCTTAACCTGAAGCCTAACCTAATCCTAACCCTAACTCTAATGCTAACCATCAGCTAACCCAAAACCTAACCCTAACCCAAACCATAACCCTAAATGTAAACTTAACTCTAACGCTATCCCTGACCCTAATGCAAACACTAGTGCTATCCCTAACCATAACCCTAAACCTAGCCCTAGGCCTAACCCTAAGCCTAGCTCTACCCCCAACCCTAAACCAAATCCTAGGCCTAAACCTAATCCTAACCCTAACCCTAATCATCGGACTAACCCTAACCCTAACCCTAGGCCGAACCCAACCTTAACCCTAACTCAAACCTAACCCTAAGCCTATAGCTAACTCTAAACCTAAACCTGACCCAGGGCCTAAACCTAACCCTAACCCTAACCTAGGCCTAACCTTAAACCTAACCCAAAACCAAACAATAAACCTAACCATAACCTAGGTCTAACCCTAAACCTCAAGCTAACCATAATGCTAACCCTAAACCTAACCCTAATTCTAAACCTAACCTAACCGTTCCCCAAACACTAACCCTTATCCTAAACCTAACGCTAGGCCTAACCCTAACCCTAACCGTAACCCTTACCTTAAACCTATCCCTAACACTAAATGTGGGCCTCCCCATAGCCCAAATTCTAAACCTAGGCTTAA
>NW_022111350.1:215669-217187 GCF_000313985.2 Echinops telfairi | reverse complement strand
TTACGGTTAGGGTTAGGGTTATGTTTGGAGTTATGTCTAGGGTTAGGGTTAGAATTAGGTATAGGGTTAGGTTTATGCCTAGGGTTAGGGTTTGTGTTAGTGTTTGGGTTAGGAATAGGGTTAGACTTATGGTTAGGGATAGGGATAGGTTTAGCATTAGGGTTAGGCCTAGAGTTAGGTTTAAGAGTAAAGTTAGGTTTAGGGTTAGGGTTAACATTAGGCCAAGTGTTAGAGTTAGCTAAGATTAGAATTAAGGTCATGTTTAGGGTTAGTTCTAAGGTTAGGGTGAGGGCTAGGGTTAGGCTTAGTCATAGGGTTAGGCTTAAGGCTAGAGTTAGAATTTTAGCTATGGTGAGGCCCATATTTAGGATTAGGGTTACTTATAGGTTCAGGGTTAGTAATAGGCTTAGGGTTAGGCCTAGCATTAGGTTTAAGATTAGGGTTAGCGTTTAGGGAAGGGTTAGGGTTAGGTTTAGAATTAGGGTAAGGTTATGGTTAGTGTTACGGTTAGGTTGAGGTTTAGGGTTAGACCTAGGTTATGGTTATGCTTAGGGTTTGGTTTTTGGGTTAGGTTAAGGTTTGGCCTAGGTTAGGGTTAGGTTTAGGTCCAGGGTTAAGTTTAGGGTTACCGTTATCTTTAGGCCTAGGATTAGGTTTAGAGTTAGTGTTAAGGTTGGGTTAGGCCTAGGGTTAGGGTTAGGGTTAGTCCAATGGTTAGGATTAGAGTTATGGCTGGGATTAGGTTTAGGCCTAGGATTTGGTTTAGGATTAGGGGTAGGGTTAGGCCTAGGATTAGGCCTAGGGTAAGGGTTAGGTTTAGGATTATGGTTAGGAATGGCCCTAGTGCTTGTGTTAGGGTCAGGGTTAACGTTAGGTTTAGGCTTACATTTAGGTTTACGGTTAGGGTTAGGTTTGGGATTAGGCTTCAGGTTAAGGATAGGTCTAGGCTTAGGGACAAAGTTAGGATTACGGTTGGGGATAGTGTTAGGCCTAGGCTAAGTGTTAGGATTACGGTTAGGTTTGGGCCTAGTGTTAGGATTAGTGTTAGGGTTAGGGGTTTTGTTAAGGCTTAGGTTTAGGGTTATATTTCTGTTTAGGGTTAGGCTTAGAGTTAGGGTATGGCTTCGGTTTAGGCCTAGGGTTACGTTTAGTGTTAGGGTTAGGTTTAAGGTTAGGGTTGGGCCTACATTTGTGATTAGGACTAGGCCTAGGTTTGTTGTTAGGGTTAGGGGTAACATTAGGTTTAGGATTAGGGTTAGGGTTTGGGTCGGGTTAGGTTTAGAATTGGGGTTAGGTTTAATGGTATTATTAGGTTTAGGTTTAGGTTTAGACCTAGGTTAAGGTTATGGTTATGTTTAGGGTTTGGTTTAAGGTTAGGCCTAGGTTAGGGTTAGGATTAGGTTTAGGCCTGGGGTTAGAGTTAGAAATGGGTTAGCGTTAGGGTTAAGGTTAGGGTTATGTTTAGAGTTAAATTTAAGATTCGAACTAGGGTTAAGTTTAGGTTCAGTTTTAGGCCTA
>NW_022111350.1:212395-213481 GCF_000313985.2 Echinops telfairi | reverse complement strand
GTTAGGGTTAGCGTTAGATTTAGGGTTAGGTTAAGACCTAGGTTTAGAGTTAGGGTTAGGCCTAGGGTTAGTGTCAGATTTAGGGTTAGGGTTAGGTTTGGTGTTAATCCTATATTTAGAATTAGGGTTAGTGTTAGACCTAGGGTTAGGGTAGGGTTAGTGTTAGGCTTAGGGGGTTTAGGGTTAGGGTTAGGCTTAGCGATTTGATTAGGCTTAGTCTGATGGTTAGGGTTAGGGTTAAGCTTAGGGCTAGGGTTTGCGTTACATTTAGGTTTAGAGTTAGGGTTAGGTTTTGGGTTAGGGTTAGTCCAATGGTTTGGGTAAGGGTTGGGCTTAGGGTTAGGTTTAGGCCTAGGGTTTTTGTTAGGGTTAGGATTAGAGTTAGGGTTTGGTATAGGGTAAGGCCTAGGGTTAGTTTTAGATTTAGCGTTAGTGTAGGGCTAGGGTATGGCCAGAGATTCAGTTACAGTTAGGGTTAGGGTTAGGGTTAGGATAAGGCCTAGGTTTAGAGTTAGGGTTAGGCGTATGGTTAGTGTCAGATTAGGGTTAGGGCTAGTGTTAGGATTGGGGTTAGGCCTATGTTTAGGGTTAGGGTCATCTTTAATCATAGCATTAGAGAATGGTTAGTGTTAGGGTTAGGACTAGATTTAGTGTTAGGGTTAGAGTTTGGGTTAGGGTTAGCATTAGGGATTTGGTTAAAGTTTGGGTTAGGGTTAAGAACACGGCTAGTGTTATGATTAGGCTTAGGTTTGAGGTTTGGCTTAAGTTTAGGGTTTGGTTTAGGGTTTGGTTAAAGTTCTCGGTTAGGCCTATTGCTTGGGTTAGAGTTAGGGTTAGGCCTCAGGTTAAGGATAGGGTGAGGGTTAGGACTAGGTTTAGGAATAAGCTTAGGTTTATGGTTGGGTTTAGTATTAGGCCTAGGATTAGGGTAAGAGTTAGCGTTAGAATTAGGGCTAGGTTTATGCCTAGGATTAGTTTTAGAGTTAGGCTTAAGCCTAGGGTTAAGGTTAGGGTTAGGGTTACTCCAATGGTTAGGGTTAGGGTTAGGCTAAGGCTTAGGTCTAGGGTTTGCATTAGTGTTAGTCT
>NW_022111350.1:210696-212295 GCF_000313985.2 Echinops telfairi | reverse complement strand
TCCCAACCCATACACTAACCCAAAGTCTAACCCTAACCTTAAGTCTAACTCTAACTGTAACCCTAACGCTAACACAAACCCTAACCCTAACCTTAACCTAACTCAACTTAACCTTAACCCTAACCCTAAACTGTAAAACGTTAAACTCTAATCTTTAATCACTAAATCGTAAACCATAACCCTCACCCTCATCCTCAAGCCAACCCTAAACTGAACCCTATCCCTAATACAAACGGAAACCAAGCCCAAGCCGCAGTATAACACAAACCCTAACCCTAACTCTAACACGAATCTTAACCCTAAATCTAACACCAAACTTAAACCTAACCTTATCCCTAACCCTAACTTTAACCCAAACCCTAAACCTAACCAAACGCCTAACATGGCACCTAAGTCTAAACTTAACCTAACTCTTCTATGCCACAGTTTTCAGTAGACTGAAGAATTTCACTGGTAAATCTTGTTCTGACAGAAAGAAACTGCAGATGGCATGCCTCACCTGAGAAAGTCATGTTGCAGGAGCTCTTTTGTCCTCAGACGCTATAAAGGCCATGACTCAATACTTTAAGGAAACTCAGGGAAGTTCTATTTTTTCTGGGATCATCAACCTCTGTGACTTCTCTTTGTTCTGAGACGCCTGAACTAGCTACAGATTTTCTTGAGGCCCATGAAGCTCCACTGGGTATTGTAATTGTGAGACACAGGAAACTTCCGGACTCACGGAATTCCGTAAGCACCAGAATGTCCAAGCCTGAATGGTAATTGCAGAGAAATGAGGCAGCCGGATTGTACTGGGAAACAGAAATTTCCATTAGTCAATGAAAATGTGAGACACCGGTACTTCCACAATTCATGTTTTCCTTAGACCCATGAAACTCCAAAATTAAAGTTGAATTCAGAGAAATGAAACTGCGGGAGGCTCCATTTTACAGACGCAGGCGAACGTCCCAGAGGTACCTCTGTGGTACTGGACCACCTGAAATTCCACGAAAAAAGTTTTCATGAGAATGAGGAATCTTGACCGAGCAAGGAAGGATTTGGAGAATTGAAAATGCTACATGGACCATTATACTGACATCTTTGCAAGTCCATGCGTCTCCCAAAGACCAGCCAATGGATTTCCCAGCAGGTTGTGGAAGCTAGAATAATCTGGCTTCTCCATTCGGGCCACCGAAGGGACACCCGGTAGGCTGGGAAGCGAGGCTTGGCCCAACGTCTCCCTGAAAGCCAGGCATTGAACTTCCGGGAAGGCTGGGGAAATGAGGATTTGCCTGGCACCTCTCGGAAGGCCAGGCAACAGAGTTCTGGGTAGTCTGGGGAAGGGAAATTTCGCCTGGAGCCTCCACAAACGTTAGGGAACGGGCTTCCTGCCAGCCTGTGGAAGCGAGGCTTTCACCAGAGTCTTCCCTTAAGCCATGCAAGGGTCATCAATCCAGGCTGAGGAAGCGCCACTTTGCCCCGGGTCTCCACACAATCCAAAGAGCAACTTCTGTGCATGTCGGGAAAGTGAGGCTCTGCCCCATGTCTCCACAAAAGACAGGCAAAGGACGTCCTGGCAGGCTGGAGGATAAAGGCATTCCCTGGCATCTCCCCTTAAGT
>NW_022111350.1:200463-201327 GCF_000313985.2 Echinops telfairi | reverse complement strand
CAAGTGAGCCTTGGAAGCAAAAGCAGTTAACTGGCTAAGACATCTTCCCCCTGGACTGACCTTCACAAAGCAAAAGACCTGAGAAATTGAATAGCGAGGCTGAACAAGCGATGTATCCTCTGCCCTTCAATTAACCCCACCTGTGTTGCGTTTATTGGTCAGTTTACGATGAAAAGCTAACATCCTCAGTCAGCACACCTTAGTGTGAATCACAGGAAGATTCATAAAATTCCATCGTGTAAAGTATTTAGGACGCATAGGAAAATGCAGAAATCAAGATTTCCCTTATCCTAATGATCATGGGAAACGGTAATGCTTATTGACCATAGAAAAAGTAAGTGCTAGGGGCAATCTTTTAAGGACAAACGTAAATTTGGCCTCTCTTTGCCAGCATGTCTGGGAGTGTCTTGCCTGGCTTGAGGGTAGATACTAATCCAAGCCTCTCTTCCCAGCTTGACCGGGGGTCCCATCCCTGGCCTGAGTATAGACCCCAACCTATAATCTCTTCTACAGCCTGTCAGGAATGCCATTTCCTAGCCAGTGGGGAGAGGCCTTGCTAAGCCTCACTTCCAAAGCATGCCTGGAAGGCTGTTGCCTGGCTTGTGGGTAGATGCTCTGAGAAGCCTCGCTTCCTCAGCCTACTTTTAAGTCCTTTGCATGGCTTAAGGGGAGATACAGTAAAGTGGCTTTCTTCTACAGCCTGCCAGGACGTCCTTTGCCTGGCTTTGAGGGAGACACCAGGCACAAACTCGTTTCCCGATCCCATCCGGAAGTCCCTTGCCTATCTTCCAAGGAGACTCGTAGAGAAACCTTGTTCCCCCAGCCTGAAACGAAATCCTATGTCTGGCTCCTGTGGACATGCCC
>NW_022111350.1:199006-200363 GCF_000313985.2 Echinops telfairi | reverse complement strand
CTGGGAAGCCAGGCTTGGCCAAGCATCTCCCAGCAAGCCTGGCAATGAACTTCCGGGAAGGGTGGGGAAGTGAGGATTTGCCTGACGCCTCCCTGAAAGTCATGCAACACAGTTCTGGGTAGTCTGGGGAAGCGGGGCTTTTCCTGGAATCTGAATGAATACAAGGACACGCCTTTCCTGCCAGCTTGGTCAGCCTGCAAGCCAGAAAACAGAATTCCGGGACGCTGTGGAGGTAGGCTTCGCCTGGTGTTTCAATTTTAGCGCTGCATGTGATTCTGAGCGTTGTGGGAAATCACGGCTTTCCTTGACGTCTCCCCTCCAGCGTGGCAAGTAACTAACTGGCTGGCTGGGCGAGTGAGGCTCAGCCCGTTGTCTACCAATAGGCCAGGCAAAAGACTTACTGGCAGGCTGGCGAAATGGGCCTTCGCCTTGAGTCACCACATAAGCAAGGAAATGAACTTCCCGGAGTGCTAGGAAAATTTGGCTCCACCAGGTGTGTCCCTGCAGTCCAGTGAAGGGACTTCCGGTCAGGCTGAGGCAATTATGCTTCACTCTGAGTCTCACTCAAAGCAAGGCAAAAGACTTCAGGTCAGAATGGAAAGCTAGCTTTTGAATTGCATCTCCCAAAGTCCAGCCAATGGACTTCCAGGCAGGTTGTGGAAGAGAGAAAAATTTGGCGTCTCCATTAAGGCCATGAAACAGATTCCTGGACAAGATTGGAAGCGAGGCTGGGCCCAGCGTCTGCCAGCAAGACAGGCATTGAACTTCCGGGAAGGCTGGATTTCCTGGGCTTCCCTTCTGATTTGCCTCACCTGCGGTTATGATTGTCATTTCAAGAGTGCTCACAGGACTGAATATTACTGTGGTGACCAAGCGTTACAATGTCCCATATTCGTTAGGATATGTGCATCCTTTTATCCCGGAGGACATATGGGTCCGAATAACAATAAAGGATGGAGCTTTATGTAACTTGCTGTGCTTCACAACAATGTTTCCTCACTGAGGTTGTTAGCTTATCATCCCTAATTGGCCTGTAAGGAAATGTGGGGTTAATTGAAGGAGGGAGGGATACAAGGCTTGGTCAGCCTTCAAGCTAGGAAACAGACTTCAGGGACGCTGTGGAGGGTGACTTCTCTCTGTGTCACACTTTCAGCCCCGTATTTGATTCTGGGCATTGTGGTCAATAGCGTCTCTCCTTTGCCTCTCCCCACCAGTGTGGCCAACAACTACCTGGCTGGCTGGGAAAGTGAGGGTCCACTCAGCGTCTATAGGTATGCCAGGCAAACGACTTACTGGCAGGCTGGGGAAATGGGCCTTCGCCATGAGTCACCACATAAGCCAGGAAATGAACTTCCCA
>NW_022111350.1:195711-197080 GCF_000313985.2 Echinops telfairi | reverse complement strand
ATTTTCTGGGCTACCCTCCTGATTTGCCTCACCTGCGATTACGTTTGTCATTTCAAGAGTCCTCACAGGACTGAATATTACTGTGGTGAACAAGCATTACAATGTACCATATTCACTAGGATATGGGCAGCCTTTAATTCTGGAGGACCAGCGGATCCAAATAACAATAAAGAATGAATCTTTATGTAATTTCCTGTGTTTCACAGCAAGGTTTGCTCACTGAGGTTGTTAGCTTATCATCCCTAATTGGCCGGTAAACACAAGTGGGGTTAATTGAAGGGCCAATGGATACAAGCCCTGCAAGCCAGGAAACAGACTCCCGGGAAGCTTGGGAGGGAGACTTCACTTGGTGTCTCAGATTTAGCCCTGCATGTGATTCTGGGCATGGTGGGAAATCACGGCTTTCCTTGACGTCTCCCCTCCAGCATGGCAAGCAACTATCTGGCTGGCTGGGAGAGTGAATCTCTGCCCAGTGTCTACCAATAGGCCAGGCAAAATACTTACTTGGAGGCTGGGGAAATGGGCCTGCGCGTTGAGTCACCACATAAGCAAGGAAATTAATTTCCCAAAGTGCTGAGAAAACTAGGGTTCGCCAAGTGTGTCCCTGCAGGCCATTCACTGTACTTCCGGTCAGGCTGAGGCAATTATGCTTCATTCTGAGTCTCACTCCAAGCTAGGGAAAAGACTTCAGTTCACAATGGAAAGCTAGTTTTGCCTTGCGTCTCCCAAAGTCCAGCCAATGGATTTCCCAGCAGGTTGTGGAAGCGAGAAAATTTTGGCGTTTCTATTCAGGCCATGAAACAGATTCCGGGACATGCTTCGAAGCGAGGCTGGGCCCAGCGTCTCCCAGCAAGACAGGCATTGAACTGCCGGGAAGGCTTGAATTCCTGGACTGCCCTTCTGATTTGCCTCACCTGCGATTATGTTTGTCATTTCAAGAGTCCTCAGAGGACTGAATAATACTGTGGTCAACAAGAGTTACAATGTCCCATATTCGTTAGGATATGTGTAGCCTTTTATACCGGAGGACATATGGGTCCGAATAACAACAAAGAATGGAGCTTTATGTAATTTCCTGTGCTTCGAAACAAGGTTTCCTCACTAAGGTTGTTAGCTTATCATCCCTAATTGGCCGGTAAGGAAATGTGGGGTTAATTAAAGGAGGGAGGGATACAAGGCTTGGTCAGCCTGCAAGCCAGGAAACAGACTTCAGGGACGCTGGGCAGGGAGGCGTCGCTCTGTGTCTCACTGTTAGCCCTGTATGTGATTCTGGGCATTGTGAGAAAGACACCTTTCCTTGGCGTCTCCCCGCCAGCGTGGCCAGCCACTATCTGGCTAGCTGGAAAAGTGATACTCTGCCCAGTGTCTA
>NW_022111350.1:194365-195493 GCF_000313985.2 Echinops telfairi | reverse complement strand
GTTTCCCTGAACAGCAGTCAAGAGACTTCTGGTCAGGCTGAGGAAATTATGCTTCACTCTGAGTCTCACTCAAAGCTAGGTAAAAGACTTCAAGTCAGAATGGAAAGCTAGATTTTGCCTTGCTTCTCCCAAAGTCCAGCCAATAGTCTTCCCAGCAGACTATGGAAGTGAGAAAACTTTGGCATCTCCATTCAGGAAATGGAAGAGATTTATGTTCAGGCTGGGAAGCGAGGCTTGGCCAAGCATCTCCCAGCAAGACAGGAATTTAACTTCCAGGAAGGATGGATTTCCTGAGCTTCCTTTCTTATTTGCCTCACCTGCGGTTATGTTTGTCATTTCAAGAGTCCTCACAGGACGGAATATTTCTGTGGTCATCAAGCATTACAATGTCCTATATTCATTAGGATATGGGCAACCATTAATCCCAGAAGACCTGCAGGTCCGAATAACAATAAATATTGGAGCTTTATGTAACTTCCTGTGCTTCACAACAAGGTTTTCTCACTGAGGTTTTTAGCCTATCATCCCTAATTGGCTGGTAACCACAGTTGGGGTTAATTGAAGGGCGGAGTGATACAAGACTTTGTCAGGGTGCAAGACAGGAAACAGACTTCCTGGACACAGGGCAGGGAGGCTTCGCTCAGTATCTCACTTTTAGTCCTGCATGTAATTCTGGGGCTTGTAGGTAATCATGGCTTTCCTTGGCATCTCACTGCCAGCGTGGCCAGCAACAACCTGTCTGGCTGAGAAAGTCAGGCTCTGCCCAGTGTCTACCAGTAGGCCAAGGAAAAGACTTACTGGCATGTTGGGGAAATAGGCCTTTGAATTAAGTCACCATATTACCCTGGAAAAGAACTTCCCAGACGGCTGGGAAAGCTAGGCTCTGCCAGGCGTTTCCCTTCATGCCAGTCAAGGGACTTCCGGTCAGGCTGAGGCAATTACCCTTCACTCTGAGGCTCACTCAAAGCTCGGCGAAAGACTTCAGGTCAGAATGGAAAGCTAGATTTTGCCTGGCGTCTCCCAAATTCCAGCCAATAGACTTCCCAGCATGTTGTGGAAGCGAGAAAACTTTGGCATCTCCTGAGTTAGTTAATTGTGCCAGCCTGGCCGATAATCACATGTGGGGCT
>NW_022111350.1:189724-190980 GCF_000313985.2 Echinops telfairi | reverse complement strand
AATAACAATAAAGAATAAACTTTTATGTAACTACTTGTGCTTCAAAAAAAGGTTTTCCTCTGAGGTTGTTAGCTTATAGTCCCGGGTAAACACAGGTGGGTTTAAATGAAGGGCAGAGGGATACAAGGCTTGGTCACACTGCAAGCCGGGAAACAGACTCCTTGGAAGCTGAGGAGGTAGGCTTCGCTCGGTGTCTCACATTTAGCCCTGCATGTTATTCTGGGCATTGTGGGAAATCACGGCTTTCCTTGGTGTCTCCCCGCAAGCGTGGCAATCAACAACCTGGATGACTGGGAAAGTGAGGCTCTGCCCATTGTCTACCGGTAGGCCAGGCAAAATACTAAGTGGTAGGCTGGGGAAAAGGGCCTTCGCCTTGAGTCACCACATAAGCCAGGAAATTATCTTCCCAGACTGCTGGGAAAGTTAAGGTCTACCAGGCATTTCCCTGCAGGCCAGCCAAGGGACTTCCGGTCTGGCTGAGGCAATTATGCTTCACTCTGAGCCTCACTCAAAGCTAGGCAAAAGACTTCAGGTTAGAATGGAAAGCTAGCTTTTGCCTTGTGTCTCCCAAAATCCAGCCAATGGACTTCCCATCAGGTTGTGGAAGCGAGAAAACTTTGGCGTCTTCATTCAGGCCATGGAAGAGATTCCTGGTCAGGCTGGGAAGCGAGGCTGGCCCAGAGTCTCACAGCTAGACAGGCATTGAATTTCCAGGAAGGCTGGATTTCCTTGGCTGCCCTTCTTATTTGCCTCACCTGATGTTATGTTTCTCACTTCAAGAGTCCTCACAGGACTGAATATTACTGTGGTCAACAAGCATTACAATGTCCCATATTCATTAGGATATGGGCAGCCTTTTATCCCGGAGGACCTACAGTTCCGAATAACAATAAAGAATGGAGCTTTATGTAACTTCCCGTGCTTCACAACAAGGTTTGCTCACTGAGTTTGTTAGCTCATCATCCGGAATTGGCCGGTAAACACAGGTGGGCTTAATTGAAGGGCGGAGGGATACAATGCTTGGTCAGCCTGCAAGCCATGAAACAGTCTTCAGGGAAGCTGGGGAGGGAGGCTTTACTCTTGTGTCTGTCTTTTAGCCCTGAATATGATTCCTGGCACTGTGGGCAATCATGGCTTTCCTTGGCATCTCCCGGCCAGTGTGGCAAGCAACTACTTGGCTGGCTGGGAAAGTGAGGCTGTGCCCAGTGTCTACCGGTATGCCAGGCAAAAGACTAACTGCCTGGCTGGGGAAATGG
>NW_022111350.1:187015-188343 GCF_000313985.2 Echinops telfairi | reverse complement strand
CAGGACAGACTATTACTGTGGTCAACAAGCATTACTATGTCCCTTATTCATTAGGATATGTGCTGCCTTTAATCCCTGACGAACTGCAGGTCCGAATAACAATAAAGAATGGAGATTTATGTAACTTCCTGTGCTTCACAACAAGGTTTGCTCGCTGAGGTTGTTAGCTTATCATCCCTAAATGGCCGGTAAACAAAGGTGGGGTTAATTGAAGAGGGAGGGATAAAAGCCTTGGTCAGCTTGCAGGCCAGGAAACAGACTTCAGGGACACTGTGGAAGGAGGCTCGGTGTCTCACTTGTAGCCCTACATAGGATTCTGGGCATTTTGGTCAATAGCGTCTCTCCTTGGCGTCTCCCCTTCAGCGTGGCAAGCAACTCCCTGTCTGGCTGGGAATCTGAGGCTCTACCCAGTGTCTACCGGTAGTCTAGGCAAACTATATAATGGCAGACTGTGGAAATGGGACTTCGCCTTGATTCATCCCATAAGCCGGAAATAAACATCCGGACTACTGGGAAAGGTAGGCTTGGCCAGGCGTTTCCCTGCAGGCCAGTCAAGCGACTTCTGGTCAGGCTGAGGGTATTATGCTTCACTCAGTGTCTCACTCAAAGCTATGTAAAAGACTTCACGTCAGAATGGAAAGCTAGCTTTTGCCTTGTGTCTTCCAAAGTCCAGCCGATGGACTCCCCAGCAGGTTGTGGGAGCGAGAAAAGTTTGGCGTCTCCATTCAGGCCATGGAAGAGATTCTGGGTCAGGCTGGGAAGCGAGGCTTGGCCCAGCAGCTTCCATCAAGACAAGCATTGAACTTTCGGGAAGGCTGGATTTCCTGGGCTGCCCTTCTTATTTGCCTATCATGTGGTTATGTTTGTCATTTCAAGAGTCCTCACAGGACTGAAAATCACTGTGGTCAACAAGCATTAATATGTCCCATATGCATAAGGATATGTGCAGCCTTTAATCCCGGACGACCTGTGGGTCCGAATGACAATAAAGAACGGAGCTTTATGTAACTTCCTGTGCTTCACAACAAGGTTTCTTCACTGAGGTTGTTAGCTTATCATCCCTAATTGTCCAGTATAGAGAGGTGTGGTTAATTGAATGAGGGAGGGATACAAGGCTTGGTCACCCTCCAAGACAGGAAACAGACTTCAGGGACGCTGTGCAGAGAGGCTTCTCTCGGTGTCTCATTTTAGCCCTGCCTGTGATTCTGGGAATTTTGGTCAATAGCGCCTGTCCTTGGCATCTCTCCGCCAGCGTGTCTAGCAACTACCTGGCTATCTGGAAAAGTGACGCTCGGCCTGTTGTCTACCCGTAGGCCAGGCAAAAGACT
>NW_022111350.1:184186-185932 GCF_000313985.2 Echinops telfairi | reverse complement strand
AAGGGACTTCCAGTCAGGCTGAGGCAATTATGCTTCACTCTGAGTCTCACTCAAACCTAGGTAAAAGACCCGGTCAGAATGGAAAGCTAGCTTTGGCCTTTTGTCTTCCAAATTCAAGCCAGTGGACTCTGCCCACCAGGTTGTGGAAGCAAGAAAACTTTGGCGTCTCCATTCAGGCCATGGAAGAGATTTCTGGTCAGGCTGGGATGCGAGGCTTGGCCCAGCGTCTCCCAGCAAGCCAGTCATTGAACTCCCGTGAAGGCTGGATTTCCTGGCTGCCCTTCTTATGTGCCTCACCTGCGGTTATGTTTGTTATTTCAAGCGTCTTCACAGGACTGAATATTACTTTGGACAATAAGCATTACAATGTTCCATATTCATTAGGAAATGGGCAGCCTTTAATTCCGAATGGCCTGTGGGTCCGAATAACAATAAAGAATGGAGCTTTATATAACTTCTTGTTCTTCACAACAAGGTTTCCTCACTGAGGTTGTTAGCTTATCATCCCTAATTGGCTGGTAAACAAAGGTGAGGTTAATTGAAGGAGGGAGGGATACAAGGCTTGGTCAGCCTGCAAGTCAGGAAACAGACTTCAGCGACAATCTGGAGGGAGGCTTCATTCAGTGTCTCACTTTTAGCCCTGCATATGATTCTGGGCAATGTGGTCAATAGCGTCTCTCCTTGGCGTCTCTCTGTCAGAGTGGCAAGCAACAACCTGGCTGGCTGGGAATGTGAGGCTCTGCCCAGTGTCTACCGGTAGGCCAGGCAAAAGACCTAATGACAGGCTGGGGAAATGGGCCTTCGCCTTGAGTCACCACATAAACCAGGAAATAAACTTCCAGACTGTTGGGAAAGCTGGGCTCTGCCAGGCATTCCCCTGCAGGCCAGCCAAGGGACTTCCGGTCAGGCTGAGGCAATTACACTTCACTCCGAGTCTCACTCAAAGGTAGGTAAAAGACTACAGGTCAGAATGGAAAGCTAACTTTTCCCTTTTGTCTCCCAATATCCATCCAATGTACATCCCAGCAGGTTGTGGGAGCAAAAAAACTTTGGCATCTTCATTCAGGCCATTGAAGATATTCCCGGTCAGGCTGGGAAGGCCCAGCGTCTCCCAGCAAAGACAGGCATTGAACTACCTGGAGGCTGTATTTCCTGGGCTACCCTTCTTATTTGCCTCACCTGTGGTAATGTTTGTCATTTCAAGAGTCCTTACAGGGCTGAATATTACTGCGCTCAACAAGCATTACTATGTCCCATACTCATTAGGATATGGGCAGCCTTTAATCCTGGACGACTTGTGGGTCACAATTACGATAGAGAATGGAGCTTTATGTAACTTCCAGTGCTTCACAGCAAGGTTTCCTCACTGAGATTGTTAGTTTATCATTCCTAATTGTCCTGTAAACAGAGGTGGGGTTCATTGAAGGGCGGAGGGATACAAGGGTTGGTCAGCCTGCAAGCCAGGAAACAGATTTCAGGGACGCTGTGGAGGGAGGCTTTGCTCGGTGTCTCACTTTTAGCCCTGCATGTGATTCTGGGCATTGTGGTCAATAGCGTCTCTCCTTGGCGTCTCCCCGTCAGCGTGGCAAGCAACAACCTGGCTGGCTGGGAACGTGAGGTTCTGCCCAGTGTCTACCAGTAGGCCAGGGAAAAGATGTAATGCCAGGCTGGGTTAATGGGCATTCACCTTGAGTCACCACAAAAGCCAGGAAATAAACTTCCGGACTGCTGGGAAAGCTAGGCTCT
>NW_022111350.1:178308-182286 GCF_000313985.2 Echinops telfairi | reverse complement strand
CAGCAGGTTGTGGAAGCGAGAAAACTTTGGCGTCTCCATTCAGGCCTTGGAAGAGATTCCTGGTCGGGCTAGGAAGCGAGTCTTGGCCCATCCTCTCCCAGCAAGACACGCATTGAAATTCCGGGATGGCTGAATTTCCTGGGCTGCCCTCCTTATTTGCCTAACCTGCGGTTATGTTTGTCATTTCAAGAGTCCTCACAGGACCGAATATCACTGTGGTCAACAAGCATTATATTGTCCCATTTTCACTCGGATATGGGCATCCTTTAATCCCAGAGAACCTGTGGGTCCTAAATACAATAAAGAATGGAGCTTTATGTAACTTCCTGTGCTTCACATCAAGGTTTCCTCACTGAGGTTGTTAGCTTATCATCCCTAATTGCTTATTATCCCTAGCAGCTCCCAGAAAGCCAGGCATTGGACTTCTGGGAAGGCTGGGGGAGTGAGGATTTGCCTGGTGCCTCCCTGAAAGCCATGCAACAGAGTTCTGCGTAGTCTGGGAAACGAGGCTTCTCATGGAGTCACAATGAACGCAAGGCACGCCCTTCCTGCCAGCCTGGGTTAGCGGAATTTCCCCCCTGATCTTTCCTTAAGCAATGGAAGGACATCAGATCAGGCTGAGGAAGCGTTGCATCCTCCAGCATCTGGTCTTTTGCTTCCTGAAGGTCAGTCCAGTGGGATAATGTTGGACTTTGAATTTTGGGTAGCTATGGGTATGATCCTTTCTTGAGAGGCATTTTTCGTTTATATGAAACACTCTGTGTTCACGAAGTTCTGTGAATTAGGTTCTCCAAATTTCCCAGACCATCACACTCACGTAGCTGTGAGAACATACATTCAGTCATATCTTTAGCCATTTTTACTTCCTGGAGCATCACATTTTTGTATCCCTACAATATTGCCACATGAGAATGCTTGCCTTCAGTTGAAACTTTTTGTCAGCAAAGGTCAGGTGTTTCTCGACAACTTTCCACCAGGAATTGCTTTTACATCAGTTCAATGGTGCTTCAAGCGCTTTCTCATATCTTAACTATAAGCTTATCTGCAGGAAATTCTTGATGAAATTATCCTTCTGGTTATTAGCCTGCTGTACTAAATGGGGCCCCAAACAATTTCACTTATCTCAGCTCAACCCTTCCCTGCTGGACTTGTTTGGCTGGGAAGGAAAAAAGTGCATCCTGCATTTCCTGGGCTGCCTTTCTTATTTGCCTCACCTGCGGTTATGTTTGTCATTTCAAGAGTCCTCACAGGAATGATTATTACTGTGGTCAAAAAGCATTACAGTGTCCCATATTCATTAGGATTTGGGCAGCCTTTAATACTGCAGGTCCTATGGGTCCTAAATACAATAGAAGAATGGAGCTTTATGTAACTTCCTGTGCTTCACTACAAGGTTTCCTCACTGAGGTAGTTAGCTTATCATTCCTAATTGGCAGGTAAACACACGTGGGGGTTAATTGAAGGGCGGAGGGATACAAGGTTTGGTCATCCTGCCCACAGGGAAACAGACTCCCAGGAAGCTGGGGAGGGAGGCTTCGCTGTGTTTCGCACATTTAGCGCAGCATGTGATTCTGGGCATTGTGGGCAATCAAGGCTTTCCTTTGCGACTCCACGCCAGAGTGCCAAGCAACTACCTGGCTGGCTGGGAAAGTGACGCTCTGCCAGTTGTCTACCGGTAGGCCAGACAAAAGACTTACTGGCAAGCAGGGAAAATGGGCCTTTGCTTTGAGTCACCACATAAGCCAGGAAATGAACATCCCAGACTGCTGGGAAAGCTAGGCTCCGCCAGGTGTTTCCCTGCAGACCAGTCAAGGGACTTCCTGTCTGGCTGAGGCATTTACGCTTCACTCTAAGTCTCACTCAAAGCTAGGTAAAATACTTGAAGTCAGAATGGAAAGCTGGCTTTTCATTGCATCTCCCAAAGTCCAGTCAATGGACTTCCCAGCAGGTTGTGGAAGCGAGAAAACTTTGGCGTCTCCATTCAGGCCATGGAAGAGATTCCCAGTCAGGCTGGGAAGCGAGGATGGCCCAGCATCTCCCAGCAAGACAGATATTGAACTTCCGGGAAGGCTGGATTTCCTAGGCTGCCCTTCTTATTTGCCTCACCTGTGGTTATGTTTGTCATTTCAAGAGTCCTCCCAGGACTGAATATTACTGTGGTCAACAAGCATTCCAATGTCCCATATTCATTAGGATATGGGCAGCCTTTAATCCTGCAGGTCCTGTGAGTCCTAATTACAATATAGAATGGAGCTTTTTGTAACTTCCTGTGCTTCACAACAAGGTTTCTTCACGGAGGTTGTTAGCTTATCATCCCTAATTGGCCGGTAAACACAGGTGGGGTTAATTGAATGGGGGGAGGGATAAAAGGCTTAGTCAGCCTGCAAGCTAGGAAACAGACTTCTGTTAAGCTGGAGAAAGGAGGCTTCACCTGGTGTCTCCCTTTCAGCCATGCATGGGATTTCCGGGTATTACAGGGAAGTGAGACTTTGCATGTTGTCTCCACGCCAGCGTGGCAAGCAACTACCTGGCAGGCTGGGAGTGTCAGGCTCTGCCCAGTGTCTATCGATGGGCAACGCAAAAGACTGACTAGCTGGCTGGAGAAATGGGCCTTCCCCTTGAGTCACCACTTAAGCCAGTTAGTGAACTTCCTGGTCTGCTGGGAAAGTTAGGCTCCACTAGGTTTTCCCTGAAGGCCAGCCAAGGGACTTCCGGTTAGGCTGCGGCAATAATGCTTCACTATGAGTGTCACTCAAAGCCAGGCAAAGGACTTCAAGTCAGGATGGAAAGCTATCTTTTGCCTCGCGTCTCCCAAAGGCCACCCAAAGGACATCCCAGCTGGCTGTGGAAGGGAGAAAACTTTGGCGTCTCCATTCAGGCCATGGTAGAGACTCCCGTTCAGCCTGGGAAGCGAGTCTTGGCCCAGCAACTCCCAGCAAGCCAGGCATTGAAATTTCGGGAAGGCTGGGGAAGTGAGGATTTGCCTGGCGCTTCCATGAAGCCCAGGCAACAGAGTTCTGGGTATTTTGGGAAAGTGAGGTTTTGCCTGAGATCTCCAAGAACCCAAGGAATTGGACTTCCTGCCAGTTTGGGGAAGCAAGGCTTTCCCCTGATTCTTTCCTTAAGCCATGAAAGGGACTTCAGACGAGGCTGTGGAGGTGCAACTTCTCCCAGCATCGGGTCTTATGAGTCCTGAAGATCTGTCCAGGGGGATAATGTTGGACTTTTGATTGTGCATAGCTATGGGTATGATGCTTTCTTGAGAGGCATTTTTCATTTATATAAAACACTGGATACACGAGGTTCTATGAATTCGGTTCTCCAAATGTCCCAAATATCACAGTCATGTAGCTGCTCAAACTTCCATTCAGAAATATCTTCAGCCATTTTTACTTCCTTGAGCATCACATTTTTGTATCCCTACAATATTGCCACATGAGAATGCTTGACTTCCATTGAAACTTTTTGTCAGAAAAGGTCAGGTGTTTCACCACAATTTTCCAACAGGAATTCCTTTTACATCAGTTCAATGGTGCTTCAAGCGCTTTCTCATATCTTAGCTACAAGCTTATCTGCAGGAGATTCTTGAAAAAAATTATCCTTCTGGTGCTTACCCTGCTCTACTAAATGGGGCCTCAAACAATTTCACTTATCTCAGCTCAACACATCTCATGGAATTGATTGGCTGGGAAGGAAAACCATGAATCCTGCATTTCCTGGGCTGCCTTTCAGATTTGCCTCACCTGCGGTTATGTTTGTCATTTCAAGAGTCCTCACAGGACTGAATATTACTGATCAACAAGCATTAAAATGTCCCATATTCATTAGGATTTGGGCAGCCACTAATCCTGCAGGTCCTGTGGATCCTAATTACAATAAAGAATGGAGCTTTATGTAACTTCCTGTGCTTCACAACAAGGTTTCCTCCCTGAGGTTGTTAGCTTATCATCCCTAATTGGCAGGTAAATACAGGTGGGG
>NW_022111350.1:177063-178208 GCF_000313985.2 Echinops telfairi | reverse complement strand
TAGTCTGGGGAAGAGAGGCTTCGCCTGGGGTCTCCATGAACGCTAGGGAAAGGACTTCCTGTCAGCCTGGGCAAGCAAGGCTTAACCCAGAGTCTTCCCTTAAGCCATGGAAGGGTCTTCAGGCTAGGCTGTGGAAGCGCAATTTCACTCCATGTCTTCACACAATCCAAAGAGCAACTTCTGTGCAGGCCAGGGAAGCGAGGCTTTGCCCAGTGCCAAAACAAAAGACAGGCATAGGACATCCTGGCAGGCTGGAGGATAAAGGCATTCCCTGGCATCTACCCTAGAGTCAAGCAAGGCCATTAAAGGAAGGCAGAGGAAGTGAGGCTTGTCTCGGAATCTCCCCACAAGCCAGCAAGACACTTGTGGGCATGCTGGCGAAGCGTGGCCAAAGTTACATTTGTTTTTTGAAGCATGCCCCTAGCACTTACTTTTTCTATGGTCAACCAGCATTCCCATTTCCCATAATCATTCGGATTGGTAGGCAACTTCCTAGCAGGCTGCGTGACAAGCAACTTCCTGGCAGGTTGGGAACGTGAGGCTCTGCCTAGTGTCTACCTTTAGGCCAGGAAACAGATTTCCTGGCAGGCTGGGGAAATGGGACTTCGCCATGCATCACCAACAAGCTAGGAAATGAACTTCTCAGACTGCTGGGAAAGCTAGGCTTCACCAGGCATTTACCTGCACCACAGACAAGGGACTTCCGGTCAGGCTGAGGAAATTAGGCTTCACTCAGCATCTCACTCGAAGCCAGGCAACGGTCTGGCTAGAAAGCTAGGATTTACCTTGTCACTCCCAAAGGACAGCCAATGGACTTCCCAGCAGGCTGTGGAAGCGAGAATATTTTGGTGTCACCATTCAGGCCATCGAAAGGACTCCCGGTCAGGCTGAGAAAGGAGGCTTGACCCAGCATCTCCCCACAAGCCAGGGAAGACACCTCTGGGTTTGCTGGTGAAGCGAGGCCAAAGTTACGTTTCTGCTTTCAAAAATGCCCCTAGCACTAATTTTTCAATGGTCACCAAGCATTACCATTTCCCATAATCATTAGGATATTGGAAACCATGAATTCTGCAGTTTCCTGTGCGTCCTAATTACATTACACAATGGAGTTCTATGTATCTTCCTATGTTTCACAACAAGGTAGC
>NW_022111350.1:174006-175364 GCF_000313985.2 Echinops telfairi | reverse complement strand
CATTGAACTTCCGGGAAGGCTGGGTAAGTGAGGATTTGCCTGGCACCTCTCCGAAGGCCAGGCAACAGAGTTCTGGGTAGTCTGGGGAAGCGAAATATCGCCTGGGGCCTCCACAAATGCTAGGGAACGGACTTCTTGCCAGCCGATGGAAGCGAGGCTTTCACCAGAGTCTTCCCTTAAGCCATGCAAGGGTCTTCAGTCCAGGCTGAGGAAGCGCCACTTTGCCCCGTGTCTCCACACAATCCACAGAACAACTTCTGTGCTTGCCGGGGAAGCGAGGCTCCGCCCCATGTCGCCACAAAAGACAAGAAAAGGACATGCTGGCGGGGTGGAGGATAAAGGCATTCCCTGGCATCTCCCCTTAAGTCATGCAAGGACCTTAAAGGAAGGCTGAAGAAGTGAGGCTTCTTCAGGCATTTCCACACAAGTAAGGCAAGACACTTGTGGGCATGCTGGCGAACCGAGGCCAAAGTTACATCTGTCCTTTCAAGAATGACCCTAGCACTTACTTTTTCTATGGTCAACAAGCATTCCCATTTCCCATATTCATTAGGATATGGGAACCTGAGCTCAGCAGTTTCTTGTGCCTAGCTACTTTAAACAATGGAGCTTGATGTACCTTCCTGTGTTTCTCAACAACGTTTGCTCTATGTGGTTGTTACCTTTTAATTGCAAACTGAACCATGAACACAAGTGGGATTAATTGAAGAGCAGAGGGATACATGGCTTGGTCAGCCTGGCTTTTCAAATTCTCGGGTCTTTCGCTATGTGAAGGTCAGTCCAGGGGAAAGATGCCTTAGCCAGATAAGTTCTTTTGCTTCCAAGGCCCATTTCCTGCAAGACATCTCTGAGCAGAAGCCACATGGACTTACAGTGATATAGCCTTGGGTGCAGGGGAACCTTCTGGAGACCCAGCCAATCCTGAGATAATTTCTCTTTCACTGACTTGGCTTTCCCCTTGCAGTCGGCCTCATTCCGTCTGTTTTGTGAGATGGTAGAAGATTTTGTGGGACATTAGCACACATATGGGATAATGTTGGACTTGTGATCATAGGCAGCTATAATTAAGATGCTTTCTTGATGTGCAGTTTACATTTCTCTAAAACACTCTTTTATTCACGAGTTTCTGTGTATTTGTTTCTCCAAATTTCCAAGACTGTCACAGTCACGTAGCTGCGCGAACCTCCTTTTAGTCATAACTTTAGCCATTTTTACTTTCTTGAGCACCACGTTTTTCTATACCCACAACATTGCCACGTAAGGATGCTTGACTTCCTTTGAAACTCTATGTCTGGAAAGGTCAGGTGTTTCACCACAACTTTCCCCCAGGAATTGCTTTTACATCCATTCAATGGTGT
>NW_022111350.1:171088-172467 GCF_000313985.2 Echinops telfairi | reverse complement strand
CTATCCCAGACTACCTAGGACTCTGTTGCCTCACCTTCGGGAAGGCACCACACAAATCCTCACTTCCCCAGCGTTCTCAGAAGTTCAATACCTGTCTTCCTATGAGACACTGGACCAAGCTGTACTTCCCAGTCTGTCCGGGAGACCCTTCCGTTGCTTGAATGGAGACGCAAAACTATTCTCACTTCCACAGCGTTCTGGAAAGTGCATTGGCTGGCCTTTGCAAGACGCAGGGAAAATCCTAACTTTCCAGCCAGACCGGAAGTCCTTTGCCTGGCATCGAGGGTGCCGCCGCCGAGGGAAGCATAATTTCACCAGCCTGACCAGAATTCCTTTAGCTGGCCAGAAGGGAAAAGCTTGGCACAGCCTAGCTTTCCCAGTAATCCAGAAAGTTCATTTCTTGGCTTCTGTGGTGACTCATGGCGAGGACCCACTTCCCTAGCCTGCCAGGAAGTCTGTTGCCTGTCCCACCGATAGACACTGGACAGAGCCTCACTTTCCCAGCCTGCCAGATGGTTGCTTGCCACGCTGGCGGGTAGACACCAAGCACTGCCTCTCTTGTGCACCATGCCCAGAATCACGTGGATGGTTAAAAGTGAGACATCAAGCGAAGCCTGTCTCCCCAGCTTACCGGAAGTCTGTTTCCTGGCTTGCAGCCTGAACAAACTATGTATTCCTCTGCCCTACAATTAAGCCCACCTATGCTTACCCGCCAATTAGGGATGATAAGCTAACAACCTCAGTGAGCAAACCTTGTTGTGAAGCACAGGAAGTTACTTAAAGCTCCATTCTTTATTGTAATTAGGACCCACAGGAACTGGAGGATTAAAGGCTGTCCATTTCCTAATGACTATGGGACATTGTAATGCTTGATGACCACAGTAATATTCAGTCCTGTGAGGACCCTTGAAATGAGAAATATAACCACAGGTGAGGCAAATCCGAAGGGCAGCCTGGGAAATGCAGGATTCACGGTTTTCCCTCCCATCCAAGCAAGTCCAGGAGATAAGGATTGACCTGAGATAAGTGAAATTGTTTGAGGCCCCATTTAGTAGAGCATGCTAAGCATCAGAATGATTATTTCTTCAAGAATCTCCTGGAGATAAGCTTGTAGTTAAGATATGAGAAAGTGATTGAAGGAACATTGAAATGATATAAAAGGAATTCCTGGTGGAAAGTTGCAGTGTAACACCTGACCTTTCCTGACATAAAGCTTCAAGGGAAGTCAAGCATTCTCATGTGGCAATATTGTAGGGATAGAAAAATGTGATGCTCAAGAAAGTAAACATGCCTAAGGATATGACTGAAGGGAGATTCACGCAGTTACATGACTGTGATAGTCTTGGAAATTGGAGAACCGAATTCACAGAGACTCATGA
>NW_022111350.1:167832-169588 GCF_000313985.2 Echinops telfairi | reverse complement strand
GGTCAGTTTGCGATGAAAAGTTAACAACCTCAGTGAGCACACCTTGTTGTGATTCACAGGAAGATACATAAAGCTCCATTGTGTAAAGTAATTAGGATGCACAGGAAACTGCAGAAATCAAGGTTTCCCATATCCTAATGATTACGGGAAACGGTAATTCTTGTTGACCACAGTAAAAGTAAGTGCTAGGGACACTCTTGAAAGGACAAACGTAAATTTGGCCTTGCTTAGCCAGCATGCCCGCAAGTGTCTTGCCTGATTTGGGGGAGATACTAGGCCAAGCCTCGCTTCCCAGCCTGACCGGGAGTCCCATCCCAGGTCTGAATGGAGACCCCAACGTACAATCTCTTCAACAGCCTGTCAGGAATGCTGTGTCCTATCCAGCGGAGAGAGGCCGCATGAAGCATCACTTCCAAAGAATGCCTGGAAAGCTGTTGCCTGGCTTGCAGGGAGATATTCGTAGAAGCCTCGCTTCTTCAGCCTACTTTTATGTCCCTTGCATGGCTTAAGGGGAGATGCCGGGGAATGCTTTTCTTCACCTGCTTGCCAAGTGTCCTTTTCCTGGCTTTGGGGAAGACACCAGGTGAAAACTCGCTTGCCCAGCCTAACCGGAAGTCAGTTGCTTAGCTTCCAAGGAGACACCTAGCGAAGACTTGTTCCCCAGGCTTGGGCAGAAAGCTTTGGCCTGGCTCTTGTGGATATGACAGGGGAAGCCTCGCTTCCCCAGTCTGCTTGGAAGTACTTTGTCTGACTTGCAAGGAGGTGCCTGGCGAAGGCTGGATTCCCCGCCCTGCACAGAAGTTGCTGTTTGGATTGCGGGGAGACAGTGGGTGAAACCGCGCTTCCTTAGCCTGGTCTGAAGTCCCTTGCATGGCTTAAGGAAAGACTCCAGAGAAAACCTCACTTTGCCAGACTGGCAGGAAGTCAATTTCTTTGCGTTTGTGGAGATCCCAGGTGAAACCTTGCTTCCAGAGAGTCCCCAGAAATCGGTTGCCTAGCCATCGGGGAGGCGCCAGGCAAATCCTCACTTCCCCAGCCTTCCAGGAAACTCAATGCTTGGCTTGCTGGGAGCCGGTGGGCCAAGCCTCACTTCCCAGTCTAACCAGGAGACACTTCCGTGGACTGAATGGAACTGCCAAAGTATTCTCACTTCCACAGCCTGCTGAGAATTCCATTAGCTGGCCTTTGTGAGACGCTGGGTAAAACTTAGCTTTCCAGTCTGTCCGGAAGTCCTTTGCGTGGCTTACAGGGAGACGCCCAGTGAAGTGTAATTTCCTCAGCCTGACCAGAAGTCCCCTGGATGGCATGCAGGAAAACGCCTGGCAGAGGTTAGCTTTCACAGCAGTCCAGGAAGTTCATTTCCTGGCTTATGTGGTAACTCATGGCGAAGAACCATTTCCCCAGCCTTCCAGGAAATCTGTTCCCTAGTCTACCAGTAGACAACTGGCAGAGTTCACTTTCCCCGCCTGCCAGGTAGATGCTTGCCATGTTTGCGGGGAGACGCCATGCAAATCCTCGTTTCCCCACAATGCCCAGATGTCCCATGCATGGCTAAAGGGGAGACACCGAGCGAAGCCTCCCTTCCCCAGCTTCCCGGAGGTCTGTTTCCTGGCTTGCAGGCTTACCAAGCCATGTATCCTTCCGCCCTTCAATATTACATACCCGTGTTTACCGGCCTATTATGGATATTAAGCTAACAACCTCAGTGAGCAAACCTTGTTGTGAAGCACAGGAAGTTACATAAAGCTCCATTTTT
>NW_022111350.1:163441-165659 GCF_000313985.2 Echinops telfairi | reverse complement strand
GGGAATTCTATTGGCTGGCCTTTTGGAGACGAAAGGCAAAACCTATCTTTCCAGCCTGACTGAAAGTCCGTTGCCTGGCTTTGAGTGAGACTCCGAGTGAAGCCTCATTTCCTCATCCTCACCGGAAGTCCCCTCACTGTGGTGCAGGGAAACGCCTGGTGGAGCCTAGTTTTCCCAGGAGTCTGGGAAGTTCAGTTCCTGGCTTGTGTCATGACTCATGGCGAAGCCCCATTTCCCCAGTCTGCCAGGAAGTCTGTTGCATGGCCTAGCAGTAGACACAGAGCAGAGCCTCACTTTTGCAACCTGCCAGGAAGTTGGTTGTCATGCTCGTGGGGAGATGCCATGCAAAGTCTGGTTCCCCCACAATGCCCAGAGTCCCAAGCATGGCTAAATGGGAGACACCGGGCCAAGCCTCCCTTCCTCAGGTTCCCAGAAGCCTGTTTCTTGGCTTTCAGGCTGAGCAAGTCATGAATCCCTCCGACCTTCAATTAACCCCACCCGTGATTACCGGCCCATTTGGGATGATAAGCAAACAACTTCTGTGAGGTTGTGAAGAACAGGAAGTTATATAAAGCTCCATTCTTTATTGTAATTAGGAGGTACAGGAAAGGCAGGATTAAAGGCTGCCCATATCCCAGTGAGTATGGGAAATTATAATGCTTGTTGACCACAGTAATATTAAGTCCAGGATCACTCTTGAAATGACAAACATACCTGAGGATGAGGTAATTCAGAAGGGCAACCCAGGAAATGCAGGATTCATGGGTTTCCTTCACAGCAAAGCAAGTCCAGGAGTTAAGGGTTGAGCTGAGATAAGTGAAATTGTTTGAGGCCCCATTTACTAGAGCAGTTTAAGCACCAGAAGGATAATTTATTCAAGAATCTCCTGGAGATAAGTTTGTAGTTAAGATATGAGAAAGCACTTGAAGCACCATTGAACTGATGTAAAAACAATTCCTGGTGGAAAGTTGTGGTGAAACACCTGACCTTTCCTGACATAAAATTTCAATGGAAGTCCAGCATTCTCATGTGGAATATTGTAGCTATTGAAAAATGTGATGCTAAAGGAAGTAAAAATGGCAAAAGATGTGACTGAAATGTGGTTCACGCAGCTACGTGACTGATATTCTGGGAAATTTGGAGAACCGAATTCACAGAAACTAGTGAATAAAGATTGTTTTATGGAAACGAAAAGTACCACTCAAGAACGCACCGTACCAATAGTTACCTAACGTCAAAAGTCCAACGTTATCCCCATGGTGTAACCTTCAGTTCACAAAAGACCAGATGTCCCGCGAAGCCGCACTTCCTCAGCCTGGTCTGACGTCCCTTGATGGCTTAATGAAAGACTCTGGGGAAAGCCAAAGTTTTCTCGCTTCCACAGTCTGCCTGGAAGTTCATAGACTTGACTTTGGGAGACACAAGGCAAAAGCTTACTTTTCATTCTGACCTGAATTCTTTTGCCTGGCTTTGAGTGAGACTCAGAGTGAAGCATAATTGCCTAAGCCTGACCATAAGTCCCTTGGCTGGCCTGCATGGGAACGTCTGTCAGATCCTATCTTTCCCAGCCATCTGGGAAGTTCATTTCCTGGCTTATGTAGTGATTCAAGGCAAAGGCTCATTTCCCCAGCCTGCCAGTGAGCCTTTGGCCTGGCCTACCGGTAGACAATGGGCAGAGCCCCATTTTCAGAGCCAACCAGGTCGTTGCTGGGTATTCTGGCAGTGAGACTCCAAGGAAAGCCGCGATTACCCACAATGCCCAGAATCACACGCAGGGCTAATAGTGAGACACAGAGCAAAGCCTCCCTCCCCAGCTTCCAGGAACACTGTTTCCAGGCTTGCAGGCTGACCAAGCCTTGTATCCTTCCCCCCTTCAATTAACCCCACCTGTGTTTACCTGCCAATTAGGGATGATAAGCTAACAACCTCAGTGAGGAAACCTTGTTGTGAAGCACAGGAAGTTACATAAAGCTTCATTCTTTATTGTAATTAGGATCCACAAAACCTGCAGGATTAAAGGCTGCCCATAACCTAATGAATATGGAACATTGTAATGCCCATAATCACATAAAGGGCTAAAAGTGAGACAGAGAGCTAAGCCTATCTCCCCAGCGTCCCGGAAGTCTGTTTCCTGGCTTGCATGCTGACCAAGCCTTGTATCCCTCCCTCCTTCAATTAACCCCACCTTTGTTTACCGGCCAATTAAGGATGATAAACT
>NW_022111350.1:159599-162339 GCF_000313985.2 Echinops telfairi | reverse complement strand
ATAATTTCTTCAAGAATCTCCTGCAGATAAGCTTGTAGCTAAGATATGAGAAAATGCTTGCAGCACCATTGAACTGAGGTGAAAGCAATTCCTGTTGGATAGTTGTGGTGAAACTCCTAACCTTTCCTGACAAAAAGTTTCAACAGAACTCCAGCATTCTCATGTGGCAATACTGTGGGGATAGATAAATGTGATGCTCAAGGAAGTAAAAATGGCTAAAGTTATGACAGCATGGACGTTTGAGTAACTGCATGACTGTGATTCTTGGGAAATTTGGAGAACCAAATTCACAGAACCTCATGCATAGAGTGTTTTATATAAACAAAATATGCCTATCAAGAAAGCATCGTACCCATAGCTACCCAAAATCAAAAGTCCAACATTATCCCCCTGAACAGATCTCCAGGAAGCAAAAGACCGACGTGGGGAGAAGCCGCACTTCCTCAGCCTGGTCTGAAGTTCCTTGCATGGCTTAAGGAAAGATCATGGGGAAAGCCATGCTTCCCCAGACTGGCAGGAAGTCCAATTCCTTGGGTTGGTTGATATCTGAGGCAAAACCTCGCTTTCACAACTACCCAGAACTCTGTTGCCTGGGTTTCTGGGACTTACCAGGCAAATCCTCACTTGCCCAGCCTTACCGGAAGTTCAATGCCTGGCCTGCTGGGGGATGCTGGGTCAAGCCTCGCTTCCCAGACTGACCGGGCGACCCTTCCATGGCCTCAATTGAGACACCAAAGAATTCCCGTGTCCACAGTCTCCTGGGCAGTCCATTGGGTGGCCTTTGGGAGAAGCACGGCAAAAGCTAACTTTCCATTGTGACCTGAAGTCTACCTTTGAGTGAGACTCAGAATGAAGCATAATTGCCTCAGCCTGACCGGAAGTCCGTTGGCTGACCTGCATGGAAACACCTTGAAAAGGCTAGCTTTCCCAGCACTCTGGGAAATTCATTTCCTGGCTTATGCGGTGACTCAAGGCGAAGGCCCATTTTCTGAGTCTTCCAGTAAACCTTTTGCATGGCATACCGGTAGACACTGGGCAGGACCTCACTTTCCCAGCCAGCCAGGTAGTTTCTTGCTACGCTGGCAGGGAGACGCCAAGGAAAGCCGCGATTTCCCACAATGCCCAGAATCACATGCAGGGCTAAAAGTGAGACACAGAGCGAAGCCTCCCTTCCCCCGCTTCCCGGAAGTTTGATTCCTGGCTTGCAGGATGACCAAGCCTGGTATCCCTCCGCCCTTCACTAAACCCCAACTGTGTTTACCGGCCAGTTAGGGATGATAAGTTTACAACCTCAGTGAGCAAACCTTGTTGTGAACCACAGGAAGTTACACAAAGCTCCATTTTTATTGTTAATTCGCCTGGCAGAGCCTAGCTTTCCCAGCAGATGGGAAGTTCATTTCCTGGCTTATGTGGTGATTCATGGGGAAGGCCCATTTCCCCAGCCTGCCAGTAAGTCGTTTGCCTTGCTTACCTGTAGACACTGGGTAGAGCCTCACTTTCCAAGCCAGCCAGGTAGTTGCTGGCCACGCTGGTGGGGAGACACCAAGGAGAGACGCTATTGATCACAATGCCCAGAATCACATGCAGGGCTAAAAGTGAGACACAGAGCGAAGCCACCCTCCACAGCGTCCCTGAAGTCTGTTTCCTGGCTTGCAGGCTGACTAAGCCTTGTATCCCTCCCTCCTTCAATTAACCCCACATTTCCTTACCGGCCAATTAGGGACGATAAGCTAACAATCTAAGTGAGGACACCTTGTTGTGAAGCACAGGAAGTTACATAAAGCTCCATTCTTTATTGTTATTCGGACCCATATGTCCTCCGGGATTAAAGGCTGCACATATCCTAACGAATATGGGACATTGTAACGCTTGGTGACCGCAGTAATATTCAGTCCTGTGAAGACTCTGGAAATGACAATCATAACCACAGGTGAGGCAAATCAGAAAGGCAGCCCAGTAAATCCAGCATTCCCGGAAGTTCAATTCCTGTCTTGCAGGGTGACGCTGGGCCCAGCCTCGCTTCCAAGCCGGTCCCGGAATCTGTTTTATGGCCTTAATGGAGACGCCAAACTTTCTCGCTTCCACAACCTGCCGGGAAGTCCATTGGCTGGACTTTGGGAGACGCAAGGTAATAGATAGCTTTCCATTCTGACCTGAAGTCTTTCGCCTTGCTTTGAGTGAGACTCAGAGAGAAGCATAATTGCCTCAGCCTGACCGGAAGTCCCTTTACTGGACTGCAGGGACAGACCTGACGGAGCCTAGTTTTCCTAGCACTCCGGGAAATTCATTTCCTTGCTTATGTGGTGACTCAAGGCGAAGGCCATTTTGCCAGCCTGCCAGTAAGTCTTTTGCCTGGCCCATTGGTAGACAACGGGCAGAGCCTCACTCTCCCAGCCAGCCAGTTAGTTACTTGCCACGCTAGAGGGAAGACATCAAGGAAAGCCGTGATTTCCCACAATGTCCAGAATCACACGCAGCGTTAAAAGAGAAACACCAGGCGAAGCCTACCTCCACAGCGTCTCAGAATTCTGTTTCCTGGCTTGCAGGCTGACCAAGCTGGCATGAAAGGCGTGTCCTTGTATCCATTGAGAATCCAGGAGAAGCCACGCTTCCCCAGACTACCCAGAACTCTGTTGCATGGCTTTCAGGGAGGCGTCAGGCAAATCCTCACTTCCCCACCCTTCCCGGATGTTCATTGCCAGGCTTGCTGGGAGATGCTTGGCCAAGCCTCGTTTCCCAA
>NW_022111350.1:158442-159499 GCF_000313985.2 Echinops telfairi | reverse complement strand
CCCTAAACCTAACTTTAACCCTGCCCTAATGCTAAGCCTAAACCTAAGACTAACCTAACCCTAAACATAAGCCTAACCCTAAACCTTACACTAACCCTAAATGAAACACTAACCCTAGGCCTAACACTAACGCTAACCAAAAGCCTTAGCCTAACCCTAACCCTAAATCTAAACTCAGGCCTAATCCTACACTAATGCTAACCCTAACCCTAGGACGAACCCTAGACCCAGCCCTAAGTCTAATCTTAACCCTAAGCCCAACCCTAGGACTAACTCTAAACCTAACCTTAATACAAACATTCACCCTAGGTCTAAACCAAACCCTAACCCTAAAACTAGGACTAATCCTAACCGTAATTCTCATGCTAACCCTAACTCTAGGCCTAAAACTGAACCTAAATTTAAGCTTAACCGTAACCGTAACCCTAATGCTAACCCAGTCCTAACTCTAACCCTAAGCCTAAACCTAACCCTAACCGTCATCTAAGCCTAACCCTAAAGCTAACCCTAACCATAACCTAGGTCTAACACTAAACCTCAACCTAATCCTAACCTTAACCCTAACCCTACCCTAATCCTAACTTTAACCCTTACCCTATCCTAATCCCGAACCCTAATCCTAACCCTGAGCCAGGCCTAACCCTAGCCCTTACTCTAACCCTAACTCTCACTGTAACCAAAGGCCTCAACATAGTTCTAATTCTAACCCCAGGCATAACCCTAACCATATGCCTAATCCTAACCCTCGCCCTAACCTTAGAACTAACCCTCACCCTAACCCTGGGCTTAACCCTAACCCTAAACCTAATCCTAATCTTAACCCTAAACCTAACATTTTTAGGCCTAACTTTAACCCTTACCCTAAATCTAACCCGAACCATAAACCACCCCCTAGGCCTGACCCTGACCACTGGCCTAACACTAAACCTAACCCTAACCTTTACTTTAAGACTAACCCTAGGCCTTCATCTAACCCTAAACCTAGCCCTCACTCCAACACTATCCCTAAACCTAACCGTAAATATAACCCTAAATCTCGGCCTTTCTCTAACCCTAA
>NW_022111350.1:157168-158342 GCF_000313985.2 Echinops telfairi | reverse complement strand
GACTAACCCTAACCCTAAACCTAGGCCATACCATAACCTTAACCCTAGCACTTAACCTAAACTTAACCCTAGGTTTAAGCCAAAGCCCAGCCCTAACCCTAAATCTAAACATAAACCTAGGACTAATTCTCAGCCTAATCCGAACCCAAACCCTAACCCTAGCACTAACCATAACCATAACCCTATGCCTAAACAAAAATCCTTACCCTACCCCGCAATTCAAAAAGCAACATTTGTGCACGCCGGGGAATTGAGGCTTTTCCAGGTGCCTGTCCGCAAGTCAGGCAAAGGACTTCCAAGCAGGATGGGGAAACGAGGCTTCCCCTGGGATCTCCATAGGAGCCAGGCAAAGGACTTCTCTCCAGGCTGGAGAAACAAGGCTTTGCTAGGCGTCTCCTTGGAAGCTAGGCAACGGACTTCCAGTTAGGCTGGGGAAGCTAGTTTTTGCCCAGTGTCTCTCCCAAAGCCAGGCAAATGATGTCGTGGCAGGCTAGAGAAGAAAGGCATTCCCCAGCATCTCCCCTCAAGCCATGCAAGGTAGGCTGAGAAAGCAAGGCTTCTCAGAGCATCTGCCCACAAGCCCGACAACAGCCTTCCAGGCATGCTTCTGAAGTGAGGCTTCCTGAGGGCCTCTCCCCGCTGGCTAGTAAATGGCATTCCTGGCAGGCCATTGAAGAGATTATATGTTGGGGTCTCCATTCCTGACAGAGATGGGACTCCCGGTCAGGCTGGGAAACAAGGCTTGGCCTAGTAGCTCCCCGCAAGTCAGGCACGACACTGGCGGGCCTGCTGGCGAAGCGAGGCCAAATTTACGTTTGTCCTTTCAAGAGTGTCCCTAGCACTTACTTTTACTATAGTCAACAAAAATTACCATTTCCCGTAATCATTAGGATATGGGAAACCTTGAATTCTGTAGTTCCCGGTCGTCCTAATTACTTTACACAATGGAGCTTTATGTAGCTTCCTATAATACGCAACAAGGTATGCTCACTGAGGTTGTTTGCTTTTCATCACAAACTGACAGATAAACACAGGTGGGGTTAATTGAAGGGAGGAGGGATACATGGCTTGTTCAGCCTCACTTTTCAAAGTCTCGGGTCTTTGGCTTTGTGAAGGTCAGTCCAGGGGAAAGATGCCTTAACCAGTTAACTGCTTTTGCTTCCAAGGCTCACTT
>NW_022111350.1:154717-156044 GCF_000313985.2 Echinops telfairi | reverse complement strand
GGCAAGCAACTACCAGGCACGCTGGAAAAGTGAAGCTCTACCGCTGTCTACCGGTAGGCCAGGCAACATACGCTTCACTCTGAGTCTCACTCAAAGCTAGGTAAAAGACTTCTGGACAGAATGGAAAGCTCGATTTTGCCTTGTGTCTCCCAAAGTCCAGCCAATGGACTTCCCAGCAGGTTGTGGAAGCGATAAACTTTGGTGTTACCATTCAGGCCATGGAACAGATTCCCAGTCAGGCTGGGAAGCGAGGCTTCACCCAGCGTCTCTGAGCAAGCAATGCAATGATATCGGGGAAGGCTGGATTTCATGGGCTACCCTTCTTACTTTCCTCACTTGCGGTTATGTTTGTCATTTCAAGAGTCCTCACAGGACTGAATATTACTACGGTAAACAAGTATTACAATGTTCCATATTCATTAGGACATGGGAAGCCTTTAATCCCTGAGTACCTGTGGGTCCTTATTACAATAAAGAATGGAGCTTTATGTAAATCCCTGTGCTCCACAAGGTTTCTTCACTGATCTTGTTAGCTTATTATCCCTAATTGGCCTGTAAACACAGGTGGGGTTAATTGAAGGGCAGAAGGATACAAGGGTTGGCCAGCATGCAAGCTAGGAAAAAGACGTTAGGGACACTGTGGAGGGAGGCTTCCCTTGGTGTCTCACTTTTAGCGCTGCATGTGTTTCTGGGCCTCATGGGCAATAGCGGCTTTACTTGGATACGCCCCACCAGCGTGGCAAGCTGGGGCAATTAGGCTTCACTCTGAGTCTCACTCAAAGCTAGGTAAAAAATTTCAGGTCAGAATGGAAAGCTAGCTTTTGCCTTGTGTCTCCCAAAGTCCAGCCCATGGACCTCCCAGCAGGTTGTGTAAGCGAGAAAACTTTGGCGTCTCCATTCAGGCCATGGAAGAGACACCCTGTCAGCTGGGGAAGCGAGGCTTGGCCAATCATCTCCCAGCAAGCCCGGCAATGAACTTCCGGGAAGGGTGGGGAAGTGAGGATTTGCCTGACGCCTCCCTGAAAGCCATGCAACAGAGTTGTGGACAGTCTGGGGAAGCGTGGCTTCTCCTGGATTCTCAATGAATGCAAGGACACGCCTTTCCTGTCAGCTTGGTCAGCCTGCAAGCCAGGAAACAGAATTCCAGGACGCTGTGGAGGTAGGCTTCGCCTTGTGTTTCACCTTTAGCGCTGCATGTGATTCTAGGCATTGTGGGAAATCACGTCTTTCATTGACGTCTCCCCTCCAGCGTGGCAAGTAACTAACTGGCTGGCTGGGAGAGTGAGGCTCTGCCCGTTGTCTACCAATAGGCCAGGCAAAAGACTTA
>NW_022111350.1:153535-154617 GCF_000313985.2 Echinops telfairi | reverse complement strand
GGGTTAAGTTTAGGGTTATGTTATGGTTAGGGGTAGGGCTAAGCCTTGGGTAAGGGATAGGGTTAGGTTTAGGTTTAAGCTTAGGCCTAGGGTTATGTTTAGTGTTAGGGCTGGGCCAGGGGTTAGCACTAAGTTAAGGCTAGCATTAGATTTAGGGTCAGGGTCAGACTTAGGGTTAGGTTTCAATTAAGGTTTAAGCCTAGGGTTAGGGATAGGGATAGGGTTCGGCCAATGTTTAGTGTTAGGGTTAGGGTTAAGGATAGGGTATGTTTAAGCCTAGGATTAGGTTTAGGTTTAGGGTTGGGATAGGCCTCAGGTTAAGATTAAGTTTAGGCCTAGGATTAGGTTTAGGGTTAGGGTTACGGTTAGTGTTTGGATTAGGGTTAGTCTGATGGTTAGGATTAGGGTTAGCATTAGGCTTAGGCCTAGGATTTGTATTAGGGTTAGGTTTAGTGTTAAGGTTATTCTGATGGTTAGGGTTCCGGTTCAGGTTAGGGTAAGGCCTAGGGTTAGGGTTAGTGTTAGTGTTAGGGTTAGGGTTGGGCGTAGGGTTAGTACTAGGATTAAAATTAGTGTTAGAGTTAGGGATAGGTGTACGATTAAGGATAGGGTTAGAATTAGGGTTAGGGTTAGGGTAAAGGATAGGTTTAGGTTTAGGGTTAGTTTAGGTATAGGCCTATTGTTAGGTTTAGGGTTAGGCTCAGGCTTAGGGTAGACCTAGGGTTAAGCTTAGGGTTTGGGTTAGTATTAGGCCTAGGGTTAGGGCTGTGGTTATGGTTAAGCCTAAGTTTAAGGCTAGAATTGGGGGTTTCGCATTTGGGTTAGGCCTAAGGTTACATTTAGGGTTAAGATCAGACCTAGGTTTAAATTTAGGTTCAGGATTAGGCCTAGGGTTAGGTTTCGTGTTAGAATTAGGGATAATGTTAGGTTTAGGGGGACGCCTAGTGTTAGGGTGAGATTTAGGGTTAGAGTTAGACCTTGGGTTAGGGTTTGGTTTAGTGAAAGGGTTAGGCTTTGGGTTAGGGTTTGGTTTAGTGATAGGGTTAGGCCTAGAGTTACTGTTTGGCGTATTGTTACGGTTA
>NW_022111350.1:151457-152991 GCF_000313985.2 Echinops telfairi | reverse complement strand
TTAGCATTTGGCCTTGGGTTATGGTTATGGTTAGGCTTAGTGTTTAGGGTTAGGGTTAGGACTAGGGTGAACTTTAGGGTTAGATTTAGAGTTAGCATTAGAGTTAAGCTTAAGGATATTTTTAGGTTTAGTGTTAGGGTTATATTTAGGGTTAGGCCTAGGATTAGCTTTAGGGTTAGGGTTAGGGATATTTTTAGGTTCAGTGATAGGGTTATATTTAGAGTTAGGCCTAGGGCTACAATGTCCCATATTCATTAGGATATGGGCGGTCTTTAACCCTGTATGTCATGTGGGTCCTAATTACAATAAAGATTGGAGCTTTATGTAACTTCCTGTGCTCCACAACAAGGTTTCCTCACTGAGCTTGTTAACTTATCATCCCTAATTGTCCGGTAAACACAGGTGGGGTTAATTGAAGGGCAGAGGGATACAAGGGCTGACCAGCATGCAATCTAGGAAAAAGACTTCAGGGACACTGTGGAGGGAGACTTCGCTCAGTGTCTCACTTTTAGCGCTGCATGTGATTCTGGGCCTCGTGGGCAATAGCGGCTTTACTTGGATACTCCCCGCCAGAGTGGCAAGCAATTGCCTGGCTGCCTGGGAAAGTGAGACTCTGCCCAGTGTCTACCTATAGGCCAGGCAAAGTCTTACTGCCAGGCTGGGGAAATGGGCCTTCACCTTGAATCACCACATAAGCCAGTAAATGAATTTCACGGACTGCTGGGAAAGCTAGGCTCTGCCAAGCGTTTCCCTGCAGGCCAGTTAAGGGACTTCCAGTCATGCTGGGGCAATTAGGCTTCACTCTGAGTCTCACTCAAAGCTAGGTAAAAGACCTCAAGTCAGAATGGAAAGCTAGCTTTTGCCTTGTGTCTCCTAAAGTCCAGCCAATGGACTTCCCAGCAGGTTGTGTAAGCAAGAACACTTTGGCATCTCCATTCAGGCCATGGAAGAGACTCCCGGTCAGGTTGGGAAGTGAGCCTTGGCCAAGCATCTCCCAGAAAGCCTGGCAATGAACTTCCAGGAAGGGTGGGGAAGTGAGGATTTGCCTGACGCCTCCCTGAAAGCCATGCAACAGAGTTTTGGGTAGTCTGGAGAAGCGTGGCTTCTCCTGGATTCTCAATGAATGCAAGGACACGCATTTCCTGCCCGCTTGGTCAGTCTGCAAGCAAGGAAACAGAATGCTGGGACACTGTGGAGGTAGGCTTCGCCTGGTGTTGCACTTTTAAAGCTGCATGTGTTTCTGGGCATTGTGGGAAATCACGGCTTTCCTTGATGTCTCCCCTCCAGTGTGGCAAGTAATTAACTGGCTGGCTGGGAGAGTGAGGATCTGCCCGTTGTCTACCAATAGGCCAGGTAAAAGACTTAGTGGCAGACTGGCGAAATGGGCCTTCGCCTTGAGTTACCACATAAGCAAGGAAATTAATTTCTCAGAGTGCTAGGAAAACTAGGCTCCGCCAATGTGTCCCTGCAGTCCAGTCAAGGGATTTCCGGTCAGGCTGAGGAATTATGCTTCACTCTGAGTCTCACTCAAAGC
>NW_022111350.1:148058-149417 GCF_000313985.2 Echinops telfairi | reverse complement strand
TTATGAAAGCGAGGTTTTGCCTCAGATATCAACCAACCCAAGGAATTTGACTTCTTGCCAGTCTGGGGAAGCAAGTCTTTCCCCGTGATCTTTCCTTAAGACATGCAAGGAAATTCAGACCAGGCTGAGGAAGTGTGGCTTCTCCCGGCATCAGTCTTTTGCTTCCTGAAGATCTGTCCAGGGGGATAATTTTGGAATTTTGATTTTGGGTAGCTATGGGTACGATGCTTTCTTGATAGGCATATTTCGTTTATACAAAATACTCTATGCACGAGGTTCTGTGAATTTGTTTCTCCAAATCCCCAAGTATCACAGTCATGTAGTTGCTCTAACATCCATGCTGTCATATCTTTAGCCATTTTTACTTCCTTGAGCATCACATCTATCTATACCCACAATATTGCCACATGAGAATGCTGGAGCTCTGTTGAAACTTTTTGTCACGAAAGGTTAGGAGTTTCACCACAACTATCCAACAGGAATTACTTTTACCTCAGATCAATGGTGCTTCAAGCATTTTCTCATATCTTAGCTACAAACTTATCTGCAGGAGATTCTTGAAGAAATTATCTTTCTGGTGCTTAGCCTGCTCTACTAAATGGGGCCTCAAACCATTTCACTTATCTCAGCTCAACAATTACCTCCTGGACTTGCTTGGCTGAAAAGGAAAACCGTGAATCCTGCATTTTCTGGGCTGCCCTCCTGATTTGCCTCACCTGCGGTTGTTTGTCATTTCAACAGTCCTCACAGGACTGAATATTACTGTGGTCAAAAAGCATTACATGTTCATTAGGATATCGGCTGCCTTTAATTCCGGAGGACAAGCGGGTCAGAATAACAATAAAGAATGGATCTTTATGTAACTTCCTGTGCTTCACAACAAGGTTTGCTCACTGAGATTGTTAGCTTATCATCCCCAATTGGCTGGTAAACACAGGTGGGGTTAATTGAAGGGCGAGTGGATACAAGGCTTGGTCACCCTTCAAGCCGGGAAACAGACTCGCGGGAAGCTGGGGAGGGAAGCTTCATTGGTGTCTCAGATTTAGCCCTGCATGTGATTCTGGCATTGTGGGAAATCACAGCTTTCCTTGATGTCTCCCCTCCAGCATGGCAAGTAACTACCTGGATGGCAGGGAGAGTGAGGCTCTGCCCGTTGTCTACCAATGGGCCAGGCAAAAGACTTAATGGCAGGCTGGTGAAATGGGCCTTCACATTGAGTCACTATGTAAGCAAGGAAATGAATTTCATGGAGAGCTGGGAAAAATAGGGTCTGCCAGGTGTGTCCCTGCAGGCCAGTCAAGGGACTTTTGGTCAGGCTGAGGTAATTATTCTTCACTCTATGTCTCACTCAAAGCTAGG
>NW_022111350.1:145764-146820 GCF_000313985.2 Echinops telfairi | reverse complement strand
TTTTGCCTTGTGTCTCCCAAAGTCAAGTCTATGAACTTCCAGGCAGACTGTGGAAGCGAGAAAACTTTGGCTTTCCCCAGAGTCTTTCATTAAGCCATCAAAGGATGGCAGACCAGGCTGAGGAAGTGCGGCTTCGCCGGACATGTGGTCTTTTGCTTCCTGAAGGTCAGTCCAGGGGATAACGTTGGACTTTTGACTTTAGGTAGCTATTGGCACGCTGCTTTCTTGAGAGCTACTTTTCCTTTATATAAAACAATCTTTATTCACTAGTTTCTGTGAATTCGGTTCTCCAAATTTCCCAGAATATCAGTCACGTAGCTGCGTGAACCACCCTTCAGTCACATCTTTTGCCATTTTTACTTCCTTTAGCATCAGATTTTTCTATAGCTACGATATTCCACATGAGAATGCTTGACTTCCATTGAAACTTTATGTCAGGAAAACTCAGGTGTTTCACCACAACTTTCCACCAGGAATTGTTTTTACATCAGTTTAATGGTGCTTCAAGCGCTTTCTCATATCTTAGCTACAAATTTATCTCCAGGAGATTCTTGAAGAAATTACCCTTCTGGTGCTTAAACTGCTCTAGTAAATGGGGCCTCAAACAATTTCACTTATCTCAGCTCAACCATTACCTCCTGGACTTGCTTGGCTGTGAAGGAAACCCATGAATCCTGCATTTCCTGGGTTGCCCTTCTAAATTACCATATCCTCGGTTATGTTTGTCATTTCAACAGTGATCCGGGACTTAATATTACTGTGGTCAACAAGCATTACAATGTCCCATAATCATTGGGCATGGGCAGCCTTTAATCCTGCCTTTCCTATACCTCCTAATTACAATAAAGAATGGAGCTTTATATAACTTCCTGTGCTTCACAACAAGGTTTGCTCACATAAGTTGATTGCTTATCATCCCAAATGGGCCGGTAATCACGGATGGGGTTAATTGAAGGTCGGAGGGATTTATGGCTTGCTCAGCCTGAAAGCCAAGAAACAGACTTCCGGGAAACTGGGGAAGGGAGGCTTGGCCCGGTGTCTCCCATTTAGCCATGC
>NW_022111350.1:139468-145664 GCF_000313985.2 Echinops telfairi | reverse complement strand
TTATGTAACTTCCTGTGCTCCACAACAAGGTTTCCTCACTGAGCTTGTTAGCTTATCATCCATAATTGCCCGGTAAACACAGGTGGGGTTAATTGAAGGGCAGAGGGATACAAGGGTGGGCCAGCCTGCAAGCTAGGAAAAAGACTTCAGGGACACTGTGGAGGGAGGCTTCCCTAGGTGTCTCACTTTTAGCGCTGCATGTGAATCTGGGCCTCGTGGGCAATAGCGGCTTTACTTGGATACTCCCCGCCAGCGTGGCAAGCAATTGCCTGGCTGCCTGGGAAAGCGAGGCTCTGCCCAGTGTCTACCGATAGGCCAGGCAAAAGTCTTACTGCCAGGCTGGGGAAATGGGCCTTCGCCTTGAATCACCAGATAAGCCAGGAAATGAATTTCCTGGACTGTTAGGAAAGCTAGGCTCTGCCAAGCGTTTCCCTGCAGGCCAGTTAAGGGACTTCCAGTCATGCTGGGGCAATTAGGCTTCACTCTGAGTCTCACTCAAAGCTAGGTAAAAGACTTCAGATCAGAATGGAAAGCTAGCTTTTGCCTTGTGTCTCCCAAAGTCCAGCCCATGGACCTCCCAGCAGGTTGTGTAAGTGAGAAAACTTTGGCGTCTTCATTCAGGCAATGGAAGAGACTCCCGGTCAGCTTGGGAACCGAGGCTTGGCCAAGCATCTCCCAGCAAGCCTGGCAATGAACTTCCGGGAAGGATGGGGAAGTGAGGATTTGCCTGACGCCTCCTTGAAAGCCATGCAACAGAGTTGTGGGCAGTCTGGGGAAGCATGGCTTTTCCTGGATTCTCAATGAATGCAAGGACACGCATTTCATGTCAGCTTGGTCACCCTGCAAGCCAGGAAACAGAATTCCAGGACGCTGTGGAGGTAGGCCTCGCCTTGTGTTTCACCTTTAGCGCTGCATGTGATTCTGGGCATTGTGGGAAATCACGTCTTTCCTTGACGTCTCCCCTCCAGCGTGGCAAGTAACTAACTGGCTGGCTGGGAGAGTGAGGCTCTGCCCGTTGTCTACCAATAGGCCAGGCAAAAGACTTACTGGCAGGCTGGCGAAATGGGCCTTCGCCTTGAGTCACCACATAAGCAAGGAAATGAATTTCCCGGAGTGCTAAGAAAACTAGGCTCCACCAGGTTTGTCCCTGCAGTCCAGGAACTTCTGGTCAGGCTGAGGCAATTATGCTTCACCCTGAGTCTCACTCAAAGCAAGTCAAAAGACTTCAGGAGAGAATGGAAAGCTAGCTTTTGCCTTGCGTCTCCCAAAGTCCAGCCAAAGGACTTCCCGGCAGGTTGTCAAAGCAAGAAAATTTTGGCATCTCCATTAAGGCCATGAAACAGGTTCCGGGACAGGCTTGGAAGCGAGTCTGGGCCCAGGGTCTCCCTGCAAGACAGGCATTGAACATCCAGTAAGGCTGGATTTCCTGGGCTGCCCTTCTGATTTGTCGTTTCAAGAGTCCTCACAGCACTAAATATTCCTGTGGTCACCAAGCGTTACAATGTCCCATATTCGTTAGGATATTTGCAGCCTTTAATCCCGGAGGACATATGGGTCCGAATAACAATAAAGAATGGAGCTTTGTGTAACTTCCTGTGCTTTACAAAAAGGTTTCCTCGCTGAGGTTGTTAGCTTATCATCCCTAATTGGTCGGTAAGGAAATGTGGGGTTAATTGAAGGCAGGAGGGATTCAAGGCTTGGTCAGCATGCAAGCCAGGAATCAGACTTCAGGGACACTGTGGAGGGTGGCTTCGCTCTGTGTCTCACTTTTAGACCTGCATGTGATTCTGGGCATTGTGGTTAATAGCGTCTCTCCTTGTTGTCTCCCCACCAACGTGGCCAGCAACTACCTGGCTGGCTGGGAAAGTGAGGACCTACTCAGTGTCTACAGGTACGCAAGGCAAACGACTTACTGGCATGATGGGGAAATGGGCCTTCACCTTCAGTCACCACAGAAGCCAGGAAATGAACTTCCGGGACAGCTGGGAAAGCTAGGCTCTGCCAGGCGTTTCTCTGCAGGCCAGCCAAGGGACTTCCGGTCAGTCTGAGGCAATTACGCTTCACTCTAAGTCTCACTCAAAGCTAGGTAAAAGACTTCAAATCAGAATGTAAAGATAACTTTTGCCTTGCTACTCCCAAAGTCTAACCAATGGACTTTCCAGCAGAATATGGAAGCGATAAAACTTTGGCATCTCCATTCAGGCCATGGAAGAGATTCACGGTCAGGATGAGAAGCGAGGCTTGGCCAAGCATTTCCCAGCAATACAGGCATTGAACTTCCGGGAAGGCTGGATTTCCTGGGCTGCCCTTCTTATTTGCCTCACTTCCGGTTATGTTTCTCGTTTCAAGAGTCCTCACAGGACTGAATATTACTATGGTCAACAAGCATTACAATGTACCATATTCATTAGGATATGGACAGCCTTAAATCCCGGAGGACCCGCAGGTCCGAATAACAATAAAGAATGGAGCTTTATGTAATTTCCTGTGGTTCACAACAAGGTTCATTCACTGAGGTTGTAAACTTATCATCCCTAATTGGCTGGTAAACACAGTTGGGGTTAATTGAAGGGCGGAGGGATAAAAGGCTAGGTCACCCTGCAAGCCAGGAATCAGACTTCCGGGAAGCGGGGGGGAGGGAGGCTTCGCTCTGTGTCTCACTTTCAGCCCTGCATATGATTCTTGGCATCGTGTGAAACCGCGGATTTCCTTGGCGGCTCCCTGCCAGCGTAGCAAGCAACTATTTGGCTGGCTGGGAAAGTGAGGCTCTGCCCAGTGTCTACTGGTATGCCAGGCAAAAGACTTACTGGCAGGCTGGCGAAATGGGCCTTCGCCTTGAGTCACCACACAAGCAAGGAAATGAATTTCCCAGAGTGCTGGTAAAGCTAGGCTCTTCAAGGTGTTTCCATGCAGGTCAGTCAACGGACTTCTGGTCAGGCTGAGGCAAGTCTGCTTCACTCTGAGTCTCAGTCAAAGCTAGGCAAAAGACTTCATGTCAGAATGGAAAGTTAGCTTTTGCCTTGCTTCTCCCAAAGGCCACCCAATGGACATACTGCCCAGCAGACTGTGGACACGGGAATTATTTGGTGTCTCAATTGAAGCCATGGAAGGGACGCCTGGTCACCCTGGGTAGCGAGGCTTGACCCAGCATCTCCCAGCAAGCCAGGCATTGAACTTCCGGGAAGGCTGCGCAAGTGAGAATTTGCCTGGTAAGTCCCTGAAGCCCAGGCAACAGAGATCCTGGTAGTTGTGAAAGCGACGTTTTGCCTAAGATATCAACCAACCCAAGGAATTGGACTTCCTGCCAGTCTGGGGAAGCAAGTCTTTCCCCGTGATCTTTCCTTAAGCCATGCAAGGAACTTCAGACCAGGCTGAGGAAGTGCAGCTTCTCCCGGCATTGGTCTTTTGCTTTCTGAAGATCTGTCCAGGGAGATAATGTTGGACTTTTGATTTTGGGTAGCTATGGGCACGATGCTTTCTTAAGAGGC
This sequence comes from Echinops telfairi, assembly GCF_000313985.2. NCBI lineage: Eukaryota > Metazoa > Chordata > Mammalia > Afrosoricida > Tenrecidae > Echinops > Echinops telfairi. Next base: position 142,176 of record NW_022111350.1, on the reverse strand, counting down.
ACTTTTCGTTTATATAAACCACTCAATGCACGCGATTCTGTGAATTCGGTTCTCCAAAATTCCCAAGTATTACAGTCATGTAGTTGCTCAAACGTCCATGCTGTCATATCTTTAGCCATTTTTACTTCCTTGAGCATCACATTTGTCTATCCCCACAATATTGCTACATGAGAATGCTGGAGTTCTGTTAAAACTTTTTGTCAGGAAATGTTAGCAGTTTCACCACAATTATCCAACAGGAATTGCTTTTACCTCAGTTCAATGGTGCTTCAAGCATTTTCTCATATTTTAGCTACAAGCTTATCTGCAGGAGATTCTTGAAGAAATTATCTTTCTGGTGCTTAGCCTGCTCTACTAAATGGGGCCTCAAACCATTTCACTTATCTCAGCTCAAAAATTACCTCCTGGACTTGCTTGGCTGGAAAGGAAAACCATGAATCCTGCATTTTCTGGGCTGCCCTCCTGATTTGCCTCACCTGCGGTTACGTTTGTCATTTCAACGGTCCTCACAGGACTAAATATTACTGTGGTCAACAAGCATTACATGTTCATTAGGATATCAGCTGCCTTTAATTCCGGAGGAAAAGCGTGTCCGAATAACAATAAAGAATGGAACTTTATGTAACTTCTAGTGCTTCACAACAAGGTTTGCTCTCTGAGATTGTTAGCTTATCATCCCTAATTGGCCGGTAAACACAGGTGGGGTTATTGAAGGGAGAATGGATACAAGGCTTGGTCACTCTGCAAGCCGGGAAACAGACTCCCGGGAAGCTGCGGAGGGGGGATTCGATGGTGAATCAGATTTAGCCCTGCATGTGATTCTGGGCATTGTGGGAAATCACGTCTTTCCTTGACGTGTCCCCTCCAGCGTGGCAAGTAATTACCTGGCTGGCTGGGAGAGTGAGGCTCTGCCCATTGTCTACCAATGGGCCAGGCAAAAGACTTACTGGCAGGCAGGGGAAATGGACCTTTGCCTTGAGTCACCACGTATGCAAGGAAATGAATTTCCCGGAGAGCTGGGAAAGCTAGGCTCTGCCAGGTGTGTCCCTGCAGGCCAGTCAAGGGACTTCCGGTCAGGCTGAGGTAATTATGCTTCACTCTGTGTCTCACTCAAAGCTAGGCAAAAGACTTCAGGTCAGAATGGAAAGCTGGCTTTTGCCTAGCATCTCCCAAAGTCCAGCAAATGCACTACCCAGCAGTTTATGGAAGCAAGAAAACTTTGGCGTCTCCATTCAGGCTATGAAACAGATTCCGGGACATGCTTGGAAGTGAGGCTGGACCCAGCGTCTCCCAGCAAGATAGGCATTAAACTTCCTGGATGGCTTGATTTCCTGGGCTGCACTTCGGATTTGCCTCACCTGCAGTTGTTTGTCATTTAAAGAGTCCTCACAGGACTTAATTTTACTGTGGTCAACAAGCATTACAATGTTCCATATTCATTAGGATATCTGCAGCCTTTAATCCCGGAGGACTTGTGGGGACATGTGGGTCCAAATAACAATAAAGAATGGAGCTTTATGTAACTTCCTGTCCTTCACAACAAGGTTTCCTCACTAAGGTTGTTAGCTTATCATCCCTAATTGGCAGGTAAACACAGGTGGGGTTAATTGAAAGGAGGAGGGATACAAGGCTTGGTCAGCCTGCAAGCCAGAAAACAGTGTTCCTGTAAGCTGGGGAGGTAGGCTTCACTCTGTGTCTCACTATTAGCCCTGCGTGTGATTCTGGGCATTGTGGATAATCGCTGCATTCCTTGGCGTCTCCCTGCCAGCGTGCCTAGCAAATACCTAGCTGCCTCTGAAAATGGGGCTCTGCCCGTTGTCTACTGGTAGGCCAGGCAAAAGAATTACTAGCAGGCTGGGGAAATGGGCCTTTGCCTTGAGTCACCACATAAGCCAGGAAATGAACTTCCCAGATTGCTGGGAAAGATAGGATCTGCCAAACTTTTCCATGCAGGCCAGCCAAGGGACTTACGGCAGACTTAGGCAATTATGCTTCACTCTGAGTCTCACTCAAAGCTAGGTAAAAGACTTCAGGTCAGAATGGAAAGTTAGCTTTTGCCTTGTGTCTCCCAAAGTCAAGTCTATGAACTTCCAGGCAGACTGTGGAAGCGAGAAAACTGGCTTTCCCCAGAGTCTTTCATTAAGCCTTCAAGGGACGTCAGACCAGGCTGAGGAAGTGCGGGCTTCGCCGGACATCTGGTCTTTTGCTTCCTGAAGGTCAGTCCAGGGGGATAACGTTGGACTTTTGACTTTAAGTACCTATTGGTACGATGTGTTCTTGAGAGGTACTTTTCGTTTATATAAAACAATCTTTATTCGTGAGTTTCTGTGAACTCGGTTCTCCAAATTTCCCAGAATATCAGTCACGTAGCTGCAGAAACCACCCTTCAATCACATCTTTTGCCATTTTTACTTCCTTTAGCATCACATTTTTTCTATAGCTACAATATTCCAAATGAGAATGCTCAACTTCCATTGGAACTGTATGTCAGGAAAGGTCAGGTGTTTCACCACAACTTTCCACCAAGAATTGTTTTTACATTAGTTCAATGGTGCTTCAAGCACTTTCTCATATCTTAGCTACAAACTTATCTCCAGGAGATTCTTGAAGAAATTATCCTTCTGGTGCTTAATTGCTCTAGTAAATGGGGCCTCAAGCAATTTCACTTATCTCAGCTCAACCATTACCTCCTGGACTTGCTTGGCTGG
>NW_022111350.1:136839-138555 GCF_000313985.2 Echinops telfairi | reverse complement strand
GAAGACTGTCACAGTCACGTAACTGCGTGAAATTTTTTCAGTCATATCTTGAGCCATTTCTACTTCCTTGAGCACAACATTTTTCTATACACACAACTTTGCCACATAAGGATGCTTGACTTCCGTTGAACCTCTATGTCAGTAAAGGTCAGGTGTTTCACCACAACATTCCCCCAAGAATTGCTCTTACATCCATTCAATGGTGCTTCAAGTGCTTTCTCATATCTTAGCTCCTGCCTTATCTCCAGAAGATTCTTGAATATACAGAAGAAATTATACTTCAGTAGCTTAGCCTGGTCTACTAAATGGGGCCTCAAACAATTTCACTTATCTCAGCTCAACCCTTACCTCCAGGACTTGCTTTGCTGTGAAGGAAACCCATGAATCCTACATTTCCTGGGCTGCCCTTCTGAATTACCTCATCTGCGGTTATGTTTGTCATTTCAAGAGTGATCCTGGATTTAATATTACTGTGGTCAACAAGCATTACAATTTCCCATATTCATTGGGACATGGGCAGCCTTTAATCCTGCCTTTCCTGTACCTCCTAATTACAATAAAGAATTGAGCTTTATATAACTTCCTGTGCTTCAAAACATGATTTGCTCACAGAGGTTGATTGCTTATCATCCCAAATGGCCCCGTAATGAAGGGTGGGGTTAATTGAAGGATGGAGGGATTCATGGCTTGCTCAGCCTGAAAGACAAGGAACAGGCTTCTGAGAAACTGGGAAAGGGAGGCTTGGCCCGGTGTCTCCCATTTAGCCATGCATGGGAATTCCGGGCATTGTGGGGGAGCGAGACTTTGCATTGCATCTCCCCACCAGCATGGCAAGCAACTTCCTGGCAGGTTGCGAAAGTGAGGCTCTGCTCAGTGTCTACTGCTAGGCCAGGCAACAGACTTCCTGGCAGGCTGGGGAAATGGGGCTTCGCCATGAGTCATGACACAAGCCAGGAACTGAACTTCCCAGACTCCTGGGAAAACTAGGCTCCACCAGGCGTTTCCGTGCACCACAGCGAGGGGACTTCCGGTGAGGATGAGGAAATGAGGCTTCACTCGGAGTCTCACTCAAAGCCAGGCAACGGACTTTCAGTCAGGCTGGAAAGATAGGTTTTGCCTTTCGTCTCCAAAAGGCCAGCCAATAGACTTCCCGGCAGGCTGTGGAAGAGAGAATACTTTGGCTTCTCCATTCAGGCCACGGAAGGTTCTTCCGGGCAGATGGGGAAATGAAGCTTGTTCCAGCATCTCCCAGCATGACAGGCATTGAACTTCCAGGAAGGCTGGAGAAGTGAGGATTTGCCTGGCACCTCCCTAAAGGCCAGGCAACAGAGTTCTGGGTATTCTAGGGAAGCTAGGCTTTTCCTGGGGTCTCCACGAACACTAGGGAATGGACTCCCTGCCAGCCTGGGCATGGGAGGCTTTCCCCAGAGTCTTCCCATAAGCCATGCATGGGACTTCAGACCACGTTGTGGAAGGGCCCCTTCGCCTGGTGTCTCCTTGCAATCCATACCTGGGAACCGAGGCTTCGCCAATCACCTCACCAAAAGTCTTGCAAAGGACTTCCAAGCAGGTTGGGGAAGCGAGGTTTATCTGGGCATGTCCACAGCAGCCATACATAGGATTTCGTTTCAGGCTGGGGGAACAAGGTTTCTCTACGAGTCTCCTTGGAAGATAGGCAAGGGACTTCTGGATGGAATGGGGAAGCGAGTTTTTGCC
>NW_022111350.1:133720-135241 GCF_000313985.2 Echinops telfairi | reverse complement strand
CTTTAATCCTGCAGTTCCTGTGCATCCTAATTACAATAAAAAATGGAGCTTTATGTAACTTCCTGTGCTTCACAACAAGGTTTGCTCACTGAGGTTGTTAGCTTAATATCCATAATTAGCCGGTAAACACGGGTATGGTTAATTGAAGGGCGGAGGGATACATGGTTTGGTCAGCCTGCAAGCCAGGGAACAGATTTCCGGGAACCTGGGGAAGGGAGACTTCGCTCGGTGTCTCCCCTTTAGCCATGCATGGGACTTCTGGGCATTGTGGGGAACCGAGGCTTTGCATGGCGTCTCCCCGCAAACATGGCAAGCATCTACCTGGCAGGCGGGGAAAGTGAAGCTCTGCCGGTAGGCCAGTGAACAGACTTCCTGGAAGGCTGTGGGAATGGGTCTTTGCCGTGATTCACCATATAAGCCAGGAAATGAACTTCCTGGACTGCTGTGAAAGCTAACCTCTGCCAGGCGTTTTCCTGCATGCCACCCAGGGGACTTCTGGTCAGGCTGAGGAAATTACGCTTCACTGGGCGTCTCACTGTAAGCCAAGCAAAGGACTTCCGGACAAACTGGAAAGCTAAGTTTTTCCCAGCGTCCCACAAAGGCCAGCTAATGGACTTCTCAGTAGGCTGTGGAAGTGAGAATACTTTGGCTGTTCCATTCAGGCCACGACAGTGTCTCCTGGTTAGACTGGGAAGTGAGGGTTGGCCAACCGGCTCTCAGCAAGCCAGGCATTGAGTTTCCTGGAAGGCTGGGGAAGTGAGTATTTGCCTGGTGCCTCCCCGATGGCCAGGCAACAGATTTCCGTGGACTCTCTGGAAGCAAGGTTTCACCTGGGATCTCCACAAACGCAAATAAATTGAATTCCTGCCAGCCTGGCAAAGTGAGGTTTTCTCTGGAGTCTTTCCTTAGGGGATGCAAGGGACTTCAGACCAGGCTAAGGAAGCGCGGCTTCACCCACTGTCTCCCCGCAATCCAAACAGTAACTTATTTTCAGGGTGGGGAAGCCAGGCTTCGCCAGGCACCCCCTTGCAAGTCAGACAAAGTACTTCCAAGCAGACTGGGGAAGTGAGGCTTCCCCTGGCATCTCCACAAGAGCCAGGCAAAAGCTTTCCGCCCAAGCTGGGGGAACAAGTCTTCGCTAGGTGTCTCCTTGGAAGCTAAGCAACTGACTTCCGGTTAGGCTGGGCAAGCGAGTTTTCACCTGGTGTCTCCCCAAAAGCCAGGCAAAGGACACTTGGCAGGCAGGTGAAGAAAAGCATTCCCCGGCATCTCCCCTTAAGCCATGCAAGGGACATAAAAGTAGGCTGAAGAAGTGAGGCTTCTCCGAATATTTCCCCGCAAGCCAGGCAACAGCTTTCCAGGCATTCTTTGGAAGTGATGCTTCATGCGGCCTCTCTCCGCTGGATAGGACACAGCATTCCTGACAGGTTGTTGAAGAAATTGTACGTTGGGGTCTCCATTCAGACCTGGGATGGGACTCCCGGTCAGGCTGGGAAGCGAGGCTTGGCCTAGTATCTCCCC
>NW_022111350.1:130595-132368 GCF_000313985.2 Echinops telfairi | reverse complement strand
GTCAAATAAAGGGCGGAGTTATACATGAATCGCTCAGCCTGCAAGCCAAGAAACAGACTTCCGGAACAGAGTTCTGGGTAGTCTGGGGAAGCGAGGCTTCACCTGGGGTCTCCACAAACGCAAGGTAATGGAATTCCTGCCAGCCTGGAGAAGCGAGGCTTTCCCCGGAGACATTCCTTAAACCATGCAAGGAACTTCAAACCAGGCTGAGGAAGCATGGCTTCGCCCAGCATCGGGTCTTTTGCTTCCTTAAGGTAGGTCCAGGGGGAGAATGTTGGACTTTTGATTTTGGGTAGCTATGGGTACAATGCTACCTGAATAGGCACTTTTCGTTTATATAAAACACTCTTTACTCATGAGTCTGTGCATTCTTTTCTCCAATTTCCAAGACTATCACAGTCACGTAACTGCGCGAACCTCTCTTCAGTCATATCTTTAGGCATGTTTACTTCCTTGAGCATCACATTTTTCTATCCCTACAATATTGCCACATGAGAATGCTTGACTTCCGTTGAAGCTTTATGTCAAGAAAGGTCAGGTGTTTCACCACAACTTTCCACCAGGAATTCCTTTTATATCAGTTCAATGTTTCTTCAAGCACTTTCTCATATCTTAGCTACAAGCTTATCTCCAGGAGATTCTTGAAGAAATAATCCTTCTGATGCTTAGCCTGCTCTACTAAATGGGGCCTCAAACAATTTCACTAATCTCAGCTCAACCTTTACCTCCTGGACTTGCTTGGATGGGAAGGAAAACCGTGAATCCTGCATTTTCCGGGCTGCACTTCGGATTTGCCTCACCTGTGGTTATGTTTGTCATTTCAAGAGTCCTCACAGGACTGAATATTACTGTGGTCATCAAGCATTACAATGCCTGATAGTCATTAGGAAATGGGCAGCCTTTAATCCTCCAGTTCCTGTGGGTCCTAATTACAATAAAAATGAAGCTTTATGTAACTTCCTGTGCTTCACAACAAGGTTTGCTCACTGAGGTTGTTAGCTTATCATCTCTAATTGGCGGGTAAGCCTAAGTGGCATTAATTGTAGGGCAGAGTGATACATAGTTTGTTCAGGCTGCAAGCCAAGAAACAGACTTCCTGGAAGCTGGGGAAACAGGCTTCCCTTGATGTCTCACTTTTAACCATCCACGTGCTTCCGGGCATGGTGGGCAAAGAGGCTTTGCTTGGTGTCTCACCGCCAGCGTGGCAAGCAACCACCTGGCAGGCTGGGAAAGTGAGGCTCTGCCCAGTGTCTGTCGGTGAGACAGGCCACAAACTTCCTGGCAGGCTAGGGAAGTGGGTCTTCACCATGAGTCAGCACAGAAGCCAAGAAATGAACTTTCTGGATGACTGGGAAAGCTAGGCTTTGCCAGGCTTTTCCCTGCTGGCCAGCTAAGGGAATTCTGGTGAGGTTGGTGAAATTATGCTTCCCTCAGCGTTGCCCTTGATGCCAGGCAATGGGCTTCCAGTCCGGCTGGAAAGTGAGTTTTTTCCCTGCGTCTTGCAAAGGCCAGCCAATGGACTTTCCAGAACGCTGTGGAAATGAGAATAATTTTGCGTCTCCATTCAGACAATGCAAGGGTCTCCCAGACAGACTGGGAAGTTCAGCTTGGCCCAGGGTCTCCTCGGAAGACAGGCATTGAACTTCTGAGAACTCTGGGGATGTGAGGATTTGCGTTGTGCCTTCCTGAAGGCGAGGCCACAGAGTCCTAAGTAGTCTGGGATAGCGAGGCTTAGCCTGTGGTCTCCAGGAACACAGGGAAATGGACTTCCTG
>NW_022111350.1:127935-128894 GCF_000313985.2 Echinops telfairi | reverse complement strand
GTGTATAAAAGTGTGTTTTAGAGAAATGTAAACTGCACATCAAGAAAGCATCTTACCTATAGCTGCCTATGATCACAAGTCTAACATTATCCCACATGTGCACTAATGACGCACAAAATCTTCTACCTTCTCACAAAACAGAAGGAATGAGGCCAACTGCAAAGGTAAAGCCAAGTCAGTGAAAGGGAAATTATCCCAGGATTGGCCTGGGTCTCCAGACTGTTCCCCTGTACCCAAGGCTATATCACGGTAGGTCCATATGGCTTCTGCTCAGAGATGTCTTGAAGGAAGTGAGCCTTGGAAGCAAAACAAGTTATCTGGATAAGGCATCTTTCCCCTGGACTGACCTTTACATAGCGAAACACCCGAGAATTTGAAAAGCGAGGCTGACCAAACTATGTATCCCTCCGTTCTTCAATTACCACCACCTGTGTTCATGGTTCAGTTTGCGATGAAAAGGTAACAACCACATAGAGCAAACCTTGTTGAGAAACACAGGAAGGTACATAAAGCTCCATTGTTTAAAGTAGTTAGGACACAAGAAACTGTTGAGTTCAGGTTCCCATATCCTAATAAATATGGGAAATGGGAATGCTTTTTGACCATAGAAAAAGTAAGTGCTAGGGGCATTCTTGAAAGGACAAACATAACTATGGCCTCGGTTCCCCAGCATGCCCGCAAGTGCCTTGCCTTACTTGTGTGGAAATGCAGGGAGAAGCCTCACTTCCTCAGCCTTCCTTTAAGCCCCTTGCATGACTTAAGGGGAGATGCCAGGGAATGCCTTTATCCTCCAGCCTGCCAGCACGTCCTTTTCCTGTCTTTTGTGGAGACATGGGGCAGAGCCTCGCTTCCCCAGCATGCACAGAAGTTGTTCTTTGGATTGTGTGGAGACACAGGGCAAAGTGGTGCTTCCTCGGCCTGGACTGAAGACCCTTGCATGGCTTAAGGGAAGACTCTGG
>NW_022111350.1:126553-127835 GCF_000313985.2 Echinops telfairi | reverse complement strand
GAAGCCGCACTTCCTAGCCTGGTCTGAAGTCCCTTGCATCCCTTAAGGAAAGACTCCAGAGAAAACCTCACTTTTCCAAGCTGGCAGGAAGTCAATTTCTTTGCGTTCGTGGAGATCCCAGGTGAAACCTTGCTTCCAGAGAGTCCACAGAAATCTGTTGCCTGGCCACCGGGGAGGCACCAGGCAAATCCTCACTTCCTCAGCCTTCCAGGAAACTCAATGCCTGGCTTGCTGAGAGCCGGTGGGCCAACCCTCAATTCCCAGTCTAACCAGGAGACACTGCCGTGGCCTGAATGGAACCGCCAAAGTATTCTCACTTCCACAGCCTGCTGAGAAGTCCATTAGCTGGCCTTTGTGGGACGCTGGGAAAAACTTAGCTTTCCAGTCTGTCCGGAAGTCCTTTGTCTAGCTTAGTGAGATGCCCAGTGAAGCATAATTTCCTTAGCCTGACCAGAAGTCCCCTGGGTGGCATGCAGGAAAACGCCTGGCAGAGGTTAGCTTTCACAGCAGTCCAGGAAGTTCATTTCCTGGCTTATATGGTGAATCATGGCAAAGACCCATTTCCCCAGCCTTCCAGGAAGTCTGTTCCCTGGCCTAACAGTAAACAACGGGCAGAGCTTCACTTTCCCCGCCTACCAGGTAGATGCTTGCCATGCTTGTGGGGAGACGCCATGCAAAGCCTTGTTTCCCCACAATGCCCAGAAGTCCCATGCGTGGCTAAAGGGGAGCCACCGAGCGAAGCCTCCCTTGCCCAGCTTCCCGGAAGTCTGTTTCGTGGCTTGCAGGCTGACCAAGCCATGTATCCCTCCGCCCTTCAATTAACCATACCCGTGTTTACCGGCTAATTATGGGTATTAATCTAACAACCTCAGTGAGCAAACCTTGTTGTGAGGCACAGGAAGTTACATATAGCTCCATTTTTTAATGTAATTAGGACGCACAGGAACTGCAGGATTAAAGACTGCCCATAACCTAATGATTATGGGAAATAATAATGCTTGTTGACCACAGTAATAATCAGTCCTGTGAGGACTCTTGAAATGACAAACATAACCGCAGGTGAGGCAAATCAGAAGGGCAACCCAGGAAATGCAGTATTCACGGTTTTCCTTCTCAGCCAAGCAAGTACAGGAGTTAACGGTTGAGCTGAGATAAGTGAAACTGTTTGAGGCCCCATTTAGTAGATTAGGGTAAGCACCAGAAGGATACTTTCTTCTTTTGTATTGTTGAATCTCCTGGAGATAAGATTAGAGCTAAGATATGGTAAACCGCTTGAAGCACC
>NW_022111350.1:123739-125496 GCF_000313985.2 Echinops telfairi | reverse complement strand
CCAACGTATAATCTCTTCTACAGCCTGTCAGGAATGCAGTTTCCTATCCAGTGGCGAGACGCCTTGCTAAGCCTCACTTCCAAAGCATGCCTGGAAGGCTGTTGCCCGGCTTTTGGGGAGATTTTCTGAGAAGCCTCGCTTCCTCAGCCTACTTGTAAGTCCCTTGCATGGCTTAAGGGGAGATACAGTAAAATGGCTTTCTTCTCCAGCCTGCCAGGACGTCCTTTGCCTGGCTTTGGGGGAGACACCGGGCAAAAACTCGCTTCGCCATCCCATCCGGAAGTCCCTTGCCTATCTTCCAAGGAGACTCGTAGAGAAACCTTGTTCCCCCAGCCTGAAACGAAATCTTATGTATGGCTCCTGTGGACATGCCCAGGTAAACCTTGCTTCCCCATCCTGCTTGGAAGTCCTTTGCATGAATTTCGGCAAAGTGATTGGCAAAGCATGCACAGAAGTTGCTCTTTGGATTGCAGGGAGACAACAGGTGAAGGGGCCCTTCCACAGCGTGGTCTGAAGTCCCATGCATGACTTATGGGAAGACTCTGGGGAAAGCCTCCCATGCCCAGGCTGGCAGGGAGTCCATTCCCTAGTGTTTGTGGAGACCCCAGGAAAAGCCTAGCTTCCCTAGAATACCCAGAACTCTGTTGCCTGGCCTTTAGGGAGGTGCCAGGCAAATCCTCACTTCCCCAGCCTTCCTGGAAGTTCAATGCCTGGCATGCTGGGAGATGCAGGACCAAGCATCATTTCCCCATCTGCCCGGGAGAACCTTCCATGGCCTGAATGGAGAAGCCAAAATATTCTCGCTTCCACAGCCTGCCGGGGAGTCTATTGGCTGGCCTTTTGGAGACGAAAGACAAAACCTATCTTTCCCGCCTGACTGAAAGTCCGTTGCCTGGCTTTGAGTGAGATTCCGAGTGAAGCCTCATTTCCTCATCCTCACCGGAAGTCCCCTCGCTGTGGTATAGGGAAACGTCTGGTGGAGCCTACTTTTCCCAGGAGTCTGGGAAGTTCTGTTCCTGGCTTGTGTCATGACTCACGGAGAAGCCCCATTTCCCGAGCCTGCCAGGAAGTCTGTTGCCTGGCCTAGGAGTAGACACCGAGCAGAGCCTCACTTTCGCAACCTGCCAGGAAGTTGCTTGCCATGCTGGTGGGGAGATGCAATGCAAAGTCTCGCTCCCCCACAATGCCCGGAATTCCCATGCATGACTAAATGGGAGACACCGGGCCAAGCCTCCCTTCCCCAGTTTCCCGGAAGCCTGTTTCTTGGCTTTCAGGCTGAGCAAGCCATGAATCCCTCCGACCTTCAATTAACCCCACCCATGATTACCGGCCCATTTGGGATGATAAGCAAACAACCTCTGTGAGCAAACCATGTTTTGAAGCACAGGAAGTTATATAAAGCTCAATTCTTTATTGTAATTAGGAGGTACAGGAAAGGCAGGATTAAAGGCTGCCCATATCCCAATGATTATGGGACATTGTAATGCTTGTTGACCACAGTAATATTAAGTTGGGATCCCTCTTGAAAGGCCATACATAACCGCAGATGAGGTAATTCAGAAGGGCAGCCCAGTAAATGCAGGATTCATGGGTTTCCTTCACAGCAAAGCAAGTCCTGGAGGTAAGGGTTGAGCTGAGATAAGTGAAATTGTTTGAGGCCCCATTTAGTAGACCAGGCTAAGCTACTGGAGTATAATTTCTTCTGTATATTCAAGAATCTTCTGGAGATAAGGCTGGAGCTAAGATATGAGAAAGCA
>NW_022111350.1:122367-123639 GCF_000313985.2 Echinops telfairi | reverse complement strand
ATATTACTGTGGTCAACAAGTATTACAATGTCCCAGAATCATTAGGATATGGGCAACCTTTAATCCTGCAGTTCCTGAGACTCCTAATTAGAATAAGGAATAGAGCTTTATGTAACTTCCTGTGCTTCACAACAAGGTATGTCCACTGAAGTTGTTAGCTTATCATCCCTAATTGGCCGGTAAACACAGGTGGGCTTAATTGAAGGGCGGAGGGACACATGGTTTGATCAGCCTGCAAGGCAGGAAACAGACTTCTGGGAAGCTGTGGAGGGAGGCTTCACATGGTGTCTCACTATTAGCCATGCATGGGACTTCAGGGCATTGTGGGGAAGCGAGTCTTTGCAGGAGGTCTCCCGGCCATCATGGCAAGCATCTATTTGGGAGTTTGAGGCTCTGCCCAGTGTTTACCGGTAGTCCAGCCAACAGACTTCCTGGCAGTGTGGGGAAATGGGTCTTCGCCATGAGTCACCACAAAAGTAAGTAAATGAACTTCCCAGATTGCCGGGAAAGCTAGGTACTGCCCGGTGTCTACCGGTAGTGCAGGCAACAGACTTCCTGGCAGGCTGGGGAAATGGGTCTTCGCCATGAGTCACCACACAAGCCAGAAAATGAACTTGAGATGGTGGAAGACCTTATGGGTTGTTGGCGCACATATGAGAAAATGTTGGATTTGTGATCATGGGCAGCTACAGGTAGGATGCTTTCCTGATGTGCACTTTACATTTATATAAAACACTCTCTTGTACACGAGTTTCTGTGGATTTGTTTCTCCAAATTTCCAAGAGTATCACAGTCACGTAGCTGCGTGAAACTTTTTTCAGTCATATCTTGAGCCATTTCTACTTCCTTGAGCACAATATTTTTCTATACACACAACTTTGCCACGTAAGGATGCTTGACTTCCGTTGAAACTCTATGTCAGTAAAGGTCAGGTGTTTCACCGCAACATTCCCCAGGAATTGTTCTTACATCCATTCAATGGTGCTTCAAGTGCTTTCTCATATCTTTGCTCCAGCCTTATCTCCAGAAGATTCTTGAATATACAGAAGAAATTATACTTCTGGAACTTAGCCTGGTCCACTAAATGGGGCCTCAAACAATTTCACTTATCTCAGCTCAACCCTTACCTCCTGAACTTGCTTTGCTGTGAAGGAAACCCATGAATCCTGCATTTCCTGGGCTGCCCTTCTGAATTACCTCATCTGTGGTTATATTTGTGATTTCAAGAGTGATCCTGGACTTAATATTACTGTGGTCAACAAGCATTACAAT
>NW_022111350.1:119417-121341 GCF_000313985.2 Echinops telfairi | reverse complement strand
GGAAGCGAGGCTTACCCAGGCATGTCCACAGGAGCCAGACATAGGATTTCGTTTCAGGCTGGGGGAACAAGGTTTTTCTACGAGTCTCCTTGGAAGATAGGCAAGGGACTTCCGGATGGGATGGGGAAGCGAGCTCTTGCCCGGTGTCTCCCCCAAAGCCAGGCAAAGGACGTCCTGGCAGGCTGGAGAAGAAAGCCACTTTACTGTATCTCCCCTTAAGCCATGCAAGGGACTTAAAAGTAGGCTGAGGAAGCGAGGCTTCTCAGAGCATCTCTCCGCAAGCCAGGCAACAGCCTCCCAGGCATGTTTTGGAAGTGAGGCTTAGCAAGGCCTCTCCCCACTGGCTAGGAAAAGGCATTCCTGACAGGCTGTAGAAGAGATTATACGTTGGGGTCTACATTCAGGCAAGGGATGGGACACCCGGTCAAGCTGGGAAGAGATGCTTGGATTAGTATCTACCCTCAGGCCAGGCAAGACACTCCCAGACATGCTGGCAAAGCGAGGCCAAATTGACGTTTGTCCTTAAAAGAGTGCCCCTAGCACTTACTTTTTCTATGGTCAATAAGCATTACCGTTTCCCATGATCATTAGGATAAGGGAAGCCTTGATTTCTGCAGTTTCCTGTGCGTCCTAATTACTTTACACGATGGCATTTTATGTATCTTCCTGTGACTCACAACAAGGTGTGCTGACTGAGGATGTTAGCTTTTCATCGGAAACTGACCGATAAATGCAACATAAGTGGGGTTAATTGAAGGGCAGAGGGATACATCGCTGGTTCAGCCTCGCTATTCACTTTCTCAGTTCTTTTGCTTTGTGAAGGTCAGTCCAGGGGGAAGATGTTTTAGCCAGTTAACTGCGTTTGCATCCAAGGCTCACTTGCTGCAAGACATCTCTGAGCAGGAGCCACAGGGATCTGCCGTGATATAGCCTTGGGTGCGGGACAACCGTGTGGAGACCCACTCCAATCCTGAGGTGATTTCCCTTTCACTGACTTGGCTTTCTCCTTGCAGTCGGCCTCACTCTGTCTGTTTTGTGAGATGGTGGAAGACCTTGTGGATCATTGGCGCACATGGGATAATGTTGGATTTTTGATCATGCGTACCTATGGGAAGGATGCTTTCTTGATATGTGCTTTATGTTTATATTAAACAGTCTGTATACATGAGTTCCTGTGAATTCGGTTCTCCAAATTTCCCAGACTATCATAGTCACGTAGCTGCGTGAACCTCCTTCAGTCATATCTTTAGCCATTTTTACTTCCGTCAGCATCACATTTTTCTATATCTACAATATTGCCACATGAGAATGCTTGAATTGGGTTGAACCTTTATGTCAGGAAAGGTCAGGTGTTTCACCACAGCTTACTACCAGGAATTGCTTTTACATCAGTTCAATGGTGCTTTAAGCCATTTACCATATCTTAGCTCTAATCTTATCTCCAGGAGATTAAACAACACAAAAGAAGAAAGTATCCTTCCGGTGCTTAGCCTAATCTACTAAATGGGGCCTCAAACAGTTTCATTTAGCTCAGCTCAACCCTTAACTCCTGGACTTGCTTGGCTGAGAAGGAAAACTGTGAATCCTGCATTTCCTGGGCTGCCCTTCGGATTTGCCTCACCTGCGGTTATGTTTGTCATTTCAAGAGTCCTCACAGGACTGATTATTACTGTGGCCAACAAGCATTATTATTTCCCATAATCATTAGGTTATGGGCAGCCTTTAATCCTGCAGTTCCTGTGCGTCCTAAGTACAATAAAAAATGGAGCTTTATGTAACTTCCTGTGTTCACAACAAGGTTTGCTCACTGAGGCTGTTAGCTTAATATCAATAATTGGCCAGTAAACACGGGTAGGGTTAATTGAAGGGCGGAGGGATACATGGCTTGGTCAGCCTACAAGGCAGGAAACAGACTTCCGGGAAG
>NW_022111350.1:116866-118378 GCF_000313985.2 Echinops telfairi | reverse complement strand
TAGGCTGGGCAAACGAGTTTTCACCTGGTGTCTCCCCCAAAGCCAGGCAAAGGACACTTGGCAGGCAGGAGAAGAAAAGCATTCCCTGACATTTCCCCTTAAGCCATGCAAGGGACTTAAAGGTAGGCTGAAGAAGCGAGACTTCACCGAGTATCTCCACGCAAGCCAGGCAACAGCTTTCCAGGCATACTTTGGAAGTGATGCTTCCTTCAGCCTCTCCCTGCTGGCTAGGACACAGCATTCCTGACAGGCTCTTGAAGAGATCATAAGTTTGGGTCTCCATTCAGGCCTGGGATGGGACTCCCGGTCAGGCTGGGAAGCGAGGCTTGGCCTAGTATCTCCCTGAAAGGCAGGCAAGACACTTGCGGGCATGCTGGCTAAGTGAAGCCAAAGGTACGTTTGTCCTTTCAAGAGTGTCCCTAGCACTTACTTTTACTATGGTCAACAAGAATTACCGTTTCCCATAATCATTAGGATATGGAATACCTTGATTTCTGCAGTTTCCTTTGCATCCTAATTACTTTACACAATGGAGCTTTATGTATCTTCCTGTGAATCAAAACAAGGTGTGCTCACTGAGGTTGTTAACGTTTCATCGCAAACTGACCGATAAACACAGGTGGGGTTAATTAAAGGGCAGAGGCATACATAGCTTGGTCTTCCTCGCTTTCAAATTCTCGGATCTTTTGATTTGTGAAGGTCAGTTCAGGGACTAGATGCCTTAGCCAGTTAACTGATTTTGCTTCCAAGTCTCACTTCCTGCAAGACATCTCTGAGGTGAAGCCACAGGGACCTACTGTGATAGAGCCTTGGTGTGGGACAGCCGTGTGGAGACCCATGCCAATCCTGAGATGATTTCCGTTTCACTGACTTGGCTTTCCCAATGCAGTCGGCCTCATTCCGTCTGTTTTGTGAGATGGTGGAAGACCTTGTGGATTGTTGGCGCACACATGGGATAATGTTGCACTTTTGAACGTGGGCTGTTATGGGTAGCTTGCTTTCTTAATATGCACTTTACATTTATATAAAACACTCTTTATACATGAGTTTCTGGAAATTCGGTTCTCCAAATTTCCCAGACTATCACAGTTATGTAGCTGTGTGAAAACCCCATCAGCCATTTTTTCTTCCTTGAGCATCACATTTTTCTCTATCTACAATATTGCCACGTGAGGATGCTTGAATTCTGTTGAAGATTTATGTCAGGAAAGGTCAAGTGTTTCATCACAGCTATCCACCAGGAATTGCTTTTACATCAGTTCAATGGTACTTCAAGGGGTTTGCCTTATCTTAGCTTGCATGTTATCTACAGGAGATTCAAAAATACAAAGGAAGAAATTATCCTTCCGGGGCTTAGCCTGGTATACTAAATGGGGTCTCAAACAGTTTAACTTTACTCAGCTCAACCCTTGCCTCCTGGACTTGCTTAACTGTGAAGGAAAGCCACGAATCCTGCATTTCCTGGGTTGCCCTTCTGTTTTACCTCACCTAGGGTTATGTTTGTCATTTCAA
>NW_022111350.1:115463-116766 GCF_000313985.2 Echinops telfairi | reverse complement strand
GAGGCTTCTCTGAGCATCTCCCCGCAAGCCCGACAACAGCCTTCCAGGCATGCTTCTGAAGTGAGGCTTCGCGCAGGCCTCTCCCCGCTGGCTAGGAAATGGCATTCCTGGCAGGCTGTTGAAGAGATTATATGTTGGGTCTCCATTCATGACAGAGATGGGACTCCTGGTCAGGCTGGGAAACAAGGTTTGGCCATTATCTCCCCGCAAGTCAGGCACGACACTTCCGGGCATGCTGGCGAAGCAAGGGAAAATTTATGTTTGTCCTTTCAAGAATGTCCCTAGCACTTACTTTTTCTACGGTCAACAAAAATTACCGTTTCCCTTAATCATTAGGATATGGGAAACCTTGAATTCTGTAGTTTCCGGTCGTCCTAATTACTTTACACATGGAGCTTTATGTATCTTCCTGTAATTCGCAACAAGGTGTGCTCATTGATGTTGTTAGCTTTTCATCACAAACTGACCGATAAACACAGGTGCGGTTAATTGAAGGGAGGAGGGATGCATGGCTTGTTCAGCCTCGCTTTTCAAATTCTTGGGTCTTTTGCTTTGTGAAGGTCAGTCCAGGGACAAGATGCCTTAGCCAGTTAACTGCTTTTGCTTCCAAGGCTCACTTCCGGCAAGCATCTCTGAGCAGAAGCCACAAGGACCTACTGTGATATAGCCTTGGGTGAGGGACAGCCATGTGCAGACCCACGCCAATCCTGAAATGATTTCCTTTTCACTGACTTGGCTTTCCCCTTGAAGTCGGCCTCATTCCGTCTGCTTTGTGAGATGGTGGAAGACCTTTTGGATCATTGGTGCACATATGGGATAATGTTGGAATTTTGATCATGAGCAGCTATGGGTAGGATGCTTTCTTGATATGTACTTTACATTTATATAAAACACTCTTTATACATGAGTTTCTGTTATTCAGTTCTCCAAATTTCCCAGATTATCACAGTCATGTAGCTGTGCGAACCTCCTTTCAATCATATCGTTAGCCATTTTTACTTCCTTGAGCATCACATTTTTCTCTATCTACAATATTGCCACGTGAGGATGCTTTACTTCCGTTGAAACTTTATGTCAGGAAAGGTCAGGTGTTTCACCACAGCTTTCCACCAGGAATTGATTTTACATCAGTTCAATTGTTTAGTTTTGATCTTATCTCCAGGGGATTGATGAATTCAAAGGAAGAAATTATCCTTCTGGTGCTTAAACTGCTCTAGTAAATGGGGCCTCAAACAATTTCACTTATCTCAGCTCAACCATTACCTCCTGGACTTGCTTGGCTGGGAAGGAAAACCGTGAATCC
>NW_022111350.1:111937-113339 GCF_000313985.2 Echinops telfairi | reverse complement strand
GCCTTCGCCTCGAATCACCACATAAGCTAGGAAATAAACTTCCGGACTGCTGGGAAATCTAGGCTCTGCCAATCATTTCCCTGCAGGTCAACCAAGGGCCTTCCGGTCAGGCTGAGGCAATTACGCTTCACTCTGAGTCTCACTCAAAGCTAGGTAAAAGACTTCTGGTCAGAATGGAAAGCTTGCTTTTGCCTCGCGTCTCCCAAAGACCACCCAATGGACTTCTCAGCTGGCTGTGGAAGCGAAAAATCTTTGGTGTCTCCATTAGGGCCATGGAAGAGATTCCCGGTTAGCCTGGGAAGCGAGGTTTACCCAAGCATCTCCCAGCAAGCAAGGCATTGAACTTGTGGGAAGGATGGGGAAGTGAGGATTAGCCTGGCATCTCCCTGAAAGCCATGCAACAGAGTTCTGGGTAGTCTTGGGAAGTGAGGTTTTGCCTGAGATCTCCATGAACCCAAGGAATTGGACTTCCTGGCTGTCTGGGGAAGTCTAGCTTTCCCCGGATTCTTGGCTTACGCCATGCAAGTGACTACAGACCAGGCTGAGTAAGTGCGGCTTCTCCCGGCATCGGGTCTTATGCTTCCTGAAGATCTGACCAGGGGGATAATGTTGGACTTTTGATTTTGGGTAGCTATGGGCATGATGCTTTCTTGAGAGGCACTTTGCATTTATATAAAACTCTCTATTCACGATGTTCTGTGAATTCGTTTCTCCAAATTTCCGAAGTATCACAGCCATGTAGTTGCTCAAACTTCCATCCATTCCTATCTGTAGCCATTTTTACTTCCTTGAGCATCACATTTTTCTTTCCCAACAATACTGCCACTTGAGAATGCTTCACTTCCATTGACACTTTTTGTCTGTAAAGGTCAGGTGTTTCACCACAACTTTCCACCAAGAATTGATTTTACATCAGTTCAATGGTGCTTCAAGCATTTTCTCATACCTTAGCTACAAGCTTATCTGCAGGAGATTCTTGAAGAAATGATCCTTCTGGTGCTTAGCATGCTCTAATAAATGGGGCCTCAAAAAATTTCACTTTTCTAAGCTCAACTCTTACCTCCTGGACTTGCTTGGATGGGAAGGAAAACCGCGAATCCTACATTTCATGGGCTACCCTTCTGATTTGCCTCACCTCCGGTTATGCTTGTCATTTCAAGAGTCTTCACTGGACTGAATATTACTGTGGTCTAAAAGCAGTACAATGTCCCATATTCACAAGCATATGGGCAGCCTTTAATCCCAGAGGACTGGCGGGTCCGAATAACAAAAAAGAATGGAGTTTTCTGTAATTCCTGTACTTCACAAAAGGTTTTCCCCTGAGGTTGTTAGCTTATCATCCCTAATTGGCCTGTAAACACAGGTGGGGTTAATTGAAGGGCGGAGGGATACAAGGCTTGTG
>NW_022111350.1:109127-110339 GCF_000313985.2 Echinops telfairi | reverse complement strand
TTCAGCCTGCAAGGCAGGAAACAGACTTCTGTTAAGCTTGGGAAGGGAGGCTTCACCTGGTGTCTCCCTTTAAGCCATGCATGGGATTTCCGGGTATTCTCGGGAAGTGAGACTTTGCATGATGTCTCCCCGCCAGCATGGCAAGCAACTACCTGGCAGGCTGGGAGTGTGAGGCTCTGCCCGATGTCTACTGGAGGGCATCGCAAAAGACTGACTAGCTGGCTGAGGAAATGGGCCTTCCTCTTGAGTCACCACTTAAGCCAGGTAGTGAACTTCCTGGTCTGCTGGGAAAGCTAGGCTCCACTAGGTTTTCCCTGCAGGCCAGACAAGGGATTTCCGGTTAGGCTGCAGCAATAATGCTTCACTATGAGTGTCACTCAAAGCCAGACAAAGGACTTCAAGTAAGGCTGGAAAGCTAGCTTTTGCATCGCGTCTCCCAAAGGCCACCCAAAGTCATCCCAGCTGCTGTGGAAGCGAGAAAACTTTGGTGTCTCCATTCAGGCCATGGAAGAGACTCCTGTTCAGCCTGGGAAGCGAGTCTTGGCCCAGCAACTCCCAGCAAGCCAGACATTGAAATATCAGGAAGGCTGGGGAAGTGAGGATTTGCCTGGAGCTTCCCTGAAGCCCAGGCAACAGAGTTCTGGGTAGTTTGGGAAAATGAGGTTTTGCCTGAGATCTCCACGAACCCAAGGAATTGGACTTCCTGCCCATCTGGGGAAGCAAGGCCTTCCACGGATTCTTTCCTTAAGCCATGAAAGGGACTTCAGACGAGGCTGTGGACGTGCGACTTCTCCCGGCATCGGGTCTTATGCGTCCTGAAGATCTGTCCAGGGGGATAATGTTGGACTTTTGGTTTTGGGTAGCTATGGGTATGATGCTTTCTTAAGAGGCACTTTTCGTTTATATAAAACACTCGATACATGAGGTTCTATGAATTCGGTTCTCCAAATTTCCCAAGTATCACAGTCATGTAGCTGCTCAAACTTCCATTCAGTCATATCTTCAGCCATTTTTACTTCCTTGAGCAGCACTTTTTGTATCCCTACAATACTGCCACATGAGAATGCTTGACTTCCTTTGAAACTTTTTGTCAGCAAAGGTCAGGTGTTTCACCACAATTTTCCAACAGGAATTGCTTTTACATCAGTTCAATGGTGCTTCAAACATTTTCTCATATCTTAGCTACAAGCTTATCTGCAGGAGATTCTTGAA
>NW_022111350.1:107838-109027 GCF_000313985.2 Echinops telfairi | reverse complement strand
TGCTCAAGGAAGTAAAAATGGCTGAAGATATGACTGAATGGAAGTTTGAGCAGCTACATGACTGTGATACTTGGGAAATTTGGAGAACCGAATTCATAGAACCTCGTGTATCGAGTGTTTTATATAAATGAAAAGTGCCTCTCAAGAAAGCGTCATACCCATAGCTACCCAAAATCAAAAGTCCAACATTATCCCCCTGGACAGATCTTCAGACGCATAAGACCCGATGTCGGGAGAAGCCGCACGTCCACAGCCTCGTCTGAAGTCCCTTTCATGGCTTAAGGAAAGAATCCGGGGAAAGCCTTGCTTTCCCAGACGGGTAGTACGTCCAATTCCTTGGATTCGTGGAGATCTCAGGCAAAACCTCACTTTCCCAAACTACCCAGAACTCTGTTGCCTGGGCTTCAGGGAAGCTTCAGGCAAATCCTCACTTCCCCAGCCTTCCCGAAATTTCAATGTCTGGCTTGCTGTGAGTTGCTGGGCCAAGACTTGCTTCCCAGGCTGAACAGGAGTCTCTTCCATGGCCTGAATGGAGACGCCAAAGTTTTCTCGCTTCCACAGCCAGCTGGGATGTCCTTCGGGTGGCGTTTGGGAGACGTGATGCATAAGCTAGCTTTCTAGCCTGACTTGAAGTCCTTTGCCTGGCTTTGAGTGACACTCATAGTGAAGCATTATTGCCGCAGCCCAACCGGAAATCCCTTGTCTGGCCTGCAGGGAAAACCTAGTGGAGCCTAGCTTTCCCAGCCTACCAGGAAGTTCACTACCTGGCTTAAGTGGTGACTCAAGGGGAAAGCCCATTTCCTCAGCCAGCTAGTCAGTCTTTTGCATTGCCTGCCAGTAGACATCGGGCAGAGCCTCACACTCCCAGCCTGCCGGGTAGTTGCTTGCCACGCTGGCGGGGAGACACCATGTAAAGTCTCACTTCCCTAGAATACCCAGAAATCCCATGCATGGCTGAAAGGGAGACACCAGGTGAAGCCTCCCTTCCCCAGCTTAACAGAAGTCTGTTTCCTGCCTTGCAGCCTGACCAAGCCTTTTATCCCTTCCCCCTTCAATTGACCACACTTGTGTTTACCGGACAATTAGGGATGATAAGCTAACAACCTCAGTGAACAAACCTTTTTGTGAAACACAGGAAGTTACATAAAGATCCATTCTTTATTGTTATTCGGACCCGTTCTTCCTCCGG
>NW_022111350.1:106131-107738 GCF_000313985.2 Echinops telfairi | reverse complement strand
CCTGGCAGTCTGGAGAAGAAAGCCATTTTACTGTATCTCCCCTTAAGCCATGTAAGGGACTTTAAAGTAGGCTGGGGAAGCGAGGATTCTCAGAGCATCTCCCTGCAAGCCAGGCAACAGCCTTCCAGGCATGCTTTGGAAGTGAGGCTAACAAGGCTTCTCCCCACTGGCTAGAAAACGGCATTCACGACAGGCTGTAGAAGAGATTATACGTTGGGGTCTACATTCAGGCCAGGGATGGAACCCCCCAGTCAAGCTGGGAAGAGAGGCTTGGATTAGTATCTACCCTCAAGCCAGGCAAGACACTCCCGGACATGCTGGCAAAGCGAGGCTAAATTTACGTTTGTCCTTAAAAGAGTGCCCCTAGCACTTACTTTTTCTATGGTCAATAAGCATTACCGCTTCCCATGAACATTAGGATAAGGGAAGCCTTGATTTCTGCAGTTTCCTGTGCGTCCTAATTACTTTACATGATGGCATTTTATGTATCTTCCTGTGCTTCACAACAAGGTGTACTCACTGAGGATGTTAGCTTTTCATTGCAAACTGACCGATAAACACAACACAGGTGGGGTTAATTGAAGGGTGGAGGGATACATCGCTTGTTCAGCCTCGCTATCCAATTTCTCAGGTCTTTTGCTTTGTGAAGGTCAGTCCAGGGGGGAGATGTCTTAGCTAGTTAACTGCGTTTGCTTCCAAGGCTCACTTGCGGCAAGACATCTCTGAGCAGGAGCCACAGGGAGCTACCGTGATATAGCCTTGGGTGCGGGACAACCGTGTGGAGACCCACGCCAATCCTGAGGTGATTTCCCTTGCACTGACTTGGTTTTCCCCTTGCAGTCGGCCTCTTTCCGTCTGTTTTGTGAGATGGTGGAAGACCTTGTGGATTGTTGACGCACATATGGGATAATGTTGGACTTTTGATCATGGGCACCTATGGGTAGGATGCTTTCTTGATATGTGCTTTATGTTTATATTAAACACTCTGTATACATGAGTTCCTGTGAATTCGGTTCTCCAGATTTCCCAGACTATCATAGTCACATAGCTGCGTGAACCTCCCTTCAGTCATATCTTTAGCCATTTTTACTTCCTTGAGCATCACATTTTTCTATATCTACAATATTGCCACTTGAGAATGCTTGAGTTCCGTTGAAACTATATTTCAGGAAAGGTCAGGTGTTTCACCACAGCTTACCAGCAGTAGACACCGAGCAGAGCCTCACTTTCGCAGCCTGCCAGGAAGTTGCTTGCCACGCTGGTGGGGAGATGCCATGTAAAGTCTCGCTCCCCCACAATGCCCAGAAGTCCCATGCATGGCTAAATGGGAGACACCGGGCCAAGCCTCCCTTCCCCAGTTTCCCGGAAGTCTGTTCCTTGGCTTTCAGGCTGAGCAAGCCATGAATCCCTGCGACCTTCAATTAACCCCACCCGTGATTACCGACCCATTTGGGATGATTAGCGAACAACCTCTGTGAGCAAACCTTGTTTGAAGCACAGGGAGTTTTATAAAGCTCCATTCTTTATTGTAATTAGGAGGTACAGGAAAGGCAGGATTAAAGGCTGCCCATATGCCAATGAGTATGGGAAATTGTAATGCTTGTTGA
>NW_022111350.1:102882-104630 GCF_000313985.2 Echinops telfairi | reverse complement strand
GCTTGAAGCACCATTGAACTGATGTAAAAGCAATTCCTGTTGGAAAATTTTGGTGAAACACCTGACCTTTGCTGACAAAAAGTTTCAACGGAAGTCAATATAATATAAGTCCTTTAATGTAAACGAAAAGTGCCTCTCAAGAAAGCATCATACCCATAGCTACCCAAAATCAAAAATCCAACATTATCCCCCTGGACAGATCTTCAGAACGCATAAGACCCAATGCCGGGAGAAGTCGCACCTACACAGTCTTGTCTGAAGTCCCTTTCATGGCTTAAGGAAAGAATCCGGGGAAAGCCATGCTTCTCCAGACAGGCAGGAAGTCCAATTCCTTGGGTTCGTGGAGATCTCAGGCAAAACCTGGCTTTCCCAAACTACTCAGAACTCTGTTGCCTGCGCTTCAGGGAAGCACCAGGCAAATCCTCACTTCCCCAGCCTTCCCGAAATCTCAATGCCAGGCTTGCTGGGAGTTGCTGGGCCAAGACTCGCTTCCCAGGCTGAACAGGAGTCTCTTCCATGGCCTGAATGGAGACGCCAAAGTTTTCTCGCTTCCTCAACCAGCTGGGATGTCCTTTGGGTGGCTTTTGGGAGACGCGATGCAAAAGCTAGCTTTCCAGTCTAACCTGAAGTCCTTTGCCTGGCTTTGAGTGACACTCAATATTAAGCATTATTGCCGCAGCCTAATCGGAAGTCCCTCGGCTGGCCTGCAGGGAAAACCTAGTGAAGCCTAGCTTTCTCAGCAGTCTGGGAAGTTCACTACCTGGCTTAAGTGGTGACTCAAGGGGAAGGCCCATTTCCCCAGCCAGCTACTCAGTCTTTTGCGTTGCCCGCTGGTAGACACCGGGCAGAGACACACTCCCAGCCTGCCAGGTAGTTTCTTGCCACGCTGGGGGGAGACACCATGCAAAGTCACACTTCCCTAGAATGCCAGGAAATCCCATGCATGGCTGAAAGGGAGACACCAGGTGAAGCCTCCGTTCCTCAGCTTAACAGAAATCTGTTTCCTGCCTTGCAGGCTGACCAAGCCTTTTATCCCTCCCCCCTTCAATTTACCCCCTTCAATTTACTGGCCAATTAGGGATGATAAACTAACTACCTCAGGGAGGAAACCTTGTAGTGAAGCACAGGAAGTTATATAAAGCTCCATTCTTTATTGTATTTAGGACCCACAGGACCTGCAGTACTAAAGGCTGCCGATATCCTAATGAATCTCCTGCAGATAAGCTTGTAGCTAAGATATGAGAAAATGCTTGAAGCACCATTGAACTGATCTAAAAGCAATTCCTGGTGGAAAGTTGTGGAGAAACACCTGACCTTTGATGACAAAAAGTTTCAACGGAAGTCAAGCATTCTCATGTGGCAATATTGTAGGGATAGAAAAATGTGATGCTCCAGAAAGTAAAAATGGCTAAAGATATGAGTGAATGGAGGTTCACGCAGCTACGTGAGTGTGATGGTCTGGGAAATTTGGAGAACCGAATTTACAGAACTTCATGAACACAGAGTGTTTCATATAAACCAAAAATGCCTCTCAAGAGAGGATCATACCCATAGCTACCCAAAATTCAAAGTCCAACATTATCCCACTGGACTGACCTTCAGGAAGCAAAAGACCAGATGCTGGGCGATGCTACGCTTCCTCAGCCTGATCTGAAGTCCTTCCATTGCTTAAGGAAAGATCGGGTGGGGGGGGCGAACCCCGCTTCCCCAGGCTGGCAGGAAGGGAGTGCTTTGCGTTCATTGTGACT
>NW_022111350.1:100459-101572 GCF_000313985.2 Echinops telfairi | reverse complement strand
TGGTTTTCCTTCCCATTCAAGCAAGTCCTGGAGGTAAGAGTTGAGCTGAGATAAGTGAAATCTTTTGAGGCCCCATTTATTAGAGCATGCTAAGCACCAGAAGGGTAATTTCTTCAAGAATCTCCTGCAGATAGGCTTGTAGCTAAGATATGAGAAAATGGTTGAAGCACCATTGAACTGATGTAAAAGCAATTCTTGGTGGAAAGTTGTGGTGAAGCATCTGACATTTCCTGGCAAAAAGTTTCAACGGAACTCAAGCATTTTTATATGGCAATATTGTGGGGATAGATAAATGTGATGCTCAAGGAAGTAAAAATGGCTACAGATATTAATGAATGGAAGTTTGAGCAACTACATGACTGTGATACTTGGGAAATTTGGAGAAACGAATTCACAGAACATCGTGAATAGAGTGTTTTATATAAACGCAAAGTGCCTCTCAAGAAAGCATCGTGCCCATAGCTACCCAAAATCAAAAGTCCAACATTATCCCCCTGGTCAGATCTCCAGGAAGCATAAGACCCGATGCTGGGAGAAGCCGCACTTCCTCAGCCTGGTCTGTAGTCACTTGCATGGCTTAAGCCAAGAATCCGGGGAAAGCTAGGCATCCACAGACTGCCAGGAAGTCCAATTCCTTGGGTTCATGGAGATCTCAGGCAAAACCTCGCTTCCCCGGACTACCCAGAACTCTGTTGCATGGCTTTCAGGGAGGCGCCAGGCAAATCCTCACTTCCCCAGCCTTCCCACAAGTTCAATGCCTTGCTTGCTGGGAGATGCTTGGCTAAGCCTCGCTTCCCAGGCTGACCAGGAATATCTTCGATGGCCTGAATGGAGACACCAAACATTTCTCGCTTCCACAGCCAGCTGGGAAGTCCATTGGGTGGTCTTTGGGAGACGCGAGGCAAAAGCTCGCTTTCCAGTCTGACTTGAAGTCCTTTGCCTGACTTTAAGTGACACTCATAGTGAACCATTATTGCCTCAGCCTTACCAGAAGTCCCTTGTTTGGCCTGCAGGGAAAACCTAGTGGAGCCTAGCTTTGCCAGCAGCCTGGGAAGTTCACTACCTGGTTTAAGTTGTGACTCAAGGTGAAGGCCCATTTCCCCAGCCTGCCAG
>NW_022111350.1:98927-100359 GCF_000313985.2 Echinops telfairi | reverse complement strand
GGAGAGGCCTTGCTAAGCCTCACTTCCAAAGCATGCCTGGAAGGCTGTTGCCTGGCTTGCGGGGAGATGCTCTGAGAAGCCTCGCTTCCTCAGCCTACTTTTAAGTTCCTTGCATGGCTTAAGGGGAGATACAGTAAAATGGCTTTCTTCTCCAGCCTGCCAGGACGTCCTTTGCCTGGCTTTAAGGGAGACACCGGGCAAAAACTCGCTTCCCCATGCCATCCGGAAGTCCCTTGCCTATCATCCAAGGAGACTCGTAGAGAACCCTTGTTCCCCCAGCCTGAAACGAAATCCTATGTCTGGCTCCTGTGGACATGCCCAGGTAAGCCTCACTTCCCCAGCCTGCTTGGAAGTCCTTTGCATGACTTGTGGAGAGGCGATTGGCAAAGCCTCGCTTCCCAGGCCTGCACAGAAGTTGCTCTTTGGATTGCAGGGAGACACCGGGCGAAGGGGCCCTTCCACAGCGTGGTCTGAATTCCCATGCATGGCTTATGGGAAGACTCTGGGGAAAGCTTCCCATGCCCAGGCTGGCAGGGAGGACATTCCCTAGTGTTCATGGAGACCCCAGGCAAAGCCTAGCTTCCCTAGAATACCCAGAACTCTGTTGCCTGGCCTTCAGGGAGGCGCCAGGAAAATCGTTACTTCCCCAGCCTTCCTGGAAGTTCAATGGCTGGCATGCTGGGAGATGCCGGACCAAGCATCATTTCCCCATCTGCCCGGGAGAACCTTCCGTGGCCTGAATGGAGAAGCCAAAGTATTCTCACTTCCACAGCCTGCTGGGAAGTCTATTGGCTGACCTTTGGGAGACGAAAGGCAAAACCTAGCTTTCCAGCCTGACTGAAAGTCCGTTGCCTGGCTTTGAGTGAGACTCCGTGTGAAGCTTCATTTCCTCACCTCACCGGAAGTCCCCTCGCTGTGGTGCAGGGAAATACCTGGTGGAGCCTAGTTTTCTCAGGAGTCTGGGAAGTTCAGTTCCTGGCTTTGTGTCATGACTCATGGCGAATCCCCATTTACCCAGCCTGCCAGGAAGTCTGTTGCCTGGCCTAGCAGTAGACACCGAACAGAGCCTCACTTTTGCAACCTGACAGAAAGTTCATTTCCTGGCTTGTGTCATGACTCATGGCGAATCCCCATTTACCCAGCCTGCCAGGAAGTCTGTTGCCTGGCCTAGCAGTAGACACTGAACAGAGCCTCACTTTTGCAACCTGACAGGAAGTTGCTTGCCATGCTGGTGGGGAGATGCCATGCAAAGTCTCGTTCCCCCACAATGCCCGGAAGTCCCATGCATGGCTAAATGGGAGACACCAGGCCAAGCCTCCCTTCCCCAGTTTCCCGGAAATCTGTTTCTTGGCTTTCAGGCTGAGCAAGCCATGAATCCCTCCGACCTTCAATTAACCCACCTGTGATTTCCAGCCCATTTGGGATGATAAGC
>NW_022111350.1:95800-97161 GCF_000313985.2 Echinops telfairi | reverse complement strand
CTGGCCTACCAGTAGACAACGAGCAGAGCCTCACTTTCCCAGCCAGCCAGGTAGTTGCTTGGCATGCTGGCATGGAGATGCAAAGGAAAGCCTTGATTGCCCACAAGTCCCAGAATCAAATGCTGCGCTAAATGCGAGAAACCCAGCGAAGCCTCCCTCCCCAGCTTCCTGTGAGTCTGTTTCCCTGTGGGCAGGGTGACCAAACCTTGTATCCTTCCGCCCTTCAATTAACCCCACCTGTCTTTGCCTGTCAATTAGGAATGATAAGCTAACTACCTCAGTGAGGAAACCTTGTAGTGAAGCACAGGAAGTTACATAAAGCTCCATTCTTTATTGTATTTAGGAGCCATAGGACCTGCAGTATTAAAGGCTGCCCATATCCTAATGAATATGGGACATTGTAATGCTTTTTGACCACAGTAATAGTCAGTCCTGTGAGGACTCTTGAAATGACAAACATAACCGCAGGTGAGGCAAATCTGAAAGGCAGCCCAGGAAATGCAGGATTCACTCTTTTCCTTCCCAGCCAAACAAGTCCAGGAGGTAAGGGTTGAGCTGAGATAAGTGAAATCATTTGGGTCCCCATTTAGTAGATTAGGCTAAGCACCAGAAGGATAATTTCATCAAGAATCTCCTGCAGATAATCTTATGAGATATGAGAAAGCGCTTGAAGCACCATTGAACTGATGTAAAAGCAATTCCTGGTGGAAAGTTGTTGAGAAACACCTGACCTTTGCTGACTTCAACGGAAGTCAAGCATTCTCATGTGGTAATATTGTAGGGATAGAAAAATGTGATGCTCCAGGAATTAAAAATGGCTAAAGATATGACTGAATGGAGGTTCACACAGCTACATGAGTGTGATGGTCTGGGAAATTTGGAGAACTGAATTCACAGAACTTTGTGAACACAGAGTGTTCCATGTAAACGAAAAATGCCTCCCAAGAAAGCATCGTACCCATAGCTAACCAAAATTCAAAGTCCAACATTATCCCACTGGATTGACCTTCAGGAAGCAAAAGACCAGATGGTGGGGGATGCCACGCTTCCTAAGCCTGATCTGAAGTCCTTACATTGCTTAAGGAAAGATCAGGGGGGAAACCCCACTTTCCCAGGCTGGCAGGAAGGGCGTGCCTTGTGTTCATTGTGATTCCATGAGAAGCCTCGTTTCCCAGACTACCCAGAACTCTGTTGCATAGCTTTCAGGGAGGCACCAGGCAAATCCTCACTTCCCCAGCCTTCCCGAAAGTCCAATGCCTGGCTTTCTGGGAGCTGCTAGGGATGATAAGCTAACAACCTCAGGGAGGAAACCTTGATGTGAAGCACAGGAAGTTACATAAAGCTCCATTCTTTATTGTAAT
>NW_022111350.1:92786-94271 GCF_000313985.2 Echinops telfairi | reverse complement strand
TGCCCATAGCTACCCAAAATCAAAAGTCCAACATTATCCCCCTGGTCAGATCTTCAGGAAGCATAAGACCCGATGCCGGGAGAAGCCGCACTTCCTCAGCCTGGTATGTAGTGACTTGCATGGATTAAGCAAAGATTCCGGGGAAAGCTAGGCTTCCCCAGACTGACAGGAAGTCCAATTCCTTGGATTCATGGAGATCTCAGGCAAAACCTCACTTCTCCAGACTACCCAGAACTCTGTTGCATGGCTTTCAGGGAGGCGCCAGGCTATTTCTCACATCCCCAGCCTTCCCACAAGTTCAATGCCTGGCTTGCTGGGAGATGCTTGGCTAAGCCTTGCTTTCCAGGCTGACCAGGAATCACTTCCATGGCCTGAATGGAGACATCAAAGATTTCTCGCTTCCACAATCAGCTGGGAAGTCCATTGTATGGTCTTTGGGAGACGCGAGGCAAAAGCTAGCTTTCCAGCCTGATTTGAAGTGTTTTGCCTGACTTGGGGTGACACTCATAGTGAACCATTACTGCCTCAGCCTTACCGGAAGTCCCTTGATTGGCCTGCAGGGAAAACCTAGTGGAGCCCAGCTTTCCCAGCACCCTGCGAAGTTCACTACCTGGTTTAAGTGGTGACTGAGGTGAAGGCCCATTTCCCCAGCCTGCCAGTAAGTCTTTAGTCTGGCCTAGCGGTAGACACTGGGCAGAGCCTCCCACTCCCAGCCTGCCAGGTAGTTGCTTGCCAAGCTAGAGGGGAGACACCATGCAAAGTCTCGCTTCTCTATAATACCCGGACATCCCATGCATGGCTCAATTCGAGACCCCAGGCGAAACCTCCCTTCCCCAGCTTCGTGGAAGACTTTTTCCTGGTTTGCAGGCTGACCAAGCCTTGTATCCCTCCCTCCTTAAATTAACCCCACCTGTGTTTACCGGCCAATTAGGGATGATAAACTAAGAACCTCAGTGAGGAAACCTTGTTGTGAAGCACAGGAAGTTACGTAAAACAACATTCTTTATTGTTATTCGGACCCACATGAACTCCGGGATTAAAGGCTGCACATATCCTAACGAATATGGGACAATGCAACGCTTGGTGACCACAGTAATATTCAGCCTTTGAGGACTCTTGAAATGACAAACATAACCGTAGGTGAGGCAAATCAGAAGGGCAGCCCAGGAAATCCAGCCTTCCCGGCTGTTCAACACCTGTCTTGCTGGGAGACGCTGGGCTCAGCCGCACATCCAAGCTTGACCCAGAAACTGTTTCGTGGCCTGAATGGAGACGCCAAAATTTTCTTGCTTCCACCACCTCCTGGGAAGTCCATTGACTGGATTTGGGAGACGCAACGCAAAAGCTAGCTTTCATTCTGACCTGAAGTCTTTTGCCTAGATTTGAATGAGACTCAGAGTAAAGCATACTTGCCTCAGCCTGACCGGAAGTCCCTTGACTGCCCTGCAGGGAAATGCATGCAAGAGCCTAGCTTTCCCAGCAGTC
>NW_022111350.1:85838-87519 GCF_000313985.2 Echinops telfairi | reverse complement strand
GAGGACTCTTGAAATCACAAGCATAACCGCAGGTGAGGCAAATCATGAGGGCAGTCCAGAAAATGCAGGATTCACGGTTTTCCTTTCCAGCCAAGAAAGTCCAGGAGGCAATTGTAGAGCTGAGATAAGTGAAATGGTTTCAGGCCCCATTTAGTAGAGCAGGCTAAGCACCAGAAAAATAATTTCTTCAAGAATCTCCTGCAGATGAGCTTGTAGCTAAGATATGAGAAAATGCTTGAAGCACCATTGAACTGAGGTAAAAGCAATTCCTGTTGGAAAGTTGTGGTGAAACACCTGACCTTTGCTGACAAAAAGTTTCAACAGAACTCAAGCATTCTCACGTGGCAATATTGTGGGGATAGATAAATGTGATGTTCAAGGAAGTAAAAATGGCTAAAGGTATGACAGCATTGACGTTTGAGCAACTACATGACTGTGATACTTGGGAAATTTGGAGAACCGAATTCACAAGACCTCGTTCATAGAATGTTTTATATCAACGAAAAGTGACTCTCAGGAAACCATCGTGCACATAGCTACCCAAAATCAAAAGCCCAACATTATCCCCCTGGACAGATCTTCAGGAATCATAGGACCCGATGTCAGGAGAAGCCGCACTTTCAAAGCCTGGTCTGAAATCACTTGCATGGCTTAAAGAAAGAATCCAGGAACCCTTGCTTCCCCAGATTGGCAGGAAGTCCAATTTCTTGGGTTAGTGGACATCTCAGGCAAAACCTCGCTTTCCCAAACTACCCAGAACTCTGTTGCCTGGACTTCAGGGAAGCGCCAAGCAAACCTTACTTACCCAGCCTTCCCAGAATTTCAATGCCTGGCTTGCTGGGAGATGCTGGGCGAAGCCTCCTTTCCCAGCATGACCGGTAGTCTCTTTTATGGCCTGAATGGAGACGCCAATGTTTTCTCGCTTCCACAGTCTGCTGAAACGTCCATTGGCTGGACTTTTGGAGACGGAAAACAAAAGCTATCTTTCCATTCTGACCTGAAGACTTTTGCCAAGCTTTGAGTGAGACTCAGAATGAAGCAGAAGTGCCTCAGCCTGACCGGAAGTCCCTTGGCTGGCCTGCAGGGGAATGCCTGGCAGAGCCTAACTTTCTCAGCACTCCGGGAAATTCATTTCCTGCCTTATGTGGTGACTCAAGGCGAAGGCCCACTTCCCCATCCTGCCAGTAAGTCTTTTGCCGTGCCTAAGGGTAGACAACGGGCAGAGCCTCACTGTCACAGCCAGCCAGGTAGTTGCTTGCCGTGCTGGCGGGGAGACGCCAAGGAAAGCTGCAATAGCCCACAATGCACAGAATTACATACAGGGCTAATAGAGAGACACCGAGCGATGCCTCCCTCCCCAGCTTCCCGAAAGACTGTTTCCTGGCTTGCAGGTTGACCAAGCCTTGTATCCCTCCCCTTTCAATTACCCACACCAGTGTTTACACCCAATTAGGGATGATAAGCTAACAACCTCAGTGAGGAAACCTTGTTGTGAAGCACAGGAAGTTATATAAAGCTCCATTCTTTATTGTAATTAGGACCCACAAGACCTGCAGGATTAAAGGCTGCTCATATCCTAATGAATATGGGACATTGTAATGCTTGTTGACTACAGTCATATTCAGTCCTGTGAGGACTCTTGAAATGACAAACATAACCACAGGTGAGACAAGTCAGAAGG
>NW_022111350.1:83414-85478 GCF_000313985.2 Echinops telfairi | reverse complement strand
AAATGTGATGCTCGAGGAAGTAAAAATGCCTAAAGATATGACAGCATGGACGTTTGAGCAACTACATGACTGTGATACTTGGGAAATTTGGAGAACCGAATTCACAGAATATCGTGAGTAGATTGTTTTATATAAACGCAAAGTGCCTCTCAAGAAAGCATCGTGCCCATAGCTACCCAAAATCAAAAGTCCAATATTATCCCCCTGGTCAGATCTCCAGTAAGCAAAAGACCTAATGCCGGGAGAAGCCGCACTTCCTCAGCCTGGTCTGTAGTGACTTGCATGGATTAAGCAAAGAATCCGGGGAAAGCTACCTTCCCAAGACTGCCAGGAAGTACAATTTCTGGGGTTCCTGGAGATCTCAGGCAAAACCTCGCTTCCCCATACTACCCAGGACTCTGTTGCATGGCTTTCAGGGTGGCGCCAGGCTAATCCTCACTTCCCCAGCCTTCCTGCAAGTTCAATGCATGGCTTGCTGAGAGATGCTGGGCCAAGCATCGCTTCCCAGGCTAACCGGGAATTTCTTCCATGGCCTGAATGGAGACACCAAAGATTTCTCGCTTCCACAGCCAGCTGGGAAGTCCATTGGATGGCCTTTGGGAGACGCGAGGCAAAAGCTAGCTTTCCAGCCTGACTTGAAGTCCTTTGCCCGACTTTGAGTGACACGCATAGTGAACCATTATTGCCTCAGGCTTACAGGAAGTCCCTTGTTTGGCCTACAGGGAAAACCAAGTTGAGCCTAGCTTTCCCAGCAGTCTGGGAAGTTCACTACCTGGGTTAAGTGGTGACTCAAGGTGAAGGCCCATTTCCCCAGCCTGCCAGTAAGTCTTTTGAGTTGCCTACCGGTAGACACTGGGCAGAGCCTCCCACTCCCAGCCTGCCAGGTAGTTGCTTGCCAAGCTAGAGGGGAGACATCAGGCAAAGGCGTGCTTCCCTACAATAGCCGGAAGTCCCATGCATGGCTCAATGCGAGACACCGGGCGAAGCCTCCCTTCCCCAGCTTTGCGGAAGACTGTTTCCTGGTTTGCAGGCTGACCAAGCCTTGTATCCCTCCCTCCTTCAATTACCCCACCTGTGTTTACCGGCCAATTAGGGATGATAAACTAAGAACCTCAGTGAGGAAACCTTGTTGTGAAGCACAGGAAGTTACATAAAGCTACATTCTTTATTGTTTTCGGACCCACATGTCCTCTGGAATTAAAGGCTGCATATATCCTAACAAATATGGGACATTGTAAGGCTTGGTGACCACAGTAATATTCAGTCCTGTGAGGACCCTTGAAATGACAAACATAACCGCAGGTGAGGCAAATCAGAAGGGCAGCCCAGGAAATCCAGCCTTCCTGACAGTTCAATGGCTGTCTTGCTGGGAGACGCTGGGCCCAGCCTCGCATCCAGGCCTGTCCCGGAATCTGTTTCATGGCCTGAATGGAGACGCCAAAATTTCTCACTTCCACAACCTGCTGGGAAGTCCATTGGCTGGACTTTTGGAGACGCAAGGCAAAATCTAGCTTTCCATTCTGACCTGAAGTATTTTGCCTAGCTTTGAGTGAGACTCAGAGTGAAGCGTAATTGTCTCAGCCTGACCGGAAGTCCCTTGACTGGCCTGCAGGGAAACGCATGGCAGAGCCTAGCTTGACCAGAAGTCTGGGAAGTTCATTTCCTGGCTTTTGTGATTACTCAAGGCGAAGGCCCATTTCCCCAGCCTGCCAGTAAGCCTTTTGACTGGCCGAGCGGTAGACACTGGGCAAAGCCTCACTTTCTCAGTGAGCCAGGTAGCTGCTGGCCACGCTGGCGAGGAGACCCAAGGAAAGCCGCTATTGTCCACAATGCCCATAATCACATAAAGGGATAAAAGTGAACACAGAGTGAAGCCTATCTCCCCAGCGTCCCTGAAGTCTGTTTCCTGGCTTGCATGCTGACCAAGCCTTGTATCCCTCCCTACATCAATTAACCCCACCTTTGTTTACCGGCCAATTAGGGATGATAAACTAACAACCTCAGTGAGGAAACCTTGTTGTGAAGCACAGGAAGTTACATAAAGCTCCATTCTTTATTGTTCTT
>NW_022111350.1:81945-83314 GCF_000313985.2 Echinops telfairi | reverse complement strand
AAGGCCAGCCCAGGAAATGCAGGATTCACGGTTTTCCTTCCCAGCCAAGCAAGTCCAGGAGGAAAGGGTTGAACTGAGAAAAGTGAAATTGTTTGAGGCCCAATTTAGTAGAGCAGGCTAAGCACCAGAAGGATAATTTCTTCAAAAATCTCCTGCAGATAAGCTTGTAGCTAAGATATGAGAAAATGCTTGAAGCACCATTGAACTGATGTAAAAGTAATTCCTGTTGGAAAATTGTGGTGAAACACCTGACCTCAGTGACAAAAAGTTTCAACGGAAGTCAAGCATTCTCATGTGGCAATATTGTAGGGATAGAAAAATGTGATGCTCAAGGAAGTAAAAATGCCTGAAGATATGACTGAATGGAAGTTTGAGCAGCTACATGACTGTGATACTTGGGAAATTTGGAGAACCGATTTCATAGAACCTCGTGTATCGAGTGTTTTATATAAACGAAAAGTGCCTCTCAAGAAAGCATCATACCCATAGCTACCCAAAATCAAAAGTACAACATTATCCCCCTGGACAGATCTTCAGGATGCATAAGACCCGGTGCCGGAGAAGTCGCACCTCCACAGCATTGTCTGAAGTCCCTTTAATGGCTTAAGGAAAGAATCCGGGGAAAGCCTTGCTTCCCCAGACGGGCAGGAGGTCTAATTCCTTGGGTTTGTGGAGATCTCAGGCAAAACCTCGCTTTCCCAAACTACTCAGAACTCTGTTGCCTGGGCTTCAGGTAAGCTCCAGGCAAATCCTCACTTCCCCAGCCTTCCCGAAATTTCAATTTCTGGCTTGCTGGGAGTTGCTGGGCCAAGACTCGTTTCCCAGGCTGAACGGGAGTCTCTTCCATGGCATGAATGGAGAAGCCAAAGTTTTCTCGCTTCCACAGCCAGCTGGGATGTCCTTTGAGTGGCCTTTGGGAGACGCGATACAAAAGCTAACTTTCCAGCCTGACTTGAAGTCCTTTGCCTGGCTTTGAGTGACACACTTAGTGAAGCATTATTGCCGCAGCCTAATCGGAAGTCCCTTGGCTGGCCTGAAGGGAAAACCTAGTGGAGACTAGTTTTCCCAGCAGACCAGGAAGTTCACTACCTGGCTTAAGTGGTGACTTAAGGTGAAGGCCCATTTCCCCAGCCAGCTAGACTGTCTTTTGCGTTGCCCGCCGGTAGACACCGGGCAGAGCCTCACACTCCCAGCCTGCCAGGTGGTTGCTTGCCACGCTGGCGCGGAGACACCCTGCAAAGTCTCACTTCCCTAGAATACCCGGAAATCCCATGCATGGCTGAAAGGGAGACACCAGGTGAAGCCTCCCTTCCTCAGCTTAACAGAAGTCTGTTTCCTGCCTTGCAGGCTGACCAAGCCTTTTATCCCT
>NW_022111350.1:78590-81185 GCF_000313985.2 Echinops telfairi | reverse complement strand
CAGGGAGACACCAAGGAAAGCCGTGATTGCCCACAAGTCCCAGAATCACATGCAGGGCTAAGTGTGAGACACCGAGCGAAGCCTCCCTCCCAGCTTCCAAGGAGTCTGTTTCCTGGCTTGCAGGTTGACCAAGCCTTGTATCCCTCCGCCCTTCAATTAACCCACCTGTGTTTACCGGCCAATTAGGGATGATAAGCTAACAACCTCAGGGGAAAACCTTTTGTGAAGCACAGTAATTACATAAAACTCTATTCTTTTTTGTTATTCGGACCAGCCAGTCGACTGGGATTAAAGGCTGCCCATATCTTAATGAATATGGGACATTGTAATACTTTTAGACCACAGTAATATTCAGTCCAGTGAAGACTCTTGAAATGACAAACATAACCGGAGGTGAGGCAATTCAGAAGGGTAGCCCAGGAAACGCAGGATTCGTGGTTTTCCTTCCCATCCAAGCAAGTTCAGGAGGCAAGAGTTGAGCTGAGATAAGTGAAATTTTTTGAGGCCCCATTTAGTAGAGCAGGCTAAGCACCAGAAGGATAATCCTCAGCCTGACCAGAAGTCCCTTGACTGCCCTGAAGGGACACACTTGGCGGAGCCTAGCTTTCCCAGCTCTCCTGGAAATTCATTTCCTTGCTTATGTGGTGACTCAAGGCGATGGCCCATTTCCCCAGCCTGCCAATAAGTCTTTTGCCTCGCCTATTGGTAGACACTGGGCAGAGCCTCACTCTCCCAGCCAGCCAGGTAGTTACTTGCCACACTGGAGGGGAAACACGAAGGACAGCAGTGATTGCCCACAATGCCCAGAATCACATACAGGGCTAAATGTGAGACACCGAGCGAAGCCTCCCTCCCCAGCTTCCCAGGAGTCTGTTTCCTGGCTTGCAGGCTGACCAACCCTTGTATCCCTTCGCCATTCAATTAACCCCAACTGTGTTTACAGGCCAATTAGGGATGATAAACTAACAACCTCAGTGAACAAACCTTGTTGTGAAGCACAGAAAGTTACATAAAGATTCATTCTTTATTGTTATTCAGACCCGCTGTTCCTCTAGAATTAAAGGCTGCCCATATCCTAATGAATATGGTACATTTTAATGCTTGTTGACCACAGTAATATTCAGTCCTGTGAGGACTCTTGAAATGACAAACGTAATCGCAGGTGAGGCAAATCATGAGGGCAGCCCAGGAAATGCAGGATTCATGGTTTTCCTTTCCAGCCAAGCAAGTCCAGGAGGCAATTAAAGAGCTGAGGTAAGTAAAATGGTTTAAGACCCCATTTAGTAGAGCAGGCTAAGCACCAGAAAGATAATTTCTTCAAGGATCTCCTGCAGATAAGCTTGTAGCTAAGATATGAGAAAGTGCTTGAAGCACCATTGAACTGATGTAAAAGCAATTCCAGTTGGAAAGTTGTGGTGAAACACCTGACCTTTCCTGACAAAAAGTTTCAACAGAACTCAAGCATTCTCATGTAGGAATATTGTGGGGATAGATAAATGTGATGTTTAAGGAAGTAAAAATGGCTAAAGGTATGACAGCATGGACGTTTGAACAACTACATGACTGTGATACTTGGGAAATTTGGAGAATCGAATTCACAGAACCTCGTGCACAGAGTGTTTTATATAAACGAAAAGTGCCTCTCAAGAAAGCATCGTACCCATAGCTACCCAAAACCAAAAGTCCAACATTATCCCCCCTGGACAGATTTTCAGGAATCATAGGACCCGATGCCAGGAGAAGCCGTACTTCCAAAGCCTGGTCTGAAGTCCCTTGCATGGCTTAAAGAAAGAATCCGGGGAACACTTGCTTCCCCAGACTGGCAAGAAGTCCAATTCCTTGGGTTCGTGGATATCTCAGGCAAAACCTCCCTTTCCCAACTACCCAGAACTCTGTTGCCTGGGCGCCAGGGATGCGCCAAGCAAACCTCACTTCCCCAGCCTTCCCAGAATTTCAATGCCTGGCTTGCTGGGAGATGCTGGGCAAAGCCTTGCTTCCCAGGATGACTGGGAGTCTCTTTCATGGCCTTAATGGAGATGCCAAAGTTTTCTCACTTCCACAGTCACCTGGAAAGTTCATTGGCTGGACTTTGGGAGACGCAAGGCAAAAGCTATCTTTCCATTCTGACCTGAAGTCTTTTGCCTAGCTTTGAGTGAGACTCAGAGTGAAGCAGAATTACCTCAGCCTGACCGGAAGTCCCTTGGCTGGCCTCCAGGGAAATGCCTTGCAGAGCCTAACTTTCTCAGCACTCTGGGAAAATCATTTCCTGCCTTATGTGGTGACTCAAGGCTAAGGCCCATTTGCCCAGCCTGCCAGTAAGTCTTTTGCCTTCCCTACCGGTAGACAATGGGCAGAGCCTCACTTTCACAGCTTGCCATGCTGGCGGGGAGACGCCAAGGAAAGCTGCGATAGCCCACAATGCCCAGAATTACGTGCAGGGCTAATAGAGAGACACTGAGCGATGCCTCCCTCCCCAGCTTCCCGGAAGACTGTTTCCTGGCTTGCAGGTTGACCAAGCCTTTTATCCCTCCCACCTTCAATTACCCACACCCGTGTTTACACCCAATTAGGGATGATAAGCTAACAACCTTGTTG
>NW_022111350.1:76814-78490 GCF_000313985.2 Echinops telfairi | reverse complement strand
CTGTGGAAGTGAGAATACTTTTGCGTCTCCATTCAGGCCAAGGAAAGGTCTCCCAGTCAGACTGGGAAGGGCCACTTGGCCCAGCGTCTCCCAGTAAGCCAGGCATTGAGCTTCCAGGAAGGCTGGGTTAGTGAGGATTTGTCTGCTGCCTCCCTGAAGGCCAGGCAACGGAGTTCTGGGTAGTCTGGGGAAGAGAGACTTTGCCTGGGGTCTCCACGAACGCAAGGAAAAGGACTTCCTGACAGGCTGGGGAAGCGAGGCTTACCCAGGACCCTTTCCTTAAGCCGTGAAAGTGACTACAGACCATGCTGAGGAAGCGCTGCTTCACCCGGCATTGGGTCTTTTGCTTCTTGAAGGTCAGTTCAGGTGGATAATGTTGGACTTTCAATTTTGGGTAGCTATGGGTACGATGCTTCCTTGAGAGGAACTTTTCGTTTATATAAAACACTCTTTATCCATGAGTTCCTGTGAATTCGGTTCTCCATATTTCCCAGATTATCACAGTCACATAGCTGCACGAACTGCCCTTCAGTCATACTTTTAGCCATTTTTACTTCCTGGACCATCACATTTTTCCATACCTACAATATTGCCACATGAGAATGCTTGACTTCCTTTGAAAATTTATGTCAGGCAAGGTCAGGTATTTCACTACAACTTTCCACCAGGAATTGCTTTAACATCAGATCAATTGTTCTTCAAGCACTTTCTCATATCTTAGCTACAAGCTTATCTCCAGGAGATTCTCGAAGAAATTATCCTTCTGGTGCTTAGCCTGCTCTACTAAATGGGGCCTCAAACAGTTTCACTTATTTCAACTCAAACCTTACCTCCTGGACTTGCTTGGCTGGGAAGGAAAACCGTAAATCCTACATTTCCTGGGCTGCCCTTCTGATTTGCATCTCTTGCGGTTATGTTTGCCATTTCAAGAGTCGTCACAGGACTGAATATTACTGTGGCTAACAAGCATTACAATTTTCCATAATCATTAGGATATGGGCAGCCATTAATCCTGCAGTTCCTATGGGTCCTAATTACAATAAAGAATG
Source organism: Echinops telfairi (assembly GCF_000313985.2). Classification (NCBI taxonomy): domain Eukaryota; kingdom Metazoa; phylum Chordata; class Mammalia; order Afrosoricida; family Tenrecidae; genus Echinops; species Echinops telfairi. Next base: position 77,441 of record NW_022111350.1, on the reverse strand, counting down.
GAGCTTTATGTAACGTCCTGGGCTTCACAAGAAGGTTTCCTCACTGAGGTTGTTAGCTTATCATGCCTAATTGGCCAGTAAACAAAAGTGGGGTTAATTGAAGGAGGGATGAATAAAAGGCTTGGTCAGCCTGCAAGCCAGGAAACAGGCTTCAGGGACACTGTGGAGGGATGCTTCACTCGGTGTCACACTTTTAGCCCTGTATGTGCTTCTGGTCCTTGTGGGCGATAGCGGCTTCCCTTGGCGTCTCCCCGCTAGGGTGGCAAGCAACTACCTGGCTGGCTGGGAAAGTGAGTCTCTGCTCAGTGGCTACCTGTAGACCAGGCTAAAGACTTACTGGAAGGCAGAGGAAATGTACCTTTGCTTCAAATCACCACATAGCTAGGAAATAAACTTCCAGACTGCTGGGAAATCTAGGCTCTGCCAGGCGTTACCATGCAGGTCAACCAAGGGACTTCCAGTCAGGCTGAGGCAATTATGCTTCAATCTGAATCTCACTGAAAGCTAGATCAGAATGGAAAGAAAGATTTTGCCTTGTGTCACCCAAAGTCCAGCCAATGGACTTCCCAGCAGGTTGTGGAAGCGAGAAAACTTTGGCGTTTCCATTCAGGCCATGGAAGAGATTCC
>NW_022111350.1:72790-74343 GCF_000313985.2 Echinops telfairi | reverse complement strand
GGACAGGCTTGGATGCGAGGCTAGGCCCAGCGTCTCCCAGAAAAACTGGCATTGAACTTCCAGGAAGGCTGGATTTCCTGGGCTGCCCTTCTGATTTGCCTCACTTGCGGTTATGTTTGTCATTTCAAGAGTCCACACAGGACTGAATATTACTGTGGTCACCGAGCGTTACAATGTCCCATATTTGTTAGGATATATGCAGCCTTTAATCCCGGAGGACATGTGGGTCTGAATAACAATAAAGAATGGAGCTTTATGTAACTTCCTGTGCTTCTCAACAAGGTTTCCTCTCTGAGGTTGTTAGTTTATCATCCCTAATTGGCCGGTAAACAAAGGTGGGGTTAATTGAAGGAGGGAGGGATACAAGGCTTGGTCAGCCTGCAAACCAAGAAACAGTCTTCCACGAAGCTGGGGAAGGGAGGCTTCGCCCGGTGTCTCGATTTGAGCCATGCATTGGTATTGTAGGGAAGCTAGACTTTGCATGGTGTCTCCCCTCTAGCTTGGCAAGCAACTACCTGGCAGGCTGGGAGTGTGAGGCTCTGCCCAGTGTCTACTGGTAGGCAACGCAAAAGACTTATTGGCAGGCTGGGGAAATGGGCCTTCACCTTGAGTCACCACTTACACCAGATAGTGAACTTCCCAGGCTGCTGGGAAAGCTAGGATCCACTAGGTTTTCCCTGCAGGCCAAACAAGGGACTTCCGGTAAGGCTAAGGCAATAATGGTTCACTATGAGTGTCACTCAAAGTCAGGCAAAGGACTTCAAGTCAGGCTGTAAAGCTAGCTTTTGCCTCGCGTCTCCCAAAGGCCACCCAATGGACTTCCCAGCTGGATGTGAAAGCGAGAAATCTTTGGTGTCTCCATTCAGGCCATGGAAGAGACTCCCGGTCAGCCTGGGAAGCGATGCTTGGCCCAGCATCTCTCAGAAAGCCATGTATTGAACTTGTGGGAAGGCTGGGGAAGTGAGGATTAGCCTGCCGCCTCCATGAAAGCCATAAAACAGAGTCCTGGCTAGTCTGGGGAAGTGAGGTTTTGCCTGAGATCTCCATGAACCCAAGGAATTGGACTTCCTTTCAGTCTGGGGAAGCTAGCTTTCCCCGGATTCTTTGCTTAATCCATGCAACTCACTGCAGTCCAGGCTGAGGAAGTGTGTCTTCTCCCGGCATCGGGTCTTATGCTTCCTGGAGATCTGACCAGGGAAATAATGTTGAACTTTTGATTTTGGGTAGCTATGGGCACGATGCTTTCTTGAGAGGCACTTTGCGTTTATATAAAACACTCTATTCACGATGTTCTGTGAATTCGGTTCTCCAAATTTCCCAAGTATCACAGTCATGTAGTTGCTCAAACTTCCATTCATTCATATCTGTAGCCATTTTTACTTCCTTGAGCATCACATTTTTCTATCCCCACAATATTGCCATATGAAAATGCTTGAGTTTCGTTGAAACTTTTTGTCAGCAAAGGTCAGGTGTTTCTCGACAACTTTCCACCAGGAATTGCTTTTACATCAGTTCAATGGTGCTTCAAGCATTTTCTCATATCTTAGCTACAA
>NW_022111350.1:67526-71918 GCF_000313985.2 Echinops telfairi | reverse complement strand
AAAAGACTTCATGTCAGAATGGAAAGCTAGCTTTTGCTTTGCGTCTCCCAAAGTCCAGCCAATGGACTTTCCAGCAGACTGTGGAAGCGAGAAAACTTTGGTGTCTCCATTAAGGCCATGAAAGAGACTCCCGGTAAGCCTGGGAAGCGAGGCTTGACCCAGCATCTCCCAGCAAGCCAGGCATTGAAATTCTGGTAAGGTTGGGGAAGTGAGGTTTGCTTGACGCTTCCCTGAAGCCCAGGCAACAGAGTTCTGGGTAGTTTGGGAAAGCGAGGTTTTGCCTGAGATGTCCACAAACCCAAGGAATTGGACTTTCTGCCAGTCTGGGGAAGCAAGGCTTCCCAGGATTCTTTCCTTAAGCCATGCAAGGGACTTCAGACGAGGCTTTGGAAGTGCGGCTTCTCCTGGCATCGGGTCCTAGAATTCCTGAAGTTCTGTCCAGGGGGATAATGTTGGACTTTTGATTTTGGGTAACTATGGGTATGATACTTTCTTGATAGTCACTTTTCCTTTATATAAAACACTCTATGCACGAGGTTTTGTGAATTCGGTTCTCCAAATTTCCCAAGTATCACAGTCATGTAGTTGTTCAAACGTCAATGCTGTCATAACTTTAGCCATTTTTACTTCCTTGAATATCACATTTATCTATCCCCACAATATTGCCACATGAGAATGCTTGAGTTCTGTTGAAACTTTTTGTCAGGAAAGGTCAGGAGTTTCACCACAACTTTCCAACAGGAATTGCTTTTACATCAGTTCAATGGTGCTTCAAGCATTTTCTCATGTCTTAGCTACAAGCTTATCTGCTGGAGATTCTTGAAGATATTATCTTTCTGGTGCTTAGCCTGCTCTACTAAATGGGGCCTCAAACCATTTCACTTACCTCAGCTCTACTATTGCCTCCTGGACTTGCTTGGCTGGAATGGAAAACCATGAATCCTGCATTTTCTGGGCTGCCCTCATGATTTGCCTCACCTGCGATTATGTTTGCAATTCAAGAGTCCTCACAGGACTGAATATTACTGTGGTCAACAAGCATTACAATGTACCATATTCATTAGGATATGGGCAGCCTTTAATTCCGGAGGACCAGCGGGTCCGAATAACAATAAAGAATGGATATTTATGTAACTTCCTTTGTTTCACAACAAGGTTTGTTCACTGAGGTTGTTAGCTTATCATCCCTAATTGGCCGGTAAACACAGGTGGGGTTAATTGAAGGGCGAATGGATACAAGGCTTGGTCACCTGCAAGCTGGGAAACAGACTCCCGGGAAGCTGGGTAGGGAGGCTTTGCTTGGTGTCTCAGATTTAGCCCTGCATGTGATTCTGGGCATTGTGGGAAATCACGGCTTTCCTTGACGTCTCCCCTCCCCTCTACCAGGCTTGCTGGGAGAGTGAAGCTCTGCTCAGTGTCTACCAATAGGCCAGGCAAAAGATTTACTGGCAGGCTGGGGAAATGAGCCTTCGCCTTGAGTCACCACGTAAGCAAGGAAATGTATTTCCCGGAGTGCTGGGAAAACTGGGCTCCACCAGATGTGTCCCTGCAGGCCAGTCGAGGGAATTCCGGTAAGGCTGAGGCAATTATGCTTCACTCTTAGTCTCACTCAAAGCTAGGCAAAAGACTTCAAGTCAGAATGGAAAATTAGCTTTTGCCTTGCTACTCCCAAAGGCCACCCAATGGACTTCCCAGCAGACTGTGGACATGGGAAATCTTTGGTGTCTCAATTGAGGCCATGGAAGGGACTCCCGGTCACGCTGGGAAGCGAGGCTTGACCCAGCATCTCCCAGCAAGCCAGGCACTGAACTTCCGGGAAGGCTGGGCAAGTGAGGATTTCCCTGGTAAATCCTTAAGTCCAGGCAACAGAGTTCTGGGTAGTTTGTGAAAGTGAGGTTTTGCCTAAGATATCCACCAACCCAAGGAATTGGGCTTCCTGCCAGTCTGGGGAAGCAAGTCTTTCCCTGTGATCTTTCCTTAAGCCATGCAAGGAACTTCAGACCAGGCTTTGGAAGTGCGGCTTCTCCCGGCATCGGTCTTTTGCTTCCTGAAGATCTGTCCAGGGGGATAATGTTGGATTTTAATTTTGGGTAGCTATGGGTACGATGCTTTCTTGAGAGGCACTTTTCCTTTATATAAAACACTCTATGCATGAGGTTCTGTGAATTCGGTTGTCCAAATTTCTCAAGTATCACAGTCATGTAGTTGCTCAAACATCCATGCTGTCATATCTTTAGCCATTTTTACTTCCTTGAGCATCATATTTATCTATCCCCACAATATTGCCACATGAGAATGCTGGAGTTCTGTTGAAACTTTTGTCAGGAAAAGTTAGGAGTTTCACCACAACTTTCCAACAGGAATTGCTATTACCTAAGTTCAATGGTGCTTCAAGCAATTTCTCATATCTTAGCTACAAGCTTATCTGCAGGAGATTCTTGAAGAAATTACCTTTCTTGTGCTTAGACTGCTCTACTAAATGGGGCCTCAAACCATTTCACTTATCTCAGCTCTACAATTACCTACTAGACTTTCTTGGCTGGGAAGGAAAACCATGAATCCTGCATTTTCTGGGCTGCCCTCATGATTTGCCTCACCTGCGGTTATATTTGTCATTTCAACAGTCCTCACAGGACTGAATATTACTGTGGTCAACAAGCATTCAATGTACCATATTCATTAGGATATGGGCAGCCTTAAATTACGGAGGAACAGCGGGTCTGAATAACAATAAAGAACGGATCTTTATGTAACTTCCTGTGCTTCACAACAAGGTTTGTTCACGGAGGTTGTTAGCTTATCATCCCTAATTGGCCGGTAAACACAGGTGGGGTTAATTGAAGGGCGGAGGTATACAAGGCTTGGTCAGCCTGCAAGCCAGGAAACAGACTCCCGGGAAGCTGTGGAGGGAGGCTTCGCTCGGTGTCTCAGATTTAGCCCTGCATGTGATTCTGGGCATTGTGGGCAATCACGGCTTTCCTTGACGTCTCCCCTCCAGCGTGGCAAGTAACTACCAGGCTGTCTGGGAAAGTGAGGCTCTGCCCAGTGTCTACCAATAGGCCAGGCAAAAGACTTACTGGCAGGCTGGGGAAACGGGCCATCCCCTTGAGTCAACACATAAGCAAGGAAGTGAATTTCTTGGAGAGCTGGGGAAGCTAGGCTTTCCCAGGTGTGTCCCTGCAGGCCAGTCAAGGGACTTTCGGTCAGGCTGAGGCAATTATGCTTCACTTTTTGTCTCACTTAAAGCAAGGCAAAAGACTTCAGGTCAGAATGGAAAGCTAGCTTTTGCCTTGCGTTTTCCAAAGTCCAGCCAATGGACTTCTCAGCAGGTTGTGGAAGTGAGAAAATTTTGGTGTCTCCATTCAGGCCATGAAACAGATTCCGGGGCAGGGTTGGAATTGAGGCTTAGCCCCGCGTCTCCCAGCAAGACAGGCATTGAACTTCCGGGAAAGCTGCATTTCCTGGGTTGCTCTTCTGATTTGCCTCACCTGCGGTTATGTTTGTCATTTCAAGAGTTCTCACAGGACTGAATATTACTGTGGTTAACAAGAGTTACAATGTCCCATATTCGTTAGCATATGTGCAGCTTTTAATCCCGGAGGACATGTGGTGCATGAGGGTCCGAATAACAATAAAGAATGGAGCTTCATGTAACTTCCTGTGCTTCACAACAAGGTTTTCTCACTGAGGTTGTTGGTTTATCATCCCTAATTGGCCAGTAAAAAAAGGTGGGGTTAATTGCGGGAGGGAGGGATACAAGGCCTGGTCAGCCTGCAAGCCAGGAAACAGACTTCAGGGACGCTGGGGAGGTAGGCTTCGTTCTGTGTCTCACTTTTAGCCCTGCATGTGATTCTGGGAATTGTTGGCAATCGCGGATTTCCTTCCCGTCTCCCTGCCAGTGTGGCCAGCAACTACCTGGTTGGCTGGGAAAGTGAGGCTCTACCCAGTGTCTAACGGTAGGCAACGCAAAAGACTTACTGGCAGGCTGGGGAAATGGGCCTTCACTTTGAGTCACCACATAAGCCAGGAAATGAACTTCCCAGACTGCTGGAAAAGCTAGGCTTTGCCAGGCGTTTCCCTGCAGGGCAGTCAAGGGACTTCCAGTCAGGCTGAGGCAATTATGCTTCACTCTGAGTCTCACTCAAAGCTAGGCAAAAGACTTCAGGTCAGAATGGAAACCTAGCTTTTGCCTTGTGTCTCCCAAAGTCCAGTCTATGAACTTCCTGACAGACTGTGGAAGCGAGAAAACTTTGGCGTCTCCATTCAGGCCATGAAACAGATTCCGGGACAGGCTTGGATGCGAGGCTAGGCCCAGCGTCTCTCAGGAAGACAGGCATTGAACTTCCGGGAAGGCTGGATTTCCTGAGCTTCCCTTCTTATTTGCCTCACCTG
>NW_022111350.1:65535-67167 GCF_000313985.2 Echinops telfairi | reverse complement strand
GAAGCTGGGGAAGGGAGGCTTTGCCTTGTGTCTCGCATTGAGCCATGCATGGGACTTCCGGGTATTGTAGGGAAGCGAGCCTTTGCATGGTGTCTCCCCTCTAGCTTGGCAAGCAACTACCTGGCAGGCTGGGAGTGTGAGGCTCTGCCCGGTGTCTACCGCTAGGCCAGGCAAAAGACTTACTGGCAGGCTAGGTAAATGGGCCTTCACCTTGAGTCACCACTTAAACCAGGTAGTGAACTTCCCAGGCTGCTGGGAAAGCTAGGATCCACTAGGTTTTCCCTGCAGGCCAAACAAGGGACTTTCGGTTTGGCTGAGGCAATATTGGTTCACTGTGAGTGTCACTCAAAGTCAGGCAAAGGACTTCAAGTCAGGCTGTAAAGCTAGCTTTTGCCTCGCGTCTCCCAAAGGCCACCCAATGGACTTCCCAGCTGGATGTGAAAGCGAGAAATCTTTGGTGTCTCCATTCAGGCCATGGAGGAGATTCTCGTTCAGCCTGGGAAGCGAAGCTTAGCCAAGCATCTCCCAGCAAGCCATGCATTGAACTTGTGGGAAGGCTGGGGAAGTGAGGATTAGCCTGGTGCCTCCCTGAAAGCCATGCAACAGAGTTCTGGGTAGTCTGGGGAAGTGAAGTTTTGCCTCAGATCTCCATGAACCCAAGGAATTGGACTTCCTGTCAGTCTGGGGAAGCCTAGCTTTCCCCGGATTCTTTGCTTAAGCCATACAACTCACTACAGACCAGGCTGAGGAAGTTCGGCTTCTCCCAGCATCGGGTCTTATGCTTCCTGGAGATCTGACCAGAGGGATAATGTTGGAATTTAGATTTTGGGTAGCTATGGGCACAACGCTTTCTTGAGAGGCACTTTGCGTTTATATAAAACACTCTATTCACGATGTTCTGTGAATTCGTTTCTCCAAATTTCCCAAGTATCACAGCCATGTAGTTGCTCAAACTTCCATTTATTCATATCTGTAGCTATTTTTACTTCCTTGAGCACCACATTTTTCTTTCCCTACAATATTGCCACTTGAGAATACTTGACTGCCATTTAAACTTTTTGTCTGGAAAGGTCAGGTGTTTCACCACAACTTTCCACCAGGAATTGCTTTTACATCAGTTCATTTGTGCTTAAAGCATTTACTCATATCTTAGCTACAAGCTTATCTGCAGGGGATTTAAAAAAAAAATATCCTTCTGGTGCAGCCTGCTCTACTAAATGGGGCCTCAAACAATTTCACTTATCTCAGCTCAACCCTTATCTCATGGAATTGATTGGCTGGGAAGGAAAACCGTGAATCCTGCATTTCCTGGGCTGCCCTTCTGATTTGCCTCAGCTCCGGTTATGTTTGTCATTTCATGAGTCTTCACTGAACTGAATATTACTGTGGTCTACAAGCATTACAATGTCCCATATTCATTAGGATATGGACAGCCTTTAATCCCAGAAGACTGGCGGGTCCGAATAACAAAAAAAGAATGGAGTTTTATGTAATTCCTGTGCTTCAATAAGGTTTTCCCCTGAGGTTGTTAACTTATCATCCCTAATTGGCCGGCAAACACAGGTGGGGTTAATTGAAGGGCGGAGGGATACAAGGCTTGGTCAACCTGAAAGCTGTCAAACAGACTCCTTG
>NW_022111350.1:58233-64785 GCF_000313985.2 Echinops telfairi | reverse complement strand
GAGGACCTGTGGGTCCTAATTACAATAAAGAATGGAGCTTTATGTAACTTCCTGTGCTTCACATCAAGGTTTCCTCCCTGAGGTTGTTAGCTTATCATCCCTAATTGCTTATCATCCCTAGCACCTCCCAGAAAGACAGGCATTGGACTTCCGGGAAGGCTGGGGAAGTGAGGATTTGCCTGGTGCCTACCTGAAAGCCATGCAACAGAGTTCTGTGTAGTCTGGGAAACGAGGCTTCTCATGAGTCACAATGAACGCAAGGCACGCCCTTCCTGCCAGCCTGGGGATGCGGGGTTTCCCCCCTGATCTTTCCTTAAGCAATGGAAGGACTTCATATCAGGCTGAGGAAGCGTGGCATCGCCCAGCATCTGTTCTTTTGCTTCCTGAAGGTCAGTCCAGTGGGATAATGTTGGACTTTGAATTTTGGGTAGCTATGGGTATGATCCTTTCTTGAGAGGCATTTTTCGTTTATATGAAACACTCTGTGTTCACGAAGTTCTGTGAATTAGGTTCTCCAAATTTCCTAGACCATCACACTCACGTAGCTGCATGAACCTCCATTCAGTCATATCTTTAGCCATTTTTACTTCCTGGAGCATCACATTTTTCTATCTCTACAACATTGCCACATGAGAATGCTGGACTTCCGTTGAAACTTTTTGTCAGCAAAGGTCAGGTGTTTCTCGACAACTTTCCACCAGGAATTGCTTTTACATCAGTTCAAAGGTGCTTCAAGTGCTTTCTCATATCTTAACTATAAGCTTATCTGCAAGAGATTCTTGATGAAATTATCCTTCTGGTGCTTAGCCTGCTCTACTCAATGGGGCAATAACAATTTCACTTATCTCAACTCAACCCTTACCTCCCGGACTTGTTTGGCTGGGAAGGAAAAGAGTGAATCCTGCATTTCCTGGGCTGCCTTTCTGATTTGCCTCACCTGTAGTTATGTTTGTCATTTCAAGAGTCCTCACAGGACTGAATATTACTGTGGTCAAAAAGCATTACAATGTCCCATATTCATTAGGATATGGGCAGCCTTTAATCCTGCAGGTCTTGTGGGTCCTAAATACAATAAAGAATGGAGCTTTATGAAACTTCCTGTGCTTCACTACAAGGTTTCCTCATGGAGGTAGTTAGCTTATCATTCCTAATTGGCAGGTAAACACAGGTAGAGTTAATTGAAGGGCAGAGGGATACAAGGTTTGGTCAGCCTGCCCACAGGGAAACAGGCTCCCAGGAAGCTGGGGAGGGAGGCTTCGATGGGTTTCTCGCATTTAGCATAGCATGTGATTCTGGACATTGTGGGCAATCAAGGCTTTCCTTTGCGTATCCACGCCAGCGTGCCAAGCAACTACCTGGCTGGCTGGGAAAGCGAGGCTCTGCCCGTTGTCTACCGGTAGGCCAGACAAAAGACTTACGGGCAAGCAGGGAAAATGGTCCTTCGCTTTGAGTCACCACATAAGCCAGGAAATGAACATCCCGGACTGCTGGGAAAGCTAGGCTCCGCCAGGTGTTTCCCTGCAGACCCCTCAAGGGACTTCCAGTCAGGCTGAGGTAATTACACTTCACTCTGAGTACCACTCAAAGCTAGGCAAAAGACTTCAGGTCAGAATGGAAAGCTAGCTTTTGCCTTGCGTCTCCCAAAGTCCAGCTAATGGACTTCCCAGCAGGTTGTGGAAGCGAGAAAACTTTGGCATCTCCATTCAGGCCATGGAAGAGATTCCCGGTCAGGCTGGGAAGCGAGGATGGCCCAGCGTCTCCCAGCAAGACAGGCATTGAACTTCCGGGAAGGCTGGATTTCCTAGGCTGCCCTTCTTATTTGCCTCACCTGTGGTTACATTTGTCATTTCAAGAATCCTCACAGGACTGAATATTACTGTGGTCAACAAGCATTCCAATTTCCCATATTCATGAGGATATGGGCAGCCTTTAATCCTGCTGGTCATGTGAGTCCTAATTACAATATAGAATGGAGCTTTATGTAACTTCCTGTGCTTAACAACAAGGTTTCCTCACTGAGGTTGTTAGCTTATCATCCCTAATTGGCCGGTAAACACATGTGGGGTTAATTGAAGGGGGGAGGGATAAAGGGCTTGGTCAGCCTGCAAGGCAGGAAACAGACTTCTGTTAAGCTGGGGAAGGGAGGCTTCACCTGGTGTCTCCCTTTCAGCTATGCATGGGATTTCCGGGTATTCTAGGGTAGTGAGACTTTTGCATGGTGACTCCCCTACAGCTTGGCAAGCAACTACCTGGCAGGCTGGGAGTGTGAGGCTCTGCCCGGTGTCTACCGGCTGGCAAGGCAAAAGACTTACTAGCTGGCTGGGGAAATGGGCATTCCCCTTGAGTCACCACTTAAGCCAGGTAGTGAACTTCCTGGTCTGCTGGGAAAGCTAGGCTCCACTAGGTTTTCCCTGCAGGCCAGCCAAGGGACTTCCAGTTAGGCTGCGGCAATAATGCTTCACTATGAGTGTAACTCAAAGCCAGGCAAAGGACTTCAAGTCAGGCTGGAAAGCTAGCTTTTGCCTCGCGTCTCCCAAAGGCCACCCAAAGGACATCCCAGCTGGCTGTGGAAGCGAGAAAACTTTGGCATCTCCATTCAGGCCATGGAAGAGACTCCCGTTCAGCCTGGGAAGCGAGTCTTGGCCCAGAAACTCTCAGCAAGCCAGGCATTGAAATTTCAGGAAGGCTGGGGAAGTGAGGATTTGCCTGGCGCTTTCCTGTAGCGCAGGCAACAGAGTTCTGGGTAGTTAGGGAAAGCGAGGTTTTGCCTGAGATCTCCACGAGCCCAAGGATTTGGACTTCCTGGCAGTCTGGGGAAGCAAGGCTTTCCCCGGATCATTTCCTTAAGCCATGAAAGGGACTTCAGACGACGCTGTGGAGGTGTGACTTCTCCTGGCATCGAGTCTTATGCGTCCTGAAGATCTGTCCAGGGGGATAATATTGAACTTTTGATTTTGGGTAGCTATGGGTATGATGCTTGCTTGAGAGGCACTTTTCGTTTATAGAAAACACTCAATACACGAGGTTCTATGAATTCGGTTCTCCAAATTTCCCAAGTATCACAGTCATGTAGCTGCTCAAACTTCCATTAAGTCATATCTTCAGCCATTTTTACTTCCTTGAGCATCACCTTTTTGTATCCCTACAATATTGTCACATGAGAATGCTTGACTTTCATTGAAACTTTTTTGTCTGGAAAGGTCAGGTGTTTCACCACAATTTTCCAACAGGAATTGCTTTTACATCAGTTCAATGGTGCTTCAAGCATTTTCTCATGTCTTAGCTATAAGGTTATCTGCAGGAGATTCTTGAAAAAATTATCCTTCTGGTGCTTAGCCTGCTCTACTAAATGGGGCCTCAAACGATTTCACTTATCTCAGCTCAACCCTTATCTCATGGAATTGATTCGCTGGGAAGGAAAACCATGAATCCTGCATTTCCTGGGCTGGCCTTCTGATATGCCTCACCTGCGGTTATGTTTGTCATTTCAACAGTCCTCACAGGATTGAATATTACTGGTCAACAAGCATTACAATGTCCCATATCCATTAGGATATGGGCAGCCTTTAATCCTGCAGGTCCTGTGGATCCTAATTACAATAAAGAATGGAGCTTTATGTAACTTCCTGTGCTTCACAACAAGGTTTCCTCACTGAGGTTGTTAGCTTATCATCCCTAATTGTCAGGTAAACACAGGTGGGGTTAACTGAAGGGGGGAGGGATACAAGGCTTAGTCAGCCTGCAAGCCAAGAAAGTATTCCTGGAAGCTGGGGAGGGAGGATTCGCTCTGTGTCTCACTCTTAGTCCTGCGTGTGATTCTGGGCATTGTGGGTAATCGCGACTTTCCTAGGCGTCTCCCTGCCAGCGCGCCAAGAAACTACCTGGCTGGCTCTGAAAATGGGGCTCTGCCCGTTGTCTACCGGTAGGCCAAGCAAAGACTTACTGGCAGGCTGGGGAAATGGGCCTTTGCCTTGAGTCACCACAGAAGCCAGGAAATGAACTTCTGGGACTGCTGGGAAAGATAGGATCTGCCAGACGTTTCATGCAGGCCAGCCAAGGGAATTACCATCAGGCTTTGGCAATTATGCTTCACTCTGAGTCTCACTCAAAGCTAGGCAAAAGACTTCAGGTCAGAATGGAAAGTTAGTTTTTGCCTTGTGTCTCCCAAAGTCCAGTCTATGAATTTCCCGACAGACTGTGGAAGCGAGAAAACTTTGGCTTTCCCCAGAGTCTTTCATTAAGGTACGTCAGACCTGGCTGAGGAAGTGCCACTTCGCCGGACATCTGGTCTTTTGATTCCTGAAAGTCAGTGCAGGAGGATAACATTGGACTTTTGACTTTAGGTAGCTATTAGTACGATGCGTTCTTGAGAGGTACTTTTCGTTTATATAAAACAATCTTTATTCACGAGTTTCTGTGAATTCGGTTCTCCAAATTTCCCAGAATATCAGTCACGTAGCGTGAACCACCCTTCAGTACATTTTTGCCATTTTTACTTCCTTTAGCATCACATTTTTCTACAGCTACAATTTTCCACATGAGAATGCTTGACTTCCATTGAAACTTTATGTCAGGAAAGGTCAGGTGTTTCACCACAACTTTCCACCAGGAATTGCTTTTACATCAGTTCAATGGTGCTTCAAGTGCTTTTTCATATCTTAGCTACAAACTTATCTCCAGGAAATTCCTGAAGAAAGTATCCTTCTGGTGCTTAAACTGCTCTAGTAAATGGGGCCTCAAACAATTTCACTTATCTCAGCTCAACCATTAGCTCCTGTACTTGCTTGGCTGGGAAGGAAAACCGTGAATCCTGCATTTCCTAGGCTGCCCTTCTGATTTGCCCCACCTACGGTTATGTTTGTCATTTCAAGAGTCCTCACAGGACTGAATATTACTGTGGTCAACAATGTCCCAGAATCATTAGGATATGGGCAACATTTAATCCTGCAATTCCTGTGACTCCTAATTAGAATAAGGAAGGGAGCTTTATGTAACTTCCTGTGCTTCACAACAAGGTATGTTCACTGAACTTGTTAGTTTATCATCCCTAATTGGCCAGTAAACACAGGTGGGCTTAATTTAAGGGTGGAGGGATACATGGTTTGGTCAGCCTGCAAGCCAGGAAACAGACTTCGGGGATGCTGGGGAGGGAGGCTTTGCGTGGTGTCTCCCTATTAGCCATGCATGGGACTTCAGGGCATTGTGGGGAAGCGAGGCATCTATTTGGGAGTTTGAGGCTCTGCCCAATGCCCAATGCCAGAATTCCTGGCATTGTGGCAAAATGTGTATTCGTCATGAGTCACCACACAAGTAAGTAAATGAACTTCCCGGACTGCTGGGAAAGCTAGGCACTGCCAGGTGTCTACCGGTAGTCCAGGCAACAGACTTCCTGGCAGGCTGGGGAAATGGGTCTTCGCCATGAATCACCACACAAGCCAGGAAATGAACTTGAGATGGTGGAAGACCTTATGGATTGTTGGCGCACATATGGGATAATGTTGGACTTGTGATCATGGGCAGCTACAGGTAGGATGCTTTCCTGATGTGCATTTTACATTTCTATAAAACACTCTCTTGTACACGAGTTTCTGTGGATTTTTTTTCTCCAAATTTCCAAGCCTATCACAGTCACGTACCTGTGCGAAATTTCTTTCAGTCATATCTTGAGCCATTTCTACTTCCTTGAGCACAACATTTTTCTATACACACAACTTTGCCATGTAAGGATGCTTGACTTCCGTTGAAACTCTATGTCAGTAAAGGTCAGGTGTTTCACCACAACATTGCCCCAAGAATTGCTCTTACATTCATTCAATGGTGCTTCAAGTGCTTTCTCATATCTTAGCTCCAGCCTTATCTCCAGAAGATTCTTGAATGTACAGAAGAAATTATACTTCTGGAGCTTAGCCTGGTCTACTAAATGGGGCTTCAAACAATTTCACTTATCTCAGCTCAACCCTTACCTCCTGGACTTGCTTTGCTGTGAAGGAAACCCATGAATCCTGCATTTCCTGGGCTGCCTTTCTGAGTTACCTCATCTGCGGTTATGTTTGTCATTTCAAGAGTGATCCCGGACTTAATATTACTGTGGTCAACAAGCATTACAATTTCCCATATTCATTGGGATATGGGCAGCCTTTAATCCTGCCTTTCCTGTACCTCCTAATTACAATAAAGAATGGAACTTTATATAACTTCCTGTGATTCACAACAAGGTTTGCTCACAGAGGTTGTTTATCTTCCCAAATGGGCCGGTAATCATGGGTGGGGTTAAATGAAGGTCAGAGGGATTCATGGCTTGCTCAGCCTGAAAGCCAAGAAACAAACTTCCAGGTAAATGGGGAAGGGAGGCTTGCCCCGGTGTCTCCCATTTAGCCATGCATGGGGCTTCCGGGCATTGTTGGGGAGTGAGACTATGCATGGCATCTCCCCACCAGCGTGGCAAGCAACTTCCTGGCAGGTTGCGAAAGTGAGGCTCTGCTCAGTGTCTACTGCTAGGTCAGGCAACAGACTTCCTGGCAGGCTGGGAAAATGGGGCTTCGCCATGAGTCA
>NW_022111350.1:55458-56948 GCF_000313985.2 Echinops telfairi | reverse complement strand
AGCCTTGATTTCTGCAGTTTCCTGTGCGTCCTAATTACTTTACACGGTGGCATTTTATGTATCTTCCTGTGATTCACAACAAGGTGTGCTCACTGAGGATGTTAGCTTTTCATCGCAAACTTACCGATAAACACAGCACAGGTGGGGTTAATGGAAGGGCGGAGGGATACATTGTTCAGCCTCGCTATACAATTTCTCAGGTTTTTGCTTTGTGAAGGTCACTCCAGGGGGAAGATGTCTTAGCCAGTTAATTGCTTTTGCTTCCAAGGCTCACTTGCTGCAAGACATCTCTGATCACGAGCCACAGGGACCTACCGTGATATAGCCTTGGGTGCAGGACAACCGTGTGGAGACCCACGCCAATCCTGAGATGATTTCCCTTTCACTGATTTGGCTTTCCCCTTGCAGTCGGCCTCATTCCGTCTGTTTTGTGAGATGGTGGAAGACCTTGTGGATCGTTGACGCACATATGGGATAATGTTGGACTTTTGATCATGGGCACCTATGGGTAGGATGCTTTCTTGATATGTGCTTTATGTTTATATTAAACACTCTGTATACATGAGTTCCTGTGAATTCGGTTCTCCAAATTTCCCAGACTATCATAGTCACGTAGCTGTGTAAACCTCCCTTCAGTCATATCTTTAGCCATGTTTACTTCCTTGAGCATCACATTTTTCTATATCTACAATATTGCCACATGAGAATGCTTGACTTCCGTTGAAACTTTATGTCAGGAAAGGTCAGGTGTTTCACCATAGCTTACCACCAGGAATTGCTTTTATATCAGTTCAATGGTGCTTCAAGCAATTTACCATATCTTAGCTCTAATCTTATCTCCAGGAGATTCAACTAAACAAATAAAAAAAGTATCCTTCTGGTGCTTAGCCTAATCTACTAAATGGGGCCTCAAACAGTTTCACTTATCTCAGCTCAACGCTTAACTCCTGGACTTGCTTGGCTGAGAAGGAAAACGGTGAATCCTGAATTTCCTGGGCTACCCTTCTGATTTGCCTAACCTGCGGTTATGTTTGTCATTTCAAGAGTCCTCACAGGACTGATTATTACTGTGGTCAACAAGCATTATTATTTCCCATAATCATTAAGATATGGGCAGCCTTTATTCCTGCAGTTCCTGTGCGTCCTAATTACAATAAAATATGGAGCTTTATGTAACTTCCTGTGCTTCACAACAAGGTTTGCTCACTGAGGTTGTTAG
The DNA here is from genome assembly GCF_000313985.2 of Echinops telfairi. Taxonomy (NCBI): domain Eukaryota; kingdom Metazoa; phylum Chordata; class Mammalia; order Afrosoricida; family Tenrecidae; genus Echinops; species Echinops telfairi. Next base: position 55,729 of record NW_022111350.1, on the reverse strand, counting down.
CTTAATATCCATAATTGGCCGATAAACACGGGTAGGGTTAATTGAAGGGAGGAGGGATACATGGCTTGTTCAGCCTGCAAGCCAGGAAACAGACTTCCGGGAAGCTGGGGAAGGGAGGCTTCACTCAGGGTCTCCCCTTTAGCCAAGCATGGGACTTCTGGGCATTGTGGGGAAACGAGGCTTTGCATGGCGTCTCCCCACCAGTATGGCAAGCAACTACCTGGCAGGCAGGGAAAGTGAAGCTCTGCCTGTTGTCTACCGGTAGGCCAGG
>NW_022111350.1:54177-55358 GCF_000313985.2 Echinops telfairi | reverse complement strand
TTGACTTCCATTGAAACTTTTTGTCTGGAAAGGTCAGGTTTTTCACTACAACTTTCCACCAAGAATTGCTTTTACATCAGTTGAATGATGCTTCCAGCATTTTCTCATATCTTAGCTACAAGCTTATCTGCAGGAGATTCTTGAAGAAATTATCCTTCTGGTGCTTAGCCTACTCTACTAAATGGGGCCTCAAAAAATTTGACTTATCTCAGCTCAACTCTTACCTCTTGGACTTGCTTGGATGGGAAGGAAAACCACGAATCCTGCATTTCCTGGGCTACCCTCCTGATTTGCCTCACCTCCGGTTCTGTTTGTCATTTCAAGAGTCTTCACTGGACTTAATATTACTGTGGTCCAAAAGCATTAAAATGTCCCATATTCATTAGGCTATGGGCAGCCTTTAATCCCAGAGGACTGGCGGGTCTGAATAACAAAAAAGAATGGAGTTTTATGTAATTCCTGTGCTTCACAAAAGGTTTTCCCCTGAGGTTGTTAGCTTATCATCCCTAATTGGCCGGTAAACACAGGTGGGGTTAATTGAAGGGCGGAGGGATACAATGCTTGGTCAACCTTCAAGCCGGGAAACAGACTCCTTGGAAGCTGGGAGGGAGGCTTCGCTCAGTGTCTCACATTTAGCCTGCATGTGATTCTGGGACTTGTGGGCAATCACGGCTTTCCTTGGTGTCTCCCCGCAAGCATGGCAAGCAACTACCTGGCTGGCTGGGAAAGTGAGGCTCAGCCTGTTGTCTACCGGTAGGCCTGGCAAAAAATTACTGGCAGGCTGGGAAAATGGGCCGTCGCTTGAGTCACCACATAAGCCAGGAAATGAACTTCTCGGACTGCTGGGAAAGCTAGGCTCGGCCAGGAGTTTCTTTACAGCCCAGCCAAGGGACTTCCGGTCAGGCTGAGGCAATTACACTTCACTCTGAAACTCACTCAAAGCTAGGTAAAAAACTTCCTGTCAGAATGGAAAGCTAGCTTTTGCCTTGCGTCTCCCAAAGTCCAGCCAATGTACTTCCCAGCAGGCTTTGAAAGCGAGAAAACTTTGGCGTCTCCATTTAGGCCACGGAAGAGATTCCAGGTCGGGCTGGGAAGCGAGGCTTGGCCCATCCTCTCCCAGCAAGACATGCATTGAAATTCCGGGACGGCTGAATTTCCTGGGCTGCCCTCCTTATTTGCCT
>NW_022111350.1:52061-54077 GCF_000313985.2 Echinops telfairi | reverse complement strand
GCAGGCTGACCAAGCCTTGTATCCCTCCACCCTTAAATTAACCCCACCTGTGTTTACCGGCCAATTAGGAATGATAAGCTAACTACCTCAGTGAGGAAACCTTGTAGTGAAGCACAGGAAGTTACATAAAGCTCCATTCTTTATTGTATTTAGGACCCTCAGGACCTGCAGTATTAAAGGCTGCCCATATCCTAGTGAATATGGGACATTGTAATGCTTTTTGACTACAGTAATAGTCAGTCCTATGAGGACTCTTGAAATGACAAACATAACCGCAGGTGAGCCAAATCAGAAGGACAGCCTAGGAAATGCAGGATTCATGGTTTTCCTTGCCAGCCAAGCAAGTTCAGGAGGTAATGGTTGAGCTGACATAAGTGAAATTGTTTGAGGCCCCATTTAGTAGAGCAGGCTAAGCACCAGAAGGATAATTTCATCAAGAATCTCCTGGAGATAAGTTTGTAGCTAAGATATGAGAAAGCACTTGAAGCACCATTGAACTGATGTAAAAGCAATTCCTGGTGGAAAGTTGTCGAGAAACACCTGACCTTTGCTGACAAGAAGTTTCAACGGAAGTCAAGCATTCTCATGTGGCAATATTGTAGGGATAGAAAAATGTGATGCCCCAGGAAGTAAAAATGGCTAAAGATATGACTGAATGGAGGTTCACGCAGTTACGTGAGTGTGATGGTCTTGGAAATTTGGAGAACCGAATTCACAGAACTTCGTGAACACGGAGTGTTTCATAGAAACGAAAAATGCCTCTCAAGAAAGGATCATACCCATAGCTAACCAAAATTCAAAGTCCAACATTATCCCACTGGACTGACCTTCAGGAAGCAAAAGACCAGATGCTGGGCAACGCCACGCTTCCTAAGCCTGATATGAAGTCCTTCCATTGCTTAAGTAAAGATCAGGGGGGAAACCCCGCTTCCCCAGGCTGGCAGGAAGGGCGTGCCTTGCATTCATTGTGACTTCCTGAGAAGCCTTATTTCCCAGACTACCCAGAACTCTGTTGCATGGCTTTCAGGGAGGCACCAGGCAAATCCTCACTTCCCCAGCCTTCCCGGAAGTCCAATGCCTGGCTTTATGGGAACTGCTAGGGATGATAAGCAATTAGGGATGATAAGCTAACAACCTCAGGGAGGAAACCTTGATGTGAAGCACAGGAAGTTACATAAAGCTCCATTCTTTATTGTAATTAGGACCCAGAGGTCCTCCGGGATTAAAGGCTGCCCATATCCTAATGTAAGTGGGACAATGTAATGCTTGTTGACCACAGTGATATTCAGTCCTGTGAGGACTCTTGAAATGACAAACATAAACGCAGGTCAGGCAAATAAGGAGGGCAGCCCAGGAAATTTAGCCGCCCCAGAATTTCAATGCCTGTCTTGCTGGGAGAGGATGGACCAAGCCTCGCTTCCCAGCCCGACCAGGAATCTCTTCCATGGCCTGAATGGAGACGCCAAAGTTTTTTCGCTTCCACAACCTGCTGGGAAGTCCATTGGCTGGACTTTGGGAGACGCAAGGCAAAAGCTAGCTTTCCATTCTGACCGGAAGTCTTTTACCTAGCTTTGAGTGAGTCTGAGAGTGTAGTGTAATTGCCTCAGCCTGACTGGAAGTCCCTTGGCTGTGCTGTAAAGGAACGCCTGGAAGAGCCTAGCTTTCTCAGCAGTCCAGGAAGTTCATTTCCTGACTTATGTGGTGACTCAAGCGACGGACCATTTTCCCAGCCTGCCTGTAATTTTTTGCCAGGCCTACCAGTAGACAACAGGCAGAGCCTCACTTTCCCAGCCATCCAGGTAGTTGCTTGCCACGCTGGCGGGGAGACACCAAGGAAAGTCATGATTGCCCACAAGTCCCAGAATCACATGCAGGGCTAAATGTGAGAAACCGAGCGAAGCCTCCCTCCCAGCTTCCAAGGAGTCTGTTTCCCGGCTTGCAGGTTGACCAAGCCTTGTATCCCTCCGCCCTTCAATTAACCCCACCTGTGTTTACCGGCCAATTAGGGATGATAAG
>NW_022111350.1:49777-51939 GCF_000313985.2 Echinops telfairi | reverse complement strand
AATATGGGACATTGTAATGCTTTTAGACCACAGTAATATTCAGTCCAGTGAAGACTCTTGAAATGACAAACATAACCGGAGGTGAGGCAAATCAGAAGGGTAGCCTAGGAAATGCAGGATTCGTGGTTTTCCTTCCCATCCAAGCAAGTTTAGGAGGTAAGAGTTGAGCTGAGATAAGTGAAATGGTTTCAGGCCTCATTTAGTAGAGCAGGCTACGCACCAGAAGGATAATTTCTTCAAGAATCTCCTGCAGATAAGCTTGTAGCTAAGATATGAGAAAATGCTTGAAGCACCATTGAACTGAGGTAAAAGCAATTCCTGTTGGAAGTTGTGGTGAAACACCTGACCTTTCCAGACAAAAAGTTTCAATGGAAGTCAAGCATACTCAAGTGGCAATATTGTAGGGAAAGAAAAATGTGATGCTCAAGGAAGTAAAAATAGCTACAGATATGAATGAATGGAAGTTTGAGCAACTACATGGCTGTGATACTTGGGAAATTTGGAGAAACGAATTCACAGAACATCGTGAATAGAGTGTTTCATATAAACGAAAAGTGCCTCTCAAGAAAACGTCATACCCATAGCTACCCCAAATCAAAAGTCTAACATTATCCCCCTGGTCAGATCTTCAGGAAGCATAAGACCCGATGCTGGGAGAAGCCGCACTTCCTCAGCCTGGTCTACAGTCACTTGCATGGCTTAAGCCAAGGATCCGGGGAAAGCTAGGCTTCCCCAGACTGACAGGAAGTCCAATTCCTTGGATTCATGGAGATCTCAGGCAAAACCTCGCTTCCCCAGACTACCCAGAACTCTGTTGCATGGCTTTCTGGGAGGTGCCAGGCTAATCCTCACTTCCCCAGCCCTCCCACAAGTTCAATGCCTGGCTTGCTGGGAGATGCTTGGCTAAGCCTCGCTTCCCAGGCTGACCGGGAATCTCTTCCATGGCCTGAATGGAGACACCAAAGATTTCTCACTTCCACAGCTAGCTGGGAAGTCCATTGGGTGGTCTTTGGGAGACGCGAGGGAAAAGCTAGCTTTCCAGCCTGACTTGAAGTCCTTTGCCTGACTTTGAGTGACACTCATAGTGAACCATTATTGCCTCAGCCTTACTGGAAGTCCCTTGTTTGGCCTGTAGGGAAAACCTAGTGGAGCCTAGCTTTCCCAGCAGCCTGGGAAATTCACCACCTGGTTTAAGTGGTGACTCATGGTGAAGGCCCATTTCCCCAACCTGCCAGTAAGCCTTTGTCTGGCCTAGCGGGAGACACCGGGCAGAGCCTCACACTCCCAGCCTGCCAGTTAGTTGCGTGCCAAGCTGGAGGGGAGACACCATGCAAAGGCTCGCTTCCCTATAATACCCGGAAGTCCCATGCATGGCTCAATTCGAGACCCCGGGGGGAAGCCTCCCTTCCCCAACTTTGCAGAAGACTGTTTCTTGGTGTGCAGGCAGACCAAGCCTTGTATCCGTCCCTCCTTCAATTAACCCCACCTGTGTTTACCGGCCAATTAGGGATGATAAAGTAAAAACCTAATTGAGGAAACCTTGCTGTGAAGCCCAGGAAGTTACATAAAACACCATTCTTTATTGTTATTCAGACCCACATGAACTCCGGGATTAAAGGCTGCACATATCCTAACGAATATGGGACATTGGAACGCTTGGTGACCACAGTAATATTCAGCCTTTGGGGACTCTTGAAATGACAAACATAACCGCAGGTGAGGCAAATCAGAAGGGCAGCCCAGGAAATCCAGCCTTCCCGGAAGTTCAATGCCTGTCTTGCTGAGAGACGCTGGACTCAGCCTCGCATCCACGCCTGACCCGGGAACTGTTTCATGGCCTGAGTGGAGACGCCAAAATTTTCTCGCTTCCACAACCTGCTGGGAAGTCCATTGGCTGCACTTTGGGAGATGCAAGGCAAAAGCTAGCTTTCATTCTGACTTGAAGTCTTTTGCCTAGCTTTGAGTGAGACTCAGAGTGAAGCATACTTGCCTCAGCCTGACCGGAAGTCCCTTGACTGCCCTGCAGGGAAATGCATGGCAGAGCCTAGCTTTCCCAGCAGTCTGGGAAGTTCATTTCCTGGCTTATGTGGTGACTCAAAGCGAAGGCCCATTTCCCCAGCCTGCCAGTAAGTCTTTTGCGTTGCCTACCGGTAGACACTGGG
>NW_022111350.1:45756-48584 GCF_000313985.2 Echinops telfairi | reverse complement strand
CACAGGAAGTTACATAAAGCTCCATTCTTTATTGTTATTCGGACCTGCAGGTCCTCCGGGATTTAAGGCTGTCCATATCATAATGAATATGGGACATTGTAATGCTTGTTGACAACAGTAATATTCAGTCCTATGAGGACTGTTGAAATGACAAACATAACCGCAGTTGAGGCAAATCAGGAAGGCAGCCCAGAAAGTGCAGGATTCACGGTTTTCCTTCCCAGCCAAGCAAGTCCAGGAGGTAATTGCAGAGCTGAGATAAGTGAAATGGTTCGAGGCCCCATTTAGTAGAGCAGACTAAGCACCAGAAAGATAATTTCTTCAAGAATCTCCTGCAGATAAGCTTGTAACTAAGATATGAGAAAATGCTTGAAGCACCATTGAACTGAGGTAAAAGCAATTCCTGTTGGAAAGTTGTGGTGAAACTCCTAACCTTTCCTGAAAAAAAGTTTCAACAGAACTCCAGCATTCTCATGTGGCAATATTGTGGGGATAGATAAATGTGATGCTCAAGGAAGTAAAAATGGCTAAAGATATGACAGCATGGACGTTTGAGCAACAACATGACTGTGATACTTGGGAAATTTGGAGAACCGAATTCACAGAACCTCGTGCATAGTGTATTTTATATAAACGAAAAGGGCCTCTCAAGAAAGCATCGTACCCATAGCTACCCAAAATCAAAAGTCCAACATTATCCCCCTGGACAGATCTTCAGGAAGCAACAGACCAATGCCGGGAGAAGCCGCACTTCCTCAGCCTGGTCTGAAGTTCCTTGCATGGCGTAAGGAAAGATCATGGGGAAAGACTTGCTTCCCCAGACTGGCAGGAAGTCCAATGCCTTGGGTTCGTGGATATCTTAGGCAAAACCTCGCTTTCTCAACTACCCAGAACTCTGTTGCCTGGGCTTCAGGGACTTACCAGGCAAGTCCTCAGTTGCCCAGCCATCCCGGAAGTTCAATGCCTGGCTTGCTGGGAGATGCTGGGTCAAGCCTCGTTTCCCAGCGTGACCGGGCCGTCCCTTCCATGGCCTCAATTGAGACACCAAAGATTTCCCGTGTCCACAGTGTGCTGGGAAGTCCATTGGGTGGCCTTTGGGAGAAGCAAGGCAAAAGCTAACTTTCCATTCTGACATGAAGTCTTTCGCCTAGCTTTGAGTGAGACTCAGAGTGAAGCATAATTGCCTCAGCCTGACTTGAAGTCTCTTAACTGCCATTCAGGGAAACGCCTGGCAGAGCCTAGCTTTCCCAGCAGATGGGAAGTTCGTTTCCTGGCTTATGTGGTGACTCATGGCGAAGGCCCATTTCCCCAGCCTGCCAGTAAGTCATTTGCCTGGCGTACTTGTAGACACTGGGTAGAGCCTCACTTTCCCAGCCAGCCAGGTAGTTGCAGCCACGCTGGTGGGGAGACGCCAACGAGAGATGCTACTTACCACAATGCCCAGAATCACATGCAGGGCTAGAAGTGAGACACAGAGCGAAGCCACCCTCCACAGCGTCCCTGAAGTCTGTTTCCTGGCTTGCAGGCTGACCAAGCCTTGTATGCTTCCCTCCTTCAATAAACCCCACATTTCCTTACCGGCCAATTAGGGATGATAAGGTAACAACCTCAGTGAGGAAACCTTGTTGTGAAGCACAGGAAGTTACATAAAACGCCATTCTTTATTGTTGTTCAGACCCATATGTCCTCCGGGATTAAGGCTGCACATATCCTAACGAATATGGGACATTGTAACGCTTTGTGACCACAGTAATATTCAGTCCTGTGAGGACTCTTGAAATGACAATCATAACCGCAGGTGATGCAAATCAGAAGGGCAGCCCAGGAAATCTAGCCTTCCAGGAATTTCAATGCCTGTCTTGTAGGGAGACGCTGGGCCCAGCCTCGCAGCCAAGCCTGTCCCAGGCCTTAATCTGTTTCATGGCCTTAATGGAGACGTCACATTTTTCTCGCTTTCACAACCTGCTGGGAAGTCCATTGGCTGCACTTTGGGAGACGCAAGGCAAAAGCTAGCTTTCCATTCTGACCTGAAGTATTTTGCCTTGCTTTGAGTGAGACTCAGTGTGAAGCATACTTGCCTCAGCCTGATCGTAAGTCCCTTGACTGGACTGCAGGGACACACATGGCGGAGCCTAGATTTCCTAGCACTCTGGGAAATTCATTTCCTTGCTTATGTGGTGACTCAAGGCGAAGGCCCATTTCCCCAGCCTGCCAGTAAGTCTTTTGCCTGGCCTATTGGTAGACAATGGGCAGAGCCTCACTCTCCCAGCCAGCCAGTTCGTTACTTGTCACGCTGGAGGGGAGACGTCAAAGAAAGCCGTGATTTCCCACAACGCCCAGAATCACATGCAGCGCTAAAAGTGAAATACCAGGCAAAGCCTACCTCCACAGCATCCCGGAATTCGGTTTCCTGGCTTGCAGGCTGACCAAGCTGGCAGGAAAGGCGTGTCCTTGCATTCATTGAGATTCCAGGAGAAGCCACGTTTCCCAAGACTACCCAGAACTCTGTTACATGGCTTTCAGGGAGGCGTCAGGCAAATCCTCACTTCCCCACCCTTCCCAGAAGGTCATTGCCAAATTTGCTGGGATATGCTTGGCCAAGCCTCACTTTCCAGGTGACCGGGAGTCTCTTCCATGGCCTGAATGGAGACACCAAAGTTTTCTCGCTTACACAACCTGCTGGGAAGTCCATAGGCTGGATTTTGGGAGACACAAGGCAATAGCTCACTTTCCATTCTGACTTGAAGTCTTTTACCTAGCTTTGAGTGAGACTCAGAGTGAAGCCTAATTGCCCCAGCATGACCGGAAGTCCCTTAACTGGCCTGCAG
>NW_022111350.1:43206-44533 GCF_000313985.2 Echinops telfairi | reverse complement strand
AAGCCTTGTATCCCTCCGCCCTTCAATTAACCCCACCTGTGTTTGATGGCCAATTAGGGATGATAAGCTAACAAGCTCAATGAGGTAACCTTGCTGTGAAGCACAGGAAGTTCCATAAAGCTCCATTCTTTATTGTAATTAGGACCCACTGGTCCCCTGGGATTAAAGGCTGCCCATACATATCCTAATGATTATGGCAAATTGTAATGCTTGTTAACCACAGTAATAATCAGTCCTATGACGACTCTTGAAATGACAAACATAACCGCAGGAGAGGCAAATCAGAAGGGCAGCCCAGGAAATGTAGGATTCACGGTTTTCCTTCCCAGCCACGCAAGTCCAGGAAGTAAGGGTTGAGTTGAAATAAGTGAAACTGTTTGAGGCCCCATTTAGTAGAGCAGGCTAAGCACCAGAAGGATAATTTCTTCAAGAATCTCTTGGAGATAAGCTTTTAGTAAGCTATGAGAAAGCGCTCGTAGAACAATTGATCTGATGTTAAAGCAATTCCTGGTGGAACGTTGTCGTGAAATACCTGACCTTTCCTGACATAAATTTTCAAAGGAAGTCAAGCATTCTCATGTGGCAATATTGTTCGTATAGAAAAATGTGATGGTCAAGGAAATAAAAATGGCTAAAGGTATGACTGAAGGGCGGTTCGTGCAGCTACGTGACTGTGATAATATGGGAAATATGAAGAACCGAATTCACAGGAACTCGTGGATAAAGAGTGTTTTATATAAACGAAAAGTTCCTCTCAAGGAAGCATCGTACCCATAGCTACCCAAAATCAAAAGTCCAACATTATCCACCTGGACATACCTTCAAGAAGCAAAAGCCCCAATGCCGGGTAAAGCAGCGCTTCCTCAGCATGGTCTGTAGTCACTTACATGGCTTAAGGAAAGAGTGCTGGGAAAGCTTCGCTTCCCCAGGCTGGCAGGAAGTCCTTTTCCTTGCGTTCGTGGAAACCCCAGGCGAAGTCTCTCTTCCTCAGACTATCCAGAACTCTGTTGCCTGGCCTTCAGGAAGGCGGCAGACAAATCCTCACTAACCCAGCCTTCCTGGAAGCCCAATGCCTGGCTTTCTGGGAGACGCTGGGCCAAGCCGTGCTTCCCAGTCTGACTGGGAGGCCTTTCCTTGGCCTGAATGGAGACGCAAAGTATTCTCACTTCCACAGCATGCTGCGAAGTCCATTGTCTTGCCTTTTTAAGACACAGGGGAAAACCTAGCTTTCCAGCTTGACAGGAAGTCCTTTGCTTGACTTTGAGGGAGACGCTGAGGGAAGCGTAATTTCCACAGCCTGACCGGAATTCCCTTGGCTGGCCTGCAG
>NW_022111350.1:40753-42060 GCF_000313985.2 Echinops telfairi | reverse complement strand
ATAAACGTAAAGTGCATATCAAGAAAGCATCCTACCCATAGCTGCTCATGATCAAAATTCCAACATTATCCCATATGTGTGCCAATGATCCAAAAGGTCTTCCACCATCTCACAAAACAGATGGAATGAGGCCGAGTGCAAGGGGAAAGACAAGTCAGTGAAAAGGAAATCATTTCAGGATTGGCGTGGGTCTCCACATGGCTGTCCCGCACCCAAGGCTACATCACAGTAAGTCCTTGTGGCTTCTGCTCAGAGATGCTTGCCGGAAGTGAGCCTTGGAAGCAGAAGCAGTTAACTGGCTAAGGCATCTTCCCCCTGGACTGATCTTCACAAAGCAAAAGACCCGAGAATTTGAAAAGCAAGGCTGACCAAGCCATGTATCCATCCTCCCTTCAATTAACCCCACCTGTGTTTATCAGTCAGTTTGTGATGAAAAGCTAACAACCTCAGTGAGCATACCTTGTTGTGAATTACAGGAAGATACATAAAGCTCCATTGTGTAAAGTAATTAGGACGCACAGGAAACTGCAGAATTCAAGGTTTCCTATATCCTAATGATTACAGGAAATGGTAATTTTTGTTGACCATAGAAAAAGTAAGTGCTAGGGACTCTCTTGAAAGGACAAACTTAAATTTGGCCTCGCTTTGCCAGCATGCCCGGAAGTGTCGTGCCTGACTTGCAGGGAGCTACTAGGCCAAGCCTTGTTTCCCAGCCTGACCGGGAGTCCCATCTCTGTCATGAATGGAGACCCCAACATATAATCTCTTCAACAGCCTGCCAGGAATGCCATTTCCTAGCCAGTGGGGAGAGGCCCGCGAAGCCTCACTTCAGAAGCATGCCTGGAAGGCTGTTGTCGGGCTTGCGGGGAGATGCTCAGAGAAGCCTTGCTTTCTCAGCCTACCTTTAAGTCCCTTGCATGGCTTAAGGGGAGATGCCGGGGAATGCCTTTCTTGTCTAGCCTGCCACGACGTCATTTGCCTGGCTTTGGGAGAGACACCGGACAAAAACTAGCTTCCCCAGCCTAACTGGAAGTCCCTTGCCTAGCTTCCAAGGAGACACCTAGCAAAGCCTTGTTTCCCCAGCCTGGACGGAAGTCCTTTGCCTGGCTCCTATGGAGATGCCAGGGGAAGCCTCGCTTCCCCATCCTGCTTGGAAGTCCTTTGCCTGACTTGCGGACAGGCGCCTGGCGAAGCCTTGCTTTCCCGACGTGCACAAATGTTGCTTTTTGAATTGCGGGGTAGGGTAAGGATTTTTGTTTAGGCATAGGGTTATGGTTATGGTTAGGGCTAGGGTTAGGGTTTGGGTT
>NW_022111350.1:39246-40653 GCF_000313985.2 Echinops telfairi | reverse complement strand
CCTCACCTGTGTTTATGTTTGTCATTTCAAGAGTCTTCACACGAGTTAATATTACTGTGAGCAGCAAGCATTATGATGTCCCATATTCATTAGGATAAGGGAAGCCTTTAATCCCAGTGGTCCTCTGAGTCCTAATTACAATAAAGAATGGAGCTTTATGTAACTTCCTGTGCTTCACAGCAAGGTTTCCTCATTGAGCTTACTAGCTTATCATCCCTAATTGGCCAGCAAACACCAGTGCGGTTAATTGAAGGGCGGATGGATACAAGGCTTTGTCAGCCTGTAAGCCAGGAAACAGAATCCCTGGAAACTGGGCTTGTATGGGAGGGAGTTTTCCCTCGGTGTCTCTTATTTCACCCCGCATGTGATTCTGGGACTTGTGGGCAATAGCGGCTTTCCTTGGTGAATCCCTGTAAGTGTGCAAGCAACTACCTGGTTTGCTGGAAAAGTGAGGCTCTGCCCGTTTTCTACTCGTAGTCCTGGCAGAAGACTGACTGGCAGGCTGGGGAAATGGGCCTTCACCTTTAGACACCACAGAAGCCTGGAAATGAACATCCAGGACTTCTGGGAAAGCTAGGCTCTGCCAGGCGTTTCTCTGCAGGTTGGCCAAGGGACTTTCGGTCAGGCTGAGGCAATTACACTTCACTCTGAGTCTCACTCAAAGCTAGCTAAAAGACTTCAGTTCAGAATGGAAAGGTAGCTTTTGCCTTGTGTCTCCCAAAGAACAGCCAGTGGACTTCCCAGAAGGCTGTGGAAGCAAGAAAGTTTTTGGCATCTCCATTCAGGCCATAGAAGAGATTCCGGGTCAAGCTGGGAAGCGAGGCTTTGCCCAGCGTCTCCCAACAAGACAGGCATTGGACTTTCGGGAAGGCTAGATTTCCTGGGCTGCCCTTCTTATTTGCCTCACCTGTGGTCATGTTGGTCATTTCAGGAGTCTTCACAGGGCTGAATATTGCTGTGGTCAACAAGCATTACAATGTCCCATATTCATTAATATTTGGGAAGCCTTTAATCCCAGGGCACATGTGGGTTCTAATTACAATAAAGAATGGAGCTTTATGTAACTTCCTGTGCTTCACATCAAGGTTACCTCATTGAGCTTGTCAGCTTATCATCCCTAATTGACCGGCAAACACAGCTCAGGTTAATTGAAGGGCAGAGGGATACAAGGCTTCGTCAGCCTGCAAATCAGGAAATATTATCCCTGGAAGCTGGGGAGGGAGGCTTCCCTCGATGTCTCACAGTTAATCCTGCGTGTGATTTTGAAACTTGTGGGCAATAGCGACTTCCCTTGTCATCTCCCCGGCAGCGTGGCAAGCAACTACCTGGATTACTGGAAAATTGAGTCTCTTCCCCTTGTCTACTCATAGGCCAGGTAGAAAACTGACTGGCAGGCTGGGGAAATGG
>NW_022111350.1:36213-38549 GCF_000313985.2 Echinops telfairi | reverse complement strand
GGGATACAAGGCTTGGTCAGCCTGTAAGCCAGGAAAGAGTCTCCCTGGAAGCTGTGGAGGGAGGCTTCCCTCGGTGTCACACATTTAGCCCTGCATATGAATTTGGGACTTGTGGTCAATAGCGGCTTTACTTGGCGTCTCCCCGTAAACATGGCAAGCAACTACCTGGTTTGCTCGAAAAGTGAGGCTGTGCCCGTTGTCTACCCGTAGGCCAGGCAAAAGACTGAGTGGCAGACTGGGAAATGGGCCTTCGCCTTCAGTCACCACAGAAGCCAGGAAATGAACTTCACGGACTGCTGGGTAAGCTGAGCTCTGCCAGGCGTTTCTCTGCAGGGCAGCCAAGGGACTTCCGGTCAGTCTTAGGCAATTACGCTTCACTCTGAGTCTAACTCAAAACTAGGTAAAAGACTTCAGGTCAGAATGGAAAGTTAGCTTTTGCCTTGTGTCTCCCAAAGTCCAGCCAATGTACTTCCCAGCAGGTGTGGAAGCGAGAAAACTTTGACATCTCCATTCATGCCATGGAAGAGAATCCCGATCATGCTGGGAAGCGAGGCTTGGCCCAGCGTGTCCTAGCAAGCTAGGCAATGAACTTCTGGGAAGGCTGGATTTCCTGGGCTGTCCTTTTTACTTGCCTCACGTATGGTTATATTTGTCATTTCAAGAGTACTTACAGGACTGAATATTACTGTGGTCAACACGCATTACAGTGTCCTTTATTCATTAGGATATTGGAAGCATTTAATACCAGTGGACATGTGGGTCCTAATTACAATAAAGAATGGAGCTTTATGTAACTTCCTATTCTTCACAGCAAGGTTAGGTCATTGAGCTTGTTAGCTTATCATCCCTTATTGGCCGGCAAACAAAGGTGGTATTAATTGACTGGCGGAGGGATACAAGTCTTGGTCAGCCTGCAAGCCAGGAAAGAGACTTCCTGGAAGCTGGGGAGGGAGGCTTCCCCCGGTGTCTCACATTTAGCCCTGCATGTGATTTTGGGACTTGTGGGCAATTGCGGCTTTCTTTAGCGTCTACACGCTAGCGTGGCAAGCAACTACCAGGTTTGTTGGAAAATTGAGGTTCTGCCCGTTTTCTACCCGTAGACCAGGCAAAAGACTGTCTGGCAGGCTGGGGAAATGGGCCTTCGCTTTCAGTCAATAACAGAAGCCAGGAAATGAACTTCACGGACTGCTGGGTAAGCTAGGCTCTGCCAGGCGTTTCTCTGCAGGCCATCCAAGAGACTTCCGGTCAGGCTTAGGCAATTACACTTCACTCTGAGTCCCATTCAAAAGCTAGGTAAAAGACTTCAGGTCAGAATGGAAGCCAGTTTTTGCTTTGTGTCTCCCAAAGTCCAGCCAATGGATTCTCAGCAGGTTGTGGAAGTGAGAAAATTTTGGCATCTCCATTCAGGCCATGGACGAGATTCCCCATCAGGCTGGGATGCGAGGCTTGGCCCAGCGTCTCCCAGCAAACCAGGCATTGAAATAACTGGAAGGCAGTATTTCCTGAGCTGCCCTTCTTATTTACCTCACCTGCGGTTATGTTTGTCATTTCAAAAGTCCAGAAAACAGACTCTCGTGAAGCTGGAGAGGGAGGCTTCGCTTGGTGTCTCACATTTACGCCCACATGTGATTCTGGTCCTTGTGGGCAATAGTGGCTTTCCTTGACGTCTCCTCATCAGCGTGGCAAGCAACTACCTGGCTGGCTGGGAAAGTGAGGCTCTGGCCATTGTCTACTCGTAGGCCAGGCGAAAAGCTTACTGGCAGTCTGGGAAAATGGGTCTTCGCCTTGAGTCACCATATAAGCCAGGAAAAGAACTTCTGGACTGCTGGGAAAGCTAGGCTCTACCAAGCATTTTCCTGCAGGCCAGGCAAGGGACGTCCGGTCAGGCTGAGGCAATTACGCTTCACTCTGAGTCTCACTCAAAGCTTGGTAAAAGAATTCAGGTCAGAACGGTAAGCTAGCTTTTGCCTTGTGTCTCCCAAGGTCCAGCCAACGGACTTCCCAGCAGGTTGTGGAAATGCGAAAACTTTGTCGTCTCCATTCAGGCCATGGAAGAGACTCCCGGTCAGCCTGTGAAGCGAGGCTTGGCCAAGCATCTCACAGCAATCCTGCCATTGATCTTCCGGGAAGGCTCGGGAAGTGAGGATTTGCGCCTCCCTGAAAGCCATGAAACAGAGTTCTGGATTGTTTGGGCAACGTGACTTCGCCTGGAGTGTCAAGGAATGCAAGGACATGCCCTTCTTGCCAGCCTGGACAAGCTGGGCTTTCCCCGTGATCTTTTTTTAAGCCATGCAAGGAACTTCAGATCTGGCTGAATAAGCGTATCTGCGCCCACC
>NW_022111350.1:30369-33057 GCF_000313985.2 Echinops telfairi | reverse complement strand
TTGTTAGCTTATCATCTCTACTTGGCCGGTAAACAAAGGTGGGGTTAATTGAAGGAGGGAGGGATACAAGGCTTGGTCAGCCTGCAAGCCAGGAAACAGACTTCAGGGACGCTGGGGAGATAGGTTTCGCTCAGTGTCTCACTTTGAGCCCTGTATGTGATTATGGGCATTGTGGGCAATAGCGGCTTTCCTTGGAGTCTCCCCGCCAGCGTGGCCAGCAACTACCTGGCTGGCTTGGAAAGTGAGGCTCTGCCCAGTGTCTACCGGTAGGCCAGGCAGGCTGGTGAAAAGGGCCTTCGCATTGAGTCACAACTTAAGCCAGCAAATGAACTTCCCAGTTGGGAAAGCTAGGCTCTGCCATGCATTTCCCTGTAGGGCAGTCAAGGGACTTCTGGTCAGGTAGAGGCAATTATGCTTCACTCTGAGTCTCACTTAAAGCTAGGCAAAAGACTTCAGGTCAGAATGGAAAGCTAGCTTTTGCCTTTCGTCTCCCAAAGTCCTGGAAATGCACTTGCCAGCAGGTGTGGAAGCGAGAAAATTTTGGCGTCTCCATTCAAGCCATGAAACAGATTCCGGGACAGGCTTGGAAGCGAGGATGGGCCCAGCGTCTCCCAGCAAGATAGGCATTGAACTTCCGGGAAGGCTGGATTTCCTGGGCTGCCCTTCTGATTTGCCTCACCTGCGGTTATGTTTGTCATTTCAAGAGTCCTCACAGGACTGAAAACTACTGTGGTCACCAAGCGTTACAATGTCCCATATTCTTTTGGATATGTGCAGCCTTTAATCCCGGAAGACATGTGGGTCCGAATAACAATAAAGAATGTAGCTTTTTGTAACTTCCTGTGTTTCACAACAAGGTTTCCTCACTGAGGTTGTTAGTTTATCATCCCTAATTGGCCGGTAAACAAAGGTGGGGTTAATTGAAAGATGAGGGATACAAGGTTTGGTCAGCCTGCAAACCAGGAAACAGTCTTCCCGGAAGCTGGGGAATGGAGGCTTTGCTCGGTGTCTCGAATTGAACCATGCATGGGACTTCCGGGTAATATAGGGAAGTGAGCATTTGCATGGTTTCTCCCCTCTAGCTTGGCAAGCAACTACCTGGCAGGTTGGGAGTGTGAGGCTCTGCCCAGTGCATACCGGTAGGCAACGCAAAAGACTTACTGGCAGGCTGGGGAAATGGGCCTTCACCTTGAGTCACCACTTAAGCCAGGTAGTGAACTTCCCAGACTGCTGGGAAAGCTAGGCTCCACTAGGTTGTCCCTGCAGGCCAAACAAGGGACTTCCGGTAAGGCTGAGGCAATAATGGTTCACTATGGAGTGTCACTCAAAGTCAGACAAAGGACTTCAAGTCAGGCTGGAAAGCTAGCTTTTGCCTCGTGTCTCCCAAAGACCACCCAATGGACTTCCCAGCTGGCTGTGGAAGCGAGAAATGTTTGTTGTCTCCATTCAGGCCATGAAAGAGACTCCCGGTCAGCCTGGGAAGCGAGGCTTGGCCAGCATCTCCCACCAAGCCAGGCATTGAACTTGCGGGAAGGCTGGGCAAGTGAGGATTAGCCTGGCGCCCCCCTGAAAGTCATGCAACAGAGTTCTGGGTAGTCTGAGGAAGCTAGGTTTTTCCTGAGATCTCCATGGACCCAAGGAATTGGACTTCCTGGCAGTCTGGGGAAGCCTAGTTTTCCCCAGATTCTTTGCTTAAGCCAAGCAAGTGACTGCAGACTAGGCTGAGGAAGTGCGGCTTCTACCGCCATCTGGTCTTATGCTTCCTCGAGATCTGACCAGGGGGATAATGTTGGACTTTTGATTTTGGGTAGCTATGAGAAAGATGCTTTCTTGAGAGGCACTTTGCGTTTACATAAAACACTCTATTAACAATGTTCTGTAAATCGGTTCTCCAAATTTCCCAAGTATCACAGTCATGTAGTTGCTCAAACTTCCATTCAGTCATATCTGTAGCCATTTTTACTTCCTTGAGCATCACATTTATCTATCCCCACAATATTGCCACATGAAAATGCTTGAGTTTCGTTGAAACTTTTTGTCAGGAAATGGCAGATGCTTCACCACAACTTTCCAACAGGAATTGCTTTTACATCAGTTCAATGGTGCTTCAAGCATTTTCTCATATCTTAGTTACAAGCTTATCTGCAGGAGATTATTGAAGAAATTATCCTTCTGGTGCTTAGCCTGCACTACTAAATGGGGCCTCAAACAATTTCACTTTTCTCAGTTCAACCCTTTTCTCCTGGACTTGCTTGGCTGGGAAGGAAAACTGTGAATCCTGCATTTCCTGGGCTGGCCTTCTGACTTGTCTCACCTGCGGTTATGTTTGCCATTTCAAGATTCCTCACAGGACTGAATATTACCGCGGTCAAAAAGCATTACAATGTCCCATATTCATTAGGATATGGGCAGCCTTCTGACTTCTCCCACCTGCGGTTATGTTTGCCATTTCAAGATTCCTCCCAGGACTGAATATTACTGTGTTCAACAAGCATTATAATGTCCCATATTCATTAGGATATGGGCAGCCTTTAATCCTGCAGGTCTTGTGTGTCCTAATTACAATAAAGAATGGAGCTTTATGTAACTTCCTGTGCTTCACAACAAGGTTTCCTCACTGAGGTTGTTAGCTTATCATCCCTAATTGGGCGTAAACACGGGTGTGGGTAATTGAAGGTGGGAGGGATA
>NW_022111350.1:20164-28985 GCF_000313985.2 Echinops telfairi | reverse complement strand
CAGGACTGAATATTACTGTGGTCAACAAGCATTACAATGTACCATATTCATTAGGATATGGGCAGCCTTTAATTCCAGAGGACCAGCGGGTCCGAATAACAATAAAGAATGTAGCTTTATGTAACTTCCTGTGGTTCACAATAAGGTTTGTTCACTGAGATTGTTAACTTATCATCCCTAATTGGCCAGTAAACACAGTTGGGGTTAATTGAAGGGCGGAGGGATACAAGGCTTGGTCACCCTGCAAGCCAGGAAACAGACTTCCGGGAAGCAGGGGGATGGAGGCTTCGCTCTGTGTCTCACTTTTAGCCCTGCATGTGATTCTGGGCATTGTGGGCAAGCGCGGCTTTCCTTGGTGTCTCCCCGCCTGCGTAGCAAGCAACTACCTGCCTGGCTGGGAAAGTGAGGCTCTGCCCAGTGTCTATCGGTATGCCAGGCAAAAGACTTACTGACAGGCTCAGAAAATGGGCCTTCGCCCTGAGTCACCACGTAAGCCAGCAAATGAATTTCCCAGAGTGCTGGGAAAGCTAGACTCTTCAAGGTGTTTCCCTGCAGGTCAGACAACGGACTTCCGGTCAGGCTGAGACAATTATGCTTCACTCTGAGTCTCACTCAAAGCTAGGCAAAAGTCTTCATGTCTGAATGCAAAGTTAGCTTTTGCCTTGCTTCTCCCAAAGGCCACCCAATTAGCTTCCCAGCAGACTGTGGATGCGGGAAATCTTTGGTGTCTCAATTGAGGCCATGGAAGGGACTCCTGGTCACGCTGGGAAGCGAAGCTTGACCCAGTATCTCCCAGCAAGCCAGGCATTGAACTTCCGGGAAGGCTGGGGAAGTGAGGATTTGCCTGGTAAGTCCCTGAAGCCCAAGCAACAGAGTTCTGAGTAGTTTGTGAAAGCGAGGTTTTGCCTAAGATATCCACCAACCCAAGGAATTGGACTTCCTGCCATTCTGGGGAAGCAAGTCTTTCCCTGGGATCTTTCCTTAAGCCATGCAAGGAACGTCAGACCAGGCTGAGGGAGTGCAGCTTCTCCCGGCATCGGTCTTATGCTTCCTGAAGATCTGTCCAGGGGGATAATGTTGGACTTTTGATTTTGGGTAGCTATGGGTACGATGCTTTCTTGAGAGGCAGTTTTGGTTTATATAAAACATTCTATGCACGAGGTTCTCTGAATTCGGTTCTCCAAATTTCCCAAGTTTCACAGTCATGTAGTTGCTCAAACGTCCATGCTGTCATATCTTTAGCCATTTTTACTTCCTTGAGAATCACATTTATCTATCCCCACAATATTGCCGCATGAGAATGCTGGAGTTGTGTTAAAACTTTTTGTCAGGAAAGGTTAGGACTTTCACCACAACTATCCAACAAGAATTGCTATTACCTCAGTTCAATGATGCTTCAAGCATTTTCTCATATCTTAACTACAAGCTTATATGCAGGAGATTGTTGAAGAAATTACCTTTCTGGTGCTTAGCCTGCTCCACAAAATGGGGCCTCACACCATTTCAATTATCTCAGCTCTACAATTATCTACTGTACTTGCTTGGCTAGGAAGGAAAACCGTGAATCCTGCATTTTCTGGGCTGCCCTTCTGATTTGCCTCACCTGCGGTTATGTTTGTCATTTCAAGAGTCCTCACAGGACTGAATATTACTGTGGTCAACAAGCATTACAATGTCCCATATTCGTTAGGATATGTGTAGCCTTTAATCCCAGAGGACATATGGGTCCAAATAACAATAAAGAATGGAGCTTTATGTATCTTCCTGTGATTCACAACAAGGTTTCCTCACTGAGGTTGGTAGCTTATCATCCCTAATTGGCCGGTAAACATAGGTGGGGTTAGTTGAAGGAGGGAGGGATACAAGGCTTGGTGAGCCTGCAAACCAGGAAACAGTCTTCCGGGAAGCAGGGGCAGGGAGGCTTCGCCTGGTGTCTTGAATTGAGCCATGCATGGGACTTCCGGGTATTATAGGCAAGCGAGCCTTTGCATGGTGTCTCCCCTCTAGCCTGGCAAGCAACTACCTGGTGTGAGATTCTGCCCAGTGTCTACCGGTAGGCCAGACAAGAGACTTACTGGCAGGCTGGGGAAATGGGCCTTCACCCTGAGTCACCGCTTAAACCAGGTAGTGAACTTCCCAGACTGCTGGGAAAGCTAGGCTCCACTAGGTTGTCCCTGCAGGCCAAACAAGGGACTTCCGGTAAGGCTGAGGCAATGATGGTTCACTATGGAGTGTCACTCAAAGTCAGGCAAAGGACTTCAAGTCAGGAGGGAAAGCTAGCTTTTGCCTCGTGTCTCCCAAAGACCACCCAATGGACTTCCCAGCTAGCTGTGGAAGCGAGAAATCTTTGTTGTCTCCATTCAGGCCATGGAAGAGACTCCCGGTCAATCTGGGAAGCGAGGCTTGGCCCAGCGTCTCCCAGCAGCCAGGCATTGAACTTCAGGGCAGGCTGGATTTCCTGGGCAGCCCTTCTTATTTACCTCACCTGCGGTTATGTTTTCATTTCAAGAATCCTCAAAGGTCTGAATATTACTGTGGTCAACAAGAATAACAATGTCCCATATTCATTAGGATATGGGCAGCCTTTAATCCCGGAGGCCTGGGGGGTCCGAATAACAATAAAGAATGGAGCATTATGTAACTCCCTGTACTTCACAACAAGGTTTCCTCCCTAAGGTTGTTGGATTATCATCCCTAATTGGCCAGTAAACACAGGTGAGTTTAATTGATGGGCGGGGGGATACAAGGCTTGGTCACCCTGAAAGCCAGGAAACAGACTCTGGGGAAGCTGGGGAGGTGGGCTTCACTCGCTGTCTCTTATTTAGCCCTGCATGTGATTCTGGGCATTGTGGACAATTGGGGCTTTCCTTGGTATCTCTCCGCCAGGTTGGCAAGCAACTACATGGCTCACTGGGAAAGTGAGCCTCTGCCCGTTGTCTACTGGTAGGCCAGGCAAAAGACTTACTGTCAGACTTGGGAAATGGGCATTCGCCTTCAGTGACCATATAAGCCTTGAAATGAACATCCGGAACTGCTGGGAAAGCAAATCTCTGCCAGGCGTTTCCCTTCAGGCCAGCCAAGGGACTTTCAGTCAGGCTGAAGCAATTACGCTTCACTCTGAGTCTCACTCAATGCCTGGCAAAAGACTTCAGGTCAAAATGGAACGCTAGCTTTTGCCTTGCGTCTCCCAAAGTCCAGCTAATGTACTTCCCAGCAGGTTGTGGAAGCGAGAAAACTTTGCCATCTCCATTCAGGCAATGAAAGAGATTCCCGGTCAGGCTGGGAAGTGAGTCTTGGCCCAGCGTCTCCCAGCAAGACAGGCACTGAATTTCCAGGAAGGCCGGATTACCTGGGCTGCCCTTCTTAATTGCCTCACCTGAGGTTATGCTTGTCATTTCAAGAGTTCTCACAGTCCTGAATATTACTGTGGTCACCAAGCATTACAATCTCCCATATTTATTAGGATACGGCAGCCTTTAATCACGGACAACCTGTGGGTTGGAATAACCATAAAGAACAGAGCTTTATGTAACTTCCTGTGCTTCACAACAAGGTTTCCTCACTGAGGTTGTTAGCTTATCATCCTTAATTGGCCTGTAAACACAGGTGAGGTTATTGAAGGGCGGAGGGATACAATGCTTGGTCAGCCTGTAAGCCAGGAAACAGACTTCCAGGAAGCTGGGGAGGGAGGCTTCCCTCGGTGTCTCAATTTTAGTCCAGAACGTGATTCCTGGCATTGTAGGCAATCACGGATTTCCTTGGCATCTTCCCCCAGCGTGGCAAGAAACTATCTGGCTGGTTGTGTTAGTGAGGCTCTGCCCAGTTTCTACTGGTATGACAGCAAAAGACTTCCTGGCAGGCTGGGGAAATGGGGCTTCACCTTGAGTCACCACATAAGGCAGGAAATGAACTTCCCGGAGTGCTGGGAAAGTTAGGCTCTGCCAGGCGTTTCCCTGCAGGCCAGCCGAGGGACTTCCATTCAGGCTGAGGTAATTACTCTTTACTCTAAATCTCACTCAAAGCTAGGTAAAAGACTTCAGATCAGAATGGAAAGATAGTTTTTGCCTTGGGTCTCCCAAAATCCATCCAGTGGACTTCCCAGCAGCTTGTGGAAGCGAGAAAACTTTGGCATCTCCATTCACGCCATGGAAGAGTTTCCCGGTCAGGCTGGGAAGGGAGGCTTGGCCCAGCATCTCACAGCAAGCCTGGCATTGAACTTCCGGGAAGGCTGGATTTCCTGGGCTGCCCTTCTTATTTGCCTCACCTCTGGTTATGTTCGTCATTTCAAGAGTCCTCACAGGACTGAATATCACTGTGGTCAACAAGAATTACAATGTCCCATATTCATTAGGATATGGGCAGCCTTTAACCCCGGAGGACTGCGGGTCCGAAAAACAATAAAGAATGGAGTTTTATGTATCTTCCTGTTCTTCACAAAAGGTTTCCTCACTGAGGTTGTTAGCTGATCATCCCTAATTGTCCAGTAAACATGGGTGGGTTTAATTGAAGGGTGTAGGGATAAAAGGCTTGGTCACCCTGCAAGCAGGGAAATAGGCTTCTTGGAAGTTGGGTAGGGAGGCTTCGCTCGGTGTCTCATATTTAGCTTTGCCTGTGATTCTGGGTATTGTGGGCAATCACGGCTTTCCTTGGTGTCACCCTGCCAATTTGGCAAGCAACAACCTGGCTGGCTGGGATAACGATGCTCTGCCCGTTGTCTACCGGTAGGCCAGGCAAAAGACTTAGTGGCAGGCTGGGGAAAAGGGCCTTCGCCCTGAGTCACCACATAAACCAGGAAATGATCTTCCCGGACTGCTGGGAAATCTAATCTCTACCAGGCGTTTCCCTGAAGGTCACCCGAGGGACCTCCGATCAGGCTGAGACAATTAGGCTTCACTCTGAGTCTCACTCAAAGCTAGGCAAAAGACTTCAGGTCAGAATGGAAAGCTAGCTTTTGCCTTGTGTCTTCCAAAGTCCAGCCAATGGACTGCCAAGGAGGTTGTGGAAGCGAGAAAACTTTGTCGTCTCCATTCAGGCCATGGAAGAGATTCCCGGTCAGGGTGGGTAGTGAAGTTTAGCCCAGGGTCTCCCAGCAAGACAGGCATTGAACTTCCAGGAAAGCTGGATTTCCTGGGCTGCCCTTCTGATTTGCCTCACCTGTGGTTATGTTTGTCATTTCAAGAGTCCTCACAGAACTGAATATTACTGTGGTCAACAAGCATTACCATGTCCCATATTCATTAGGATGTGTGCAGCCTTTAATCCCAGACGACTTCTGGGTCCGAATATCAATAAAGAACTTAGATTTATGTAACTTCGTGTGCTTCCCAACAAGGTTTCCACACTGAGGTTGTAAGCTTAATTTCCCTAATTGGCTGGTAAACAAAGGTGGGGTCAATTGAAGGAGGGAGGGATACAAGGCTTGGTCAACCTGCAAGCCAGGAGAAGACTTCAGGGAAGCTGTGCAGGGAGCTTTGCTCGGTGTCTCAATTTTAGCCCTGCATGTGATTCTGGCCATTGTGGTCAATAGCGTCTCTCCTTTGCATCTCACTGTCAGTGTAGGAAGCAACTACCTGGCTGGCTGGGAACGTGAGTCTGTGCCGAGTGTCTACCGGTAGGCCAGGCAAAAGACGTAATGGCAGGCTGGGGAAATGGGCCTTGGCCTTCCGTCACCACATTAGCCAGGAAATAAACTTCTGGACTGCTGGGAAAGCTAGGCTCAGCCAGTCGTTTCCCTGCAGGTAAGCCAAGGGACTTCCGGTCAGTCTGAGGCAATTACGCTTCACTCTGAGTCTCACTCAAAGCTAGGTAAAAGACGTCAGTTCAGAATGGAAAGCTAGCTTTTGCCTTGTGTCTTCAAAGGTGCAGTCAATGGACTGCCCAGCTGGTTGTGGAAGCGAGAAATCTTTGGCGTCTACATTCAGGTCATAGAAGAGATTCCTGGTCAGGCTGGGAAGCGAGGCTTGGCCCAGCGTCTCCCAGCAAGATAGGCACTGAACTTCCGGGAAGGCTGTATTTCCTGGGCTGACCTTCTTATTTGCCTCACCTGTGGTTATGTTTCTCATTTCAAGAGTCCTCACAGGACTGAATATTACTGTGGTCAACAAGCATTAAAATATCCCATATTCATTAGGATATGGGCAGCCTTTTATCCAGGACAACTTGTGGGTCTGAATAACAATAAAGAACAGAACACTATGAAACTCCCTGTGTTTCAATAGAAGGTTTCCTTACTGAGGTTGTTAGCTTATCATCCCTAATTGGCCGCTAAACAAAGGAGGGGTTCATTGAATGGCGGAGACACAAGGCAAAAGCTTGCTTACCATTCTGACTTGAAGTCTTTTACCTAGCTTTGAGTGAGACTCAGAGTGAAGCGTAATTGCCTCAGCCTGACCAGAAGTCCCTTGGATGGCCTGCAGGGAAACGCCTGGCTGAGCCAAGCTTTCCCAGCAGTCCGGGAGTTTAATTTCTGGCTTATGTGGCAACTCAAGGCAAAGGCTCATTTCCCCATCCCGCCATTATGTCGTTTGCCTGGCCTACCGGTAGACACTGGGCAGAGCCTCACGTTCCAAGCCAGCCAGGTAGTTGCTTGCCACGCTGACGAGGAGACGACAAGGAGACACGCTACTGACCACAATGCCCAGAATCACATGCAGGGCTAAAAGTGATACACTGAGCGAAGCCGCCCTCCCCAGGATTCCTGCAGTCTTTTTCCTGGCTTGAAGGCTGACCAAGCCTTGTATCCCGCAGCCCTTCCATTAACCCCATCTTTGTTTACCGGCCAATTAGGGATGATAAGCTAACAACCTCAGTGAGGAAACCTTCTTGTGAAGCACAGGAAGTTACATAAAGCTTCGTTCTGTATTGTTATTCCGACCCACCGGTTGTCCGGGATTAAAGGCTGCTCATATCCTAAGGAATATGGGACATTGTAACGCTTGTAGACCACAGTAATATTCAGTCCTGTGAGGACTCTTGAAATGACGAACATAACCAGAGGTGAGGCAAATAAGAAGGGCAGCCCAGGAAATCCATTCTTCCCGGAAGTTCAATGCCTGTCTTACTGGGAGACGCTGGAGCAAGCCTAGCTTCCCAGCCTGACCAGGAATCTCTTCCATGGCCTGAATGGAGACGCCAAAGTTTTCTTGCTTCTACAACCTGCTGGGAAGTCCATTGGCTGGATTTTGGGAGACACAAGGCAAAAGCTAGCTTTCAATTCTGAGCTGAAGTCTTTTACCTAGCTTTGAGTGAGACTCAGAGTGGAGCTTTACTGCCTCAGCCTGACCGGAAGTCCTTTGGCTCTCCTGCAGAGAAACGCCTGGCAGAGCCTAGTTTTCCCAGCAGCCTGGGAAGTTCATTTCCTGGCTTATGTGATGACTCTAACCTAAGACACATTTCCCCAGTGTGCCAGCAAGTCTTTTGCCTGGCATTCGGGTAGACAACGGGCAGAGCCTCACTTTTCGAGCAAGCCAAGTAGTTGCTTGCCACGCTTACCTGGAAACGCCAAGGAAACCCGCTATTGCCCACAAATCCCAGAATCACATGCAGGGCTAAATGTGAGTAACCGAGCGAAGCCTCCCTCCCCAGCTTCCGGTGAGTCTGTTTCCTGCCTTGAAGGCAAACCAAGGCTTGTATCCCACCGCCCTTCACTTAACCCCTCCAGTGTTTGCAGGTCAATTAGGGATGATAAGCTAACAAGCTCAATGAGGAAACCTTCGTAGTAAGCACAGGAAGTTACATAAAGATCCATACTTTATTGTTATTAGGACCCACATGTTGTCGGGGATAAAAGACTGCCAATATCCTAATGAATATGGGACATAATAATGCTTGTTGACCACAGTAATATTCAGTCCTATGAGGACTCTTGAATTGACAAACATAACCACAGGTTAGGCAAATAAGAAGGGCAGTCCAGGAAACCCAGGCTCCCGGAAGTTCAATGCCTGTCTTGGTGGGAGACTCTGGGCCAAGCCTCACTTCCCAACCTGACCGGGAATCTCTTCCATGGCCTGAATGGAGATGCAAAAATGTTCTTGCTTCCACAACCTGCTGGGAAGTACATTGACTGGACTTTGCGAGACACAAAGCAAAAGCTAGCTTTCCATTCTGATTTGAAGTCTTTTGCCTAGCTTTGAGTGAGAAACAGCGTGAAGCATTATTTCCTCAGCCTGACCGGAAGTCCCTTGACTGCCCTGAAGGGACACATCTGGCGGAGCCTAGCTTTCCCAGCTATCCAGGAAGATCATTTACTGCCATATGTGGTGACTCAAGGCAAAGGCCCATTTCCCCACCTTGCCAGTAAGTCTTTTGCCTGGCCTAACGGTAGACAAC
The DNA here is from genome assembly GCF_000313985.2 of Echinops telfairi. Taxonomy (NCBI): domain Eukaryota; kingdom Metazoa; phylum Chordata; class Mammalia; order Afrosoricida; family Tenrecidae; genus Echinops; species Echinops telfairi. The sequence continues at coordinate 20,654 of NW_022111350.1, read as the reverse complement.
GTGCAGAGCCTCACTTTCCCAGCCAGCCACGTAGTTGATTGCCATGCTTGCGGGGAGACACCAAGGAAAGCCGTGATTGCCCACAAGTCCCAGAATCACATGCAGGGCTAAATGTGAGTCACCGAGCGAAGCCTCCCTCCTCAACTTCCAAGGAGGCTGTTTCCTGGCTTGCAGTGTGACCAAGCCTTGTATCCCTCAGCCCTTCAATTAAACCCACCAGTGTGTACCGACCATAAAGGAATGATAAGCTAATAACTTCAGTGCACAAACCTTTTGTGATGCACTGGAATTTCCATTAAAGTCCACTCTTTATTGTTATTTGTACCCGCAATCCCTATGGGATTAAAGGCTGCTCATGTCCTAATGTATATGGGACAATGTAATGCGTGTTGACCACAGTAATATACATTCCTGTGAGGACTCTTGAAATGAAAAACATAACCGCAGGTGAGGCAAATAAGAAGGGCAGCCCAGGAAATCCAGCCTTCCC
>NW_022111350.1:11133-19203 GCF_000313985.2 Echinops telfairi | reverse complement strand
TGACCGGGAATCTATTTCATGGCCTGAATGGAGACGCCAAAGTTTTCTCGCTTCCACAACCTGCTGGGCAGTCCATTGCCTGGACTTTGGGAGACACAAGGCAAAAGGTAGCTTTCCATTCTGACCTGACGTCTTTTGCCTAGCTTTGAGTGAGACTCAGAGTGAAGCGTAATTGCCTCAGCCTGACCGGAAATCCCTTGGCTGGCATTCAGGGAAACGACTGGTAAAGCTTAGATTTCCCAGCAGTCTGGGAAGATAATTTCCTGGCTTACGTGGTGACTCAAGTCAAAGGCCCTTTTCCCCAGCCTTCCTCTAAGTCTTTTGCCTGGCTTACCGGTAGACAACGGAAAGAGCCTCACTATCCCAGCCAGCCATGTAGTTGTTTGCAAAGCTGGCGGGGAGACACCAAGGAAAGCTGTGATTGCCCAAAATGCTCAGAATCACATGCAGGGCTAAATGTGATACACAGAGCGAAGCCTACCTGCTCAGCTTCAAAGAAGCCTGATTCCCGGCTTGCAGGGTGACCAAGTGTTGTATCATTACGCCCTTCAATTAAACCCACCTGTGTTTACTGGCCAATTATGGATATTAAGCTAACAACCTCAGTGAGGAAATCTTTTTGTGAAGCACAGGAAGTTACATAAAACTCCATTCTTTATTGTTATTAGGACCCGCCAGTCCTCCGAGGTTAAAGGCAGCCCATATCCTAATGAATATGGGACATTGTAATGCTTGTTGAACACAGTAATATTCAGTTCTGTGAGGACTCTTGAAATGACCAACATAACCACAGGTGAGGCAAATAAGAAGGGCATCCGAGGAAATCCATCTTTCCCGGAAGTTCAATACTAGGCTTGCTGTGAGATTCTGGGCCAAGCCTCCCTTCCCAGCCTGACCGGGAATCTCTTCCATGGCGTGAATGGAGACGCCAAAGTTTTCTCGCTTCCACACCTGCTGGGAAGTCCACCAGCTGGACTTTGGGAGACCCAAGGCAAAAGCTATCTTTCCATTCTGAACGGAAGTCTTTTACCTAGCTTTGAGTGAGACTCAGAGTGAAGTGTAATTGCCTCAGCCTGACTGGAAGTCCCTTGGCTGGCCTGCAGTGAAACGGCTGGCAGAGACTAACTTTCCCAGCACTCTGGGAAGTTCATTTCCTGGATTCTGTGGTGACTCAAGGCGAAGACCCATTTCCTCAGCCTGCCAGTAAGTCTTTTGCCTGTCATACCGGTAGACACTGGGCAGAGCCTCACTATCACAATCAGCCAGGTAGTTGCTTGCCAGGCTGGAGGGAAGACGCCAAGAAAAGCCGCGATTTCTCACAATGCCAGGAATCACATTCTGGGCTAAAATTGAGACACCGAGGGAAGCCTCCCTCCCCAGCTTCCCGGAAGTCTGTTTCCTGGCACGCATGCTGACCAAGCATTGTATGCCTCAGTCCTTCAGTAAACCCACCTGTGTTTACAGGCCAATTAGGGATGATAAGCTAACAACCTCAGTGAGCAAACCTTGTTGTGAAGCACAGGAAGTTACATAAAGCTCCGTTCTTTATGGTTATTCGGACCCACAGGTCATCAGGGTTAAAGGCTGCCATATCCTAATGAATATGGGACATTGTAATGCTTGGTGACCACAGTAATAATCAGTCCTGTGAGAACTCTTGAAATGACAAGCATAACATCAGGTGAGGCAAATAAGAAGGGCAGCCCAGGAAATCCAGCCTTCCTGGAAATTCAATGCCTGTCTTGCTGGGAGACGCTGGGCCAAGCCTCGCTTCCCAATCACACTGGGAATCTCTTTCATGGCCTGAATGGAGATGCCAAAGTTTTATCACTTCCACAACCTGCTGGGAAATACATTAACTGGACTTTGGGAGACGCAAGGCAAAAGATGGCTTTCCATTTTGACCTGAAGTCTTTTGCCTAGCATTAAGTGAGACTCAGAGCGAAGCGTAATTGCCTCAGCCTAACTGAAAGTCCCTTGGCTGGCCTGCAGGGAAACGCCTGGCAGAGCCTAGCTTTCCCAGCAGTCCATGAAGTTCATTTCCTGGCTTCTGTGGTGACTGAGGGCGAAGGCCCATTTCCCCAGCCTGCCAGTCAGTCTTTTTCTTGGCCGACTGATACACAATGGGCAGAGCCTCACTCTTCCAGAAAACCAGGTAGTAGCTTGCCACGCTGGCGGAGATGCCAAGGAAAGCCGCTATTGCCCAAAAGTCCCAAAATCACATGCAGGGCTAAACTTGAGACATTGAGGGAAGCCTCCCTCCCAGGTTTCCAGGGAGTCTCTTTCCTGCTTTGCAAGCTGATCAAGCCTTGTATCACTCAGCCCTTCAATTAACAACACCTGTGTTTGCCGGCCAATTAGGGATGATAATCTGACAACCTCTGGGAAGAAACCTTGTTGTGAAGCACAGGAAGTTACATAAAGCTCCATTCTTTATTGTCATTCGGACTCCCCAGGCCTCCGGAATTAAAGGCTACCCATATCCTAATGAATATGGGACATTGTAATGTTTGTTGACCACAGTAATATTCAATCCTTTGAGGATTCTTGAAATGACAAACATAACCGCAGGTGAGGCAAATAAGAAGGGCTGCCCAGGAAATCCAGCCCTTCTGGAAGTTCAATGCCTGGCTGCTGGGAGACGATGGGCCAAGCCTCACTTCCCAGCCTGACCGGGAATCTCTTCCATGGCCTGAATGGAGACGCCAAAATTTTCTGGCTTCCACAACCTGCTGAAAAGTCCATTGGCTGGATTTTGGAGGACGCAAGGGAAAAGCTAGCTTTCAATTCTGACCTGAAGTCCTTTGCCTAACTTTGAGTGAGACTCAGAGTGAAGCTTAATTCACTCAGCCTGCCTGGATGTCCCTTGGCTGGCCTGCAGGGAAACACCTGGCAGAGCCTAGCTTTCCCAGCACTCTGGGAAATTCATTTCCTGGCTTATGTGGTGACTCAAGGTGAAGGCCCATTTCCCCAGCCTGCCAGTAAATATTTTGCCTGGCCTACTGGTAGACACTGGGCAGAGCCTCAATTTCCCAGCCAGCCAGGCATATGCTTGCCATGCTTGCGGGGAGGCTCCAAGGAAAGCCACGATTTCCCACAATGCCAGGAATCACATTCAGGGCTAAAAGTGAGACACAAGAGCGAAGTCTCCCTCCCCTGCTTCCCAGGAGTCTGTTTCCTGGCTTGCAGGCTGACCAAGCATTGTATCCCTCCCTTCTTCAATTAACCCCACCTGTGATTACCGGCCAATTAGGGATGATAAGCTAACAACCTCAGTGAGCAAACCTTGTTGTGAAGCAAAGGAAGTTACATAAAGCTCCATTCTGTATTGCTATTTGGACCTGCATGTCCTCCGGATTAAAGGCTGCCCATATCCTAATGAATATGGGACATTGTAATGCTTGGTGACCACAGTAATATTCAGCCTTTGAGAACTCTTGAAATGACAAACATAACTGCAGGTGAGGCAAGTAAGAAGCGCAGCCCAGGAAATCCAGCCTTCCTGGAAGTTCAAGGCCTGTCTTGCTGGGAGACGCTGGTCCCAGCCTTGCATCCAAGCCTGTCCCGAAATCTGTTTCATGGCCTGAATGGAGACTCCAAAATTTTCTCGCTTTCACAACCTTCTGGGAAATCCATTGGCTGGACTTTGGGAGACGCAAGCCAAAAGCTAGCTTTCCATTCTGACCTGAAGTCTTTTGCCTAGCTTTGAGTGAGACTCAGAGTGAAGCATAATTGCTGCAGCCTGACCAAAAATCCCTTGGCTGGCCTGCAGAGAAACGCCTGGCAGAGCACAGCTTTCCCAGCAGTCCGGGAAGGTCATTTCCAGGCTTATGTGGTGACTCAAGGCGAAGGCCCATTTCCACAGCCTGCCAGTAAGTCTTTTGCCTGCCCTACCGGTAGACAACGGGCAGAGCTTCACTTTCCCATCCAGCCAAGTAGTTGCTTGTCACTGACGGGGAGATGCCAAGGAAAGCTGGGATTGCCCACAATGCCCAGTATCACATTCAGGGCTAAAAGTGAGACGCAGTGCAAAGCCTACCTCCCCAGTGTCCCTGAAGTCTGTTTCCTGGCTGACAAAGTATTGTATCCCTCCACCCTTCAATTAAACCCACCAGTATTTACCAGCCAATTAGGGATGATAAGCTAACAACCTCAGTGGGCAAACGTTTTGTGAAGCACAGGAATTTACATTAAAGTCCATTCTTTATTGTTATTCGGACCCGCCAGCCCTCTGGGATTAAAGGCTTCCCATATCCTAATTAATATGGGACATTGTAATGCTTGTTGACTACAGTAATATAAAGTCCTGTGAGGACTCTTGAAATGACAAACATAACCGCAGCTGAGGCAAATAAGAAGGGCAGCCCAGGAAACCCAGCCATCCTGGAAGTTTGATGCCAGTCTTGCTGGGATACGCTGGGCCAAGCCGCTCCTCACAGCCTGACCAGGAATCTCTTCCATGGCCTGAATAGAGACGCCAAAATTTTCTCACTTCCACAACTTGGTAGGAAGTATATTGGCCGGACATTGGGAAACACAAGGCAAAAGCTAGCTTTTCATTCTGACCTGAAGTCTATTGCCTAGCTTTTAGTGAAACTCAGAGTGAAGCGTAATTGCCTCAGCCTGACCGGATGTCCCTTGACTGCCTTGCAGGGAAACGTCTGGCAGAGCTTAGCTTTCCCAGCAGTCCGGAAAATTCATTTCCTGGCTTATGTGGTGACTCAAGTGACGGCCCATTTCCCCAGCCTGCCAGTAATTTTTTGCGAGGCCTACCGGTAGACAACAGGCTGAGCTTCACTTTCCCAGCCAGTCAGGTAGTTGCTTGCCACCCGGGCGCGGAGACACCAAGGAAAGCCGTGATTGCCCACAAGTCCCAGAATCACATGCAGGGCTAGATGTGAAACACCGAGCGAAGCCTCCGTCCCAGCTTCCAAGGAGTCTGTTTCCTGGCTTGCAGGTTGACCAAGCCTTGTAACCCTCCGCCCTTCAATTAAACCCACCTGTGTTTACCGGCCAATTAGGGATGATAAGCTAACAACCTCAGTGAACAAACCTTATTGTGAAGCACAGGAAGTTACATAAAACTCCATTCTTTTTTGTTATTCGGAATTACCAGTCCTCTGGGATTAAAGGCTGCCCATATCCTAACGGATATGGGACATTGTAATGCTTTTAGACCACAGTAATATTCAGTCCAGTGAAGACTCTTGAAATGACCAACATAACCGCAGGTGGGGCAAATCAGAAGGGCAGCCCAGGAAATGCAGGATTCGTGGTTTTCCTTCCCATCCAACCAAGCCCAGGAATTAAGAGTTTAGCTGAGATAAGTGAAATTGTTTGAGGCCCCATTTAGTAGAGCAGGCTAAGCACTAGACGGATAATTTCTTCAAGAATCTCCTGCAGATAAGCTTGTATCTAAGATATGAGAAAATGCTTGAAGCACCATTGAACTGATGTAGAAGCAATTCTTGGTGGAAAGTTGTGGTGAACACCTGACCTTTCCAAACAAAATGTTTCAATGGAAGTCAAGCATTCTCATGTGGCAATATTGTAGGGATAGAAAAATGTGATGCTCAAGGAAGTAAAAATGGCTAGAGGTACGACTGAATGGAAGTTTGAGCAGCTACATGACTGTGATACTTGGGAAATTTGGAGATCCGAATTCACAGAACATCGTGAATAGAGTGTTTTTTATAAACGCAAAGTGCCTCTCAAGAAAGCATTGTGCCCATAGCTACCAAAAATCGAAAGTCCAACATTATTTCCCTGGTCAAATCTCCAGGAAGCATAAGACCTGATGCCGGAAGAAGCCGCACTTCCTCAGCCTGGTCTGAAGTCACTTGCATGGCTTAAGCAAAGAATGTGGGGAAAGCCAGGCTTCCCCAGACTGCCAGGAAGTCCAATTCCTTGGGTTCATGGAGATCTCAGGAAAAACTTCACTTGCCCAGCCTTCCCACAAGTTCAATGTCTGGCTTGCTGGGAGATGCTTGGCTAAGCCTCGCTTCCCAGGCTGACCGGGAGTCTTCCATGGACTGGAGACAACAAAGATTTCTCGCTTCCACAGCCAGCTGGGAAAATCCATTGGGTGGTCTTTGGGAGACACGAGGCAAAAGCGAGCTTTCCAGCCTGACTTGAAGTCCTTTGCCTGACTTTGAGTGACACTCCATAGTGAACCATTATTGCCTCAGCCTTACCGGAAGTCCCTTGTTTGGCCTGCAGGGACAACCTAGTGGAGCCTAGCTTTCCCAGCAGTCTGGGAAGTTCACTACCTGATTTAAGTGGTGACACAAGGTGAAGGCCCATTTCCCCAGCCTGCCAGTAAATCTTTTGTCTGGCCTACCGGTAGACACCGGGCAGAACCTCACACTCCCAACCTGCCAAGTAGTTGCTTGCCAAGCTAGAGGGGAGACACCATACAAAGGCTCGCTTCCCTATAATACCCAGAAGTCCCATGCCTGGCTCAATTCGAGACACCAGGCGGAGCCTCCCTGCCCCTGCTTCCCGGAAGACTGTTTCCTGGTTCGCAGGTTCACCAAGCCTTGTATCCCTCCTTCCTTCAATTAACCCCACCTTTGTTTACCGGCCAATTAGGGAAATGATAAGCTACCAACCTCAGTGAGGAAACCTTGTTGTGAAGCACAGGAAGATACATAAAGCTCCATTCTTTATTGTTATTCAGACCCATATGTCCTCTGGGATTAAATTCTGCACATATCCTAACGAATGTGGGACATTGTAACGCTTGGTGACCACAGTAATATTCAATCTTTGAGGAACCTTGAAATGACAAACAACCGCAGGTGAGGTAAATCAGAAAGGGAGCCCAGGAAATCCAGCCTTCCCGGAATTCAATGCCTGTCCTGCTGGGAGTCACTGGGCCCAGGCTCGCATCCAAGCCTGTCCCGCAATCTGTTTCATGGCCTGAATGGAGATGCCAAAATTTTCTCGCAACCACAACCTGCTGGGAAGTCCATTGGCTGGAATTTGGGAGACACAAAGCAAAAGCTAGTTTTTCATTCAGACCTGAAGTCTATTGCCTAGCTTTGAGTGAGACTCAGAGTGAAGCGTATTTGCCTCAGCCTGACCATAAGTCCCTTGGTTGGCCTGCAGGGAAATGCCTGGCTTGGCCTTATTTTCCCAGCAGTCCGGAAATTTCATTTCCTGGCTTCCGTGGTGACTCAAGGTGAAGGCCCATTTCCCTAACCTGCCAGTCATTATTTTGCCTGGCCTACGGGTAGACAATGGGCAGAGCCTCACTTTTCCAGCCAGCCACGTAGTTGCTTGCCACACTGGACGGTAGATGCCATGGAAAGCCGCTATTGCCCACAAGTTCCAGAATCACATGCAGGACTAAATTTGAGACACTGAGGGAATCCTCCCTCCCCAGCTTCTAGGGAGTCTCTTTCTTGGCTTCCAGGCTGACCAAGCCTTGTATCCTGCCGCCCTTCAATTAACCCCACCTGTGTTTGCCGGCAAATTAGGGATGATAAGCTAAAAAGCTCAGTGAGGAAACCTTGCTGTGAAGCACAGGAAGTTACATAAATCTCCATTATTTATTGTAATTAGGACCCACAGGTCGTCCGGGATTAAAGGCTGCCCATATCCTAATGAATATGGGACATTGTAATGCATGTTGCCCACAGTAATATTCAGTCCTGGGAGGACTCTTGAAATGACAAACATAACCGCAGTGGAGGCAAAGAAAAAGGGCAGCCCAGGAAACCTAGTCTTTCCGGAATTTCGATGCCTATCTTGCTGGGAGAAGGTGGGCAAAGCCTCGCACCCCAGCCTGACCGAGAATCTCTTCCATGGCAGGAATGGAGATGCCAAAACTTTCACGCTTCCACAACATGCTGGGAAGTCCATTGGTTGGATTTTGGGAGACACAAGGCAAAACTAGCTTTCCATTCTGACCTGAAGTCTTTTACCTAGCTTTGAGTGAGACTCAGAGGGAAGCATAATTGCCTTAGACTGAATGTAATTCCCTTGGCTGGCCTGCAGAGAAACGCCTGGCACAGCCTAGCTTTCCCAGCACTGACAGAAGTTCATTTCCTGGCTTTTGTGGTGACT
>NW_022111350.1:9914-11033 GCF_000313985.2 Echinops telfairi | reverse complement strand
GTTTGGGTTAGTCCTAGCATTAGGGAGAGGTTTAGGGTTAGTGTTAGCTTTAGGCCTAGGGTTAGGCCTAGGTTTATGGTTAGTGTTAGGCTTAGGTTTAGGCCTTGGGTTAGGGTTATGGTTAGGCTTAGTGCAAGGTTTAGGGTTAAGCCTAGGCTGAACTTTAGGGTTAAATTTAGAGTTAGCATTAGAGTTAGGCTTAGGGATATTGTTAGGTTTAGTATTAGGGTTATATTTAGGTTTAGGCTTAGGGCTAGCATTAGGGTTAGGCTTGGGATATTGTTAGGTTTAGTGTTAGGGTTATATTTAGCGATAGGCCTAGGGTTACAATGTCCCATATTCATTAGGATATGGGCAGTCTTTAGCCCGGCATGTCCTGTGGGTCCTAATTACAATAAAGAATGGAGCTTTATGTAACATCCTGTGCTTCACAACAAGTTTCGTCACTGAGATTTTTACCTTATCATCCATCATTGGCCGGTAAACACAAGGGGGGGTTGGTAATTGAAGGGAGAAGGGATTCAAGGCTTGGTCAGCCTGCAAACCAGGAAAGTCTTCCTGGACGTTTGGGAGGGGGGCTTCCCTAGGTTTCTCACTTTTAGTCCTGCATGTGATTCTGGGCTTTGTGGTCAAAAGCGTCTCTCTTTGGCGTCTCCCCGCCAGCGTGGCAATCATATACCTACCTGGCTGGGAAAGTGATGCTCTGCACAGTGTCTACCAGTAAGCCAGGCAACCTAGACTTACTGGCAGCCTGGGGAAATGGGCCTCAGCCTTGAGTCACCAGATAAACCAGTAAATGAACTTTCTGGACTGCTGGGAAAGCCTGGCTCTCCCAGGCATTTCCCTGGATATCAGCCAAGGGACTTCCGGTCAGACTGAGGCAATTATGCTTCACTCAGAGTTACTCAAAGCTAGGTAAAAGACTTCATGTCAGAATAGAAAGCTAGCTTTTGCCTTGTGTCTTCCAAACTCCATCGAATGCATTTCTCAGCAGGTTGTTGAAGTGAGAAAATTTGGCGTTTCCATTCAGGCCATGGAAGAGATTGCTGGTCAGGCTGGGAAACGAGGCTTGGCCCAGCATCTCCCAGCAAGACAGGCCTTGAACTTCCAGGAAGGCTG
>NW_022111350.1:6809-8474 GCF_000313985.2 Echinops telfairi | reverse complement strand
AACAGATTCTGGGTCAAGCTTGGAAGCGAGGCTGGGCCCAGCATCTCCCAGCAAGACAGGCATTGAACTTCCGGGAAGGCTGGATTTCCTGGGCTGCCCTTCTGATTTGCCTCACCTGCGGTTATGTTTTTCATTTCAAGAGTCCTCACAGTAATGAATATTACTGTAGTCACCAAGCGTTACAATGTCCCATATTCGTTAGGATATGTGCAGCCTTTAATCCCGGAGGACATGTGGGTCCGAATAACAATAAAGAATGTTCCTTTATGTAACTTCTTGTGCTTCACAACAAGGTTTCCTCACTGAGGTTGTTAGTTTATCATCCCTAATTGTTCGGTAAACAAAGGTGGGGTTAATTGAAGGAGGGAGGGATACAAAGCTTGGTCAGCCTGAAAACCAGGAAACAATCTTCTGGGAAGCTGGGGAATGGGGGTTCGCCCGCTGCCTAGAATTGAGCCATGCATGGGACTTCCGGGTAATGTAGGGAAGCGAGCCTTTGCATGGTTTCTCCCCTCTAGCTTGGTAAGCAACTACCTGGCAGGCTGGGAGTGTGAGGCTCTGCCCAGTGCATACCAGTAGGCAACGCAAAAGACTTACTGGCAGACTGGGGAAATGGGCCTTCATTTTGAGTCACCACTTAAACCAGGTAGTGAACTTCCCAGACTGCTGGGAAAGCTAGGCTCCACTAGGTTTTCCCTGCAGGCTAAACAAGGGACTTACTGTAAGGCTGAGGCAATAATGGTTCACTATGAGTGTCACTCAAAGTCAGGCAAAGGACTTCAAGTCAGGTTGGAAAGCTAGCATTTTCCTCGCATCTCCCAAAGGCCACCCAGTGGACTTCCCAGCTGGCTGTGGAAGCGAGAAATCTTTGGTGTCTCCATTCAGGCAATGGAAGAAACTTCTGGTCAGCCTGGGAAGCGAGCCTTGGCCAGCATCTCCCAGCAAGCCAGGCATTGAACTTGTGGGAAGGCTGGGGAAGTGAGGATTAGCCTGGCACCTCCCTGAAAGCCATGCAACAGAGTTCTGGGTAGTCTGGGGAAGCGAGGTTTTGCCTGAGATCTCCATGAACCCAAGGAATTGGACTTCCTGGCAGTTTGGGGAAGCCTAGCTTTCCCAGGATTCTTTGCTTAAGCCATGCAAGTGACTACAGACCAGGCTGAGGAAGTGCGGATTCTCCCGGCTTCGGGTCTTATGCTTCCTGGAGATCTGACCAGTGGGATAATGTTGGAATTTTGATTTTGAGTAGCTATGGGCACGATGCTTTCTTGAGAGGCACTTTGCGTTAATATAAAACACTCTATTCACGATGTTCTGTGAATCAGTTCTCCAAATTTCCCAAGTATCATACTCATGTTGCTCAAACTTCCATTCAGTCATATCTGTAGCCATTTTTATTTCCTTGAGCATCACATTTATCTATCCACACAATATTGCCACATGAAAATGCTTGAGTTCCACTGAAACTTTTTGTCAGGAAATGTCAGATGCTTCACCACAACTTTCCAATAGGAATTGCTTTTATATCAGTTCAATGGTGCTTCAAGCATTTTCTCATATCTTAGCTACAAACTTATCTGCAGGAGATTCTTGAAGAAATTATCCTTCTGGTGCTTAGCCTGCTCTACTAAATGGGGCCTCAAACAATTTCACTTATCTCAGCTCAAC
>NW_022111350.1:5523-6709 GCF_000313985.2 Echinops telfairi | reverse complement strand
CCTGCAGATAAGCTTGTAGCTAAGATATGAGAAAATGCTTGAAGCACCATTGAACTGATGTAAAAGCAATTCCTGTTGGAAAGTTGTGGTGAAGCATCTGACATTTCCTGACAAAAAGTTTCAACAGAACTCAAGCATTTTCATATGGCAATATTGTGGGGATAGATAAATGTGATGCTCAAGGAAGTGAAAATGGCTAAATATATGATTGAATGGAAGTTTCAGCAACTACCTGACTGTGATACTAGGAAAATTTGGAGAACCGAATTCACAGAACATCGTGAATAGAGTGTTTTATATAAACGCAAAGTGCCTCTCAAGAAAGCATCGTGCCCATAGCTACCCAAAATCGAAAGTCCAATATTATCCCCCTGGTCAGATCTCGAGGAAGCATAAGACCCGATGCCAGAGAAGGCGCACTTCCTCAGCCTGGCCTGTAGTGACTTGCATGGATTAAGAAAAGAATCTGGGGAAAGCTACCTTCCCCAGACTGCCAGGAAGTCCAAATCCTTGGGTTCATGGAGATCTCGGGAAAACCTCGATTCCCCAGACTACCCAGGACTCTGTTGCATGGCTTTCAGGGAGGCGCTGGGCTAATCCTCACTTCCCCACCCTTCCTGCAAGTTCAATGCATGGCTTTCTGGGTGATGCTAGGCCAAGCATCGCTTCCCAGGCTGACCGGGAGTCTCTTCCATGGCCTGAATGGAGACACCAAAGATTTCTCGCTTCCACAGCCAGCTGGGAAGTCCATTGGGTGGCCTTTGGGAGACGCAAGGCAAAAGCTAGCTTTCCAGCCTGATTGAAGTCCTTTGCCTGACTTTAAGTGACACTCATAGTGAACCATTCTTTCCTCAGCCTTACAGGAAGTCCCTTGTTTGGCCTGCAGGGAAAAGCTGTGGAGCCTAGCTTTCCCAGCAGTCTGGGAAGTTCACTACCTGGCTTAAGTGCTGACTCAAGGTGAAGGCCCATTTCCCCAGCCTGCCAGTAAGTCTTTTGCGTTGCCTACCGGTAGACACTGGGCAGAGCCTCACACTGCCAGACTGCCAGGTAGCTTCTTGCCAAGCTAGAGGGGAGACACTATGCAAAGGCTCACTTCCCTACAATATCAGGAAGTCCCATGCATGGCTCAATGCGAGACACCGGGCGAAGCATCCCTTCCCCAACTTCGCGGAACACTGTTTCCTGA
>NW_022111350.1:2610-3600 GCF_000313985.2 Echinops telfairi | reverse complement strand
ATAAAGATCCATTCTTTATTGTTATTCGGACCCGCTTGTCCTCCAGAATTAAAGGCTGCCCATATCCTAATGAGCATGGTACATTGTAATGCTTGTTGAGCACAGTAATATTCAGTCCTGTGAGGACTGTTGAAATGACAAACGTAACCGCAGGTGAGGCAAATCAGGAGAGCAGCCCAGAAAATGCAAGATTCATGGTTTTCCTTCGCAGCCAAGCAAGTCCAGGAGTAATTGTAGAGCTGAGATAAGTGAAATGGTTTGAGGCCCCATTTAGTAGAGCAGGCTAGGCAGAAGAAAGATAATTTTTTCAAGAATCTCCTGCAGATAAGCTTGTAGCTAAGATATGAGAAAATGCTTGAAGCACCAGTGAACCGAGGTAAAATAAATTCCTGTTGGAAAGTTGTGCTGGAACTCCTAACCTTTCCTGACAAAAAGTTTCAACAGAACTCCAGCATTCTCATGTGGCGATATTGTGGGGATTGATAAATGTGATGCTCAAGGAAGTAAAAATGACTAAAGATATGACAGCATGGACGTTTGAGCAACTACATGACTGTGATACTTGGGAAATTTGAAGAACCGAATTCACAGAACTTCGTGCATAGCGTGTTTTATATAAGCGAAAAGTGCCACTCAAGAAAGCATCGTACGCATAGCTACCCAAAATCAAAAGTCCAACATTATCCCCCTGGACAGATCTTCAGGAAGCAAAAGACCGAAGCCGGGAGAAGCCGCACGTCCTCAGCCTGGTCGGAAGTTCCTTGCATGTCTTAAGGAAAGATCACGAGGAAAGACTTGCTTCCCCAGGCTGGCAGGAAATCCAATTCCTTGGGTTGGTGGATATCTTAGGCAAAACTTCCCTTTCACAACTACCCAGAACTCTGTTGCCTGGGTTTCAGGAACTTACCAGGCAAATTCTCACTTGCCCAGCCTTCCCGTAAGTTCAATGCCTGACTTGCTGGGAGATACTGGGTCAAGCCTCACTTCCCA
>NW_022111350.1:0-981 GCF_000313985.2 Echinops telfairi | reverse complement strand
TGTGAAGCACAGGAAGTTACATTAAGCTCCATTCTTTATTGTTATTCGGACCCATATGTCCTCCGGGATTAAAGGCTGCAAATATCCTAATGAATATGGGACATTGTAACGCTTGGTGACCACAGTAATATTCAGTCCTGTGAGGACTCTTGAAATGACAATCATAACCGTAGGTGAGGCAAATCTGAAGGGCATCCTAGGAAATCCAGCCTTCCTATAAGTTCAATGCCTGTCTTGAAGGGAGACGCTGGGCCCAGCCTCGCATTCAAGCCTGTCCCGGAATCTTTGTCATGGCCTTAATGGAGACGCCAATTATTTCCCAGCGTGACCGGATGTCTCTTGACTGGACTGCAGGTACACACCAGGCGGAGCCTAGTTTTCCTAGCACTCCGGGAAATTAATTTCCTTGCTTATGTGGTCACTCAAGGCGAAGGCCCATTTCGTCAGCCTGCCAGTAAGTCTTTTGCCTGGCATATTGGTAGACAACTGGCAGAGCCTCACTCTCCCAGCCAGCCAGTTAGTTACTTGCCACGCTGGAGGGGAGATGTCAGAGAAAGTCGTGATTTCCCACAATGCCCAGTATCACATGCAGCGCTAAAAGTGAAACACCAGGAGAATCCTACCTCCACAGCGTCCTGGAATTCTGTTTCCTGGCTTGCATGCTGACCAAGCTGGCAGGAAAGGCGTGTCCTTGCATTCATTGAGATTCCAGGAGAAGCCACGCTTACCCAGACTACCCAGAACTCTGTTGCATGGCTTTCAGGGAGGAGTCAGGCAAATCCTCACTTCCCCACCCTTCCCGGAAGTTCATTGCCAGGCTTGCTGGGAGATGCTTGGCCAAGCCTCACTACCCGGCTGACCGGGAATCTCTTCCATGGCCTAAATGGAGATGCCAAATTTTTCTTGCTTACACAACCTGATGGGAAATCCATTGGCTGGACTTTGGGAGACACAAGGCAAAAGCTAGCTTTCCATTCTGAC
>NW_022111349.1:98979-101486 GCF_000313985.2 Echinops telfairi | reverse complement strand
CACAAAATTATTTTCATTGTAACCTCATAACTGGATTTTGATACTGTTATGGATCAGACCACCCATGTGAAAGTGTCGTTCGACCCACAGCTTTAGAACCGCTGCTCTAAACTGAGCCGTTTCTCTTAATGTCTCGTAATGTCTTCTCATATTGTTAAAACATTGTTAAAACAAGTCCTGTTGTTATTGTTGTCAGGTGCCATCGAGTGGGATTTCGTTGATAGAAACTCTATGCACAATATAGTGAAATGCTGCCCCCTGTTGTGCCATCCTCGCAGTGGTTCTTGGGTTGCACTCATTGTTGCCACCTATGTGCTAATCCAACTTTTGGGGAGCTGCCTCTCTTTTGCTGCCCTTCTCCTGTACCAAGATTTGTGCATTTTTCTAGGATAGTTGTTCTCAAATTTCATAATGCCACGACCCTTTCATACAGTTCCTCATGTAGTGTTGACCCCACAATAATAAAATTATTTTAATTGCTACTTTGCAACTGTAATTTTGTTACAGTTATGAATCAGGCCACTTCTGTGAAAGGGTCATTCAAACTCCCAAAGGGCTCAACACTCACAGGTTGAGAACCATTGCTCTAAAATGAGGTGTTTCTTTTATTTTCTTTTTTTAGGTGTTTCTTTTAAGATGTAGTTCAGCACATTGTTAGAAGCACAGGCCTGTTTTTATTGTTGTTAGGTGCCGTTGAGTTGATTTTGGCTCATAGAAATTCTGTGTGCAATATAATGAAACACTGCACCCTCCTCTGCCATCTTCACAGTGGTTCATTGGCTTGTGCTCATTGCTGCAGCCACTGTGCTAATCCATCTGGTTGGAACAGCCTCTCTTTTGCTGCCGTTCTACTGTACCAAGATGTCTGTAACCCTAAACCTTTGTCTAACCATAAGTCTAACCCTAACTCTAACCCTCACCTTGTCTAACCGTAACCCTAACCCTAACCCTAAACATTATCCTAGCCCTAAGTCTAACCCTAACCCTAAATCTAAGCCTAACCCTAACCCCAAGTTTAGCCCTAAACCTAAGTCCAGCACTTACCCTAAACCTAACACTCACCCTAAGCATAAGCCTAACCCTAACCTTAACCCTAACGCTAACCATAAACCTAAAAATAAGCCCAACCCTAAAACTAACCCTAAGTATACCCTTACCTTTAAACTAACCTAGCCTTAACGCTATCACTAAACTTAAGTCCAAACCTAACCCTAACCCAAACCCTAAACTTTACCCAAATGTAACCCTAAACTTAAGCCTATCCCTAACCCTAAGTCTAACCCTAACGTTTTCACTAACCCTAAGTCCAAACCTAACCCTATCCCAAACCCTAATCCAAACACTAAATGTAACCCTAAACCTAACACTATTACCTTAACCTTAAGCCTAAATCTAACCCTAACCCTAACTTTACGTCCAACCATAAAACCTAAGCCTAAGCCTAACCCTAAACCTAACCCTAACCCTAAGCATAACCCTAAATTGACACTAAACCTAAATAAAGTAAACCTAAACTTTACCCAAATGTAACCCTAAGCGAAACGCTAACCCTTACCTTAACCTAACCATAAAGCAACCCTAAGCCTAAACCTAAACCTAACACTAACCATAAGTGTAATGCTAACCCTAACCCTAACTCTATCCCTAAATCTATGTCTAAACCTAACCCTAAACATAAACTTAAGCCTAATACAAACCCTTAGTTTAACGCTACCCTAAGTCTAATGCTAAACCTAACGTTAACCCTAATCCTAAAAGTAAGTCTAAACCTAACCCTAACACTAACCCTAAGACTAAGCCTTACCCTAACCCTAATCCTATCCTTAACCTTAACCCTAAGTGTAACCCTAACTCTAACCCTACACCTAAACCTAATCTGAAGCCTATCCCTAACTCTAAACCTAACCATACTTAAGCCTAAGTCTAACCCTAAACCTAAACCTAACCTTAACTCTATTCCTAAGTCTAACTCTAAACCTAAGCCTAATCCTAAGTCTAAGCCTAAACTTAACCATCAACCTAACCCTAACCATAAGTCTATCCCTCACTGTAACCCTAACCCTAAGTCTAACTCTAACACTTACCATAACAATAAGTCTAACCCTAACCTAACCTTAAGTATAAAACTAACCCTAATCCTAACACTATGTCGAACCCTAACACTAACACTAAACCTAAGTATAAACCTATCCCAAACCATATTCTTAACCCAAACCCTAAGTCTAAACACGAACCCTAAATGTAACCCTATCCTTAACGCTATCCATAACTTTAAGTCTAAGCCTTACCCTAAACTTAACCATAACCCTAAGCATAACCCTAACACTAACCTTAACCCTAACCCTAAGTCTAACCCTAACCATAATCATAAACCTAAAAAAAGCTAACAATAAACCTAACCTTAACCCTAATGATAACTCTAACACTAAGCCTAAATCTAATGCTAAACCTAACCCTAAGTCTACCCCTACCTCTAACCCTAAGTCTAACCCTAACGTTTTCACTAA
>NW_022111349.1:82442-98818 GCF_000313985.2 Echinops telfairi | reverse complement strand
CCTAAGCATAACCCTAAATTGACACTAAACCTAACCCTAAACTTAACCCAAAACCTAACCAAAACCCTAATCCTAAACCTAACCATAACCATAATCCTAACCCTAAGTCTAACCCTACCCCTAAAACTACACCTAACCCTAAATAAAACGCTAGGTCTAAACCTAAATCTAATAAGTCTAACCCTAAACCTAAACCTAATCCTAACCCTAACCCTAACAAGTCTAACCATAACCCTATAACGAACACTAATGCTAAACCTAACTCTAACCCTAATCCTAACCCTAAATCTACAACTAACCCTAAGCCTAAGCATAACCCTAACCCTGAACCTAAGTCTACCCTATCACTACCCTATTCTTAACCTTAAATATAACCCTATCCGTAACACTATCTGTAACACTATCCCTAAATTTATACATAATCTTAAATCTAACCATGACCCTAACTTTAACCCTAAACCTAAGTCTAAACCTAACACTAACCCTAAGTCTAATGGCAAACATAATGCTAACCCTAACCCTAACCTTAAGTCTAAACCTATCCCTAACACTAACCCTAAGACTAGTCCTTATCCTAATCCTAACTCTAACCCTAACCATAATCCTAACCCTAACCCTAGCACTAAGTGTAACCCTAAATCTAACCCTACCCCTAAACATAACCCCAGGTCTATAGCTAACCCTAATACTAACCCAAAACCTAACCCTAAGTCTTACCCGACCCAAAACCTAACCATAAACCTAAGCCTAAGTCTAACTCTAACCCTAACCTTAACACTAAGTCTAACCCTAATCCTAATCATAAGTCTAACCCTAACCCTAAGCCTGACACTAACCCTGAACCTAAGTCTAAACTGACCCTAACCCTATCCTTATCCCTAAATCTAACCTGAAGCCTAACCGTAACTCCATCCCTAACCATATCCCTAAACTTAAGTCTAACCCTTACCCAAAACTTAAACCTAACCCTAACACTAACCCTAAGTCTAACCTTAACCCTAAGCATAAGTACAGCACTAAACCTATCCCTAACCCTAAATCTAACCCTAAGCCTAACCCTAACCCTAACCCTAAGTCTAACCCTAACCCGATCACTAACCCTAACCTTAACCCAAATCCTAACACTAACACTAAACCTAAATGTAACACTAACCCTAAACCTAAGTCTACCCTAACACTAAAACTATTCTTAACCCTAAGTCTTACACTAAAAAGAACCCTATCCGTAAACCTATCCCTAACCTTAAGTCTAACCTATACCCTAAGCTTAACCCTAACCCTAATACTAACTCTGTCTAATGGTAACCCTGACCCTAAACCTAACCCTAACACTAACCCTAATACTAACCCTAAGTATAATGCTATCCCTAACCCTAACTCTAAGTCTAACCCTAACCCTAAAGATAACCCTAAACCTAACCCTAAGTATAATCCTAAACCTAAATCTAAACCTAACCTAAAGTTAACCCTAACCCTAATCCTAAACTTAAGCCTAAATCTAACGCTAACCCTAAACCTAAACCTAAACCTAACCCTTACCCTAACCCTAAGTCTAGCCCTACCCCAAACCCTACACCTAACACTCAACCAAATGCTAAGTCTAAACATAACCCTTACCCTAACCATAACACTAACCATAATCATAACCCTAATCCTAACAGGTCTAACCATCACCCTATAATAAACCATAACCTGATCCTAAACCTACTCCTCAGCCAAACCGGGACTCTAGCCCTAAATCTAACCCTAACCCTAACCTTAATCCTAACCCTAAACCCAAGCATAACCCTAACACTAAACCAGTGCCAACCCTAATCCTAATCCTACCCTTATTCCTAACTCTAACCCTAAAATTAATTGTAACCCCATCCCTAACCTTAAATCTAACAATTACCCTAAGCATAACTCTAACCCTAAATCTAACCCTAACCCTAAGCCAAAGTATACCGCTATCCCTAACCCTAACGCTGTCTAACCCTAACCCTAAACCCATCGAAAACTAACCTTTACCCAAACCTTAACCCTAAATCTAACCCTAACCCTAAACTTAATCCTAACCCTAAGCCTAACCCTAACCCTAACCCCAAACCTAAGTCTACCCGAACCCTTACCCTAACCTTAACCCTAAGCCTAACCCTAACCATAATCCAAGCCAGAAACCTAACCATAAACCTAATGCTAACCCTAACATAACTCTAACACTAAGCCTAAATCTAATCCTAACCTTAACACTAAGTCTACACCTACCTCTAACCCTAACCCTAATCCTAAATCTCACGCTAACGCTACCAATAACCCTAAATCCAACCCTAAAGCTATCCCAAACCCTAAACCTAACCATAAATGTAAGCCTTACCTTAACCCTAAGCCTGAGTCTAACCCTAAAACTAAACTTAAGCCTAAGTCTAACCCTAATATTAACCCTAACCCTAAATATACACTCAGCTTAACACTAACACTAACCCTAAGTCTAACCCTACCCCTAACCCTAAACGAAATTCTAAGTCTAAACCTAACCCAAACCCTAAATCTAATCCTAACCCTAACCATAACAAGTCTAACCACAAACCTATAACTAACCCTAACCCTAAACCTAACACAAAATCTATACCCAACCTTAAACCTAAACTTAAACCTAACCCTAAATCCAGGCCTAACCTTAACCCTAAACCTGTCTATCCTAACCCTAACCCTATCCTTTTCCCTAAGTCTAACCAGAAGCCTAACCATAATCCCATCCCTAACCCTATCCCTACACTTAAGTCTAACCCTTACCCCAACCCTAACACTACCCTAAAGTTTAAACTTACCCTAAACATAGCTCTAACTAACTCTAAGTCTAACCCTAACCTGATCACTAAACCTAATCCTAACCCTAACCTTAACCCAAAATCAAAACACTAACCCTAAGCTTAAACCAGTCTAACCCTAACCTTAACCCAAAATCTAACACTAACCCTAAGCTTAAACCAGTCTAACCATAACCCTAAACCTAAGTCTACCCTAACACTAAACCTATGTTTAACCCTAAGCCTAAACCTAACACTAACCCGAACTGTAACACTTTAACCCTATCCCTAAACTTAAGTCTATCCCTTACACTAACTTTAACCCTAAGCCTAACCCTAGGCCTCACCCTAACACTAAAGCTAAGTCTATTGTTAACCCTAACCCTGTCTAACCCTAACTCTAAGTCTAACCCTAACCCTAAATATAACCCTAAGTATGATCCTAAACCTGTCTAAACCTAGCCCTAACCCTAAGTTTTACCCTAACCCTAAACCTAAGCCTAAGTCTAAATCTAACCCTAACCGTAACCCTAAGCCTAACACTAACCCCATGGTTAATCCTAACCCAAAGTCTAATGTTAAACCGAACGCTAACTGTAACCCTAAATTTAATTCTAAACCTAACCCTAACAATTAACCCTAAGACTAAGCCTTACCCTAACCCTAAGTCTAACCCTAACCATAATCCTAAACCTAACACTAACCCTAAGTGTAACGCTAATCCTAACCCTAACCCTGATCATTAACCTAACTCTAAGTCTAACCCCAAGCCTACATTTAGTCTAACCCCAAGCCTACATTTAACTTTAACCCTCACCTAAGTCTAACTCTAAACCTAACACTAACCCTAAGTCAAAACCTAACTCTAACCATAAACCTAACTTTTACCCTAAGTATAACTTTCGCCCTAACCCTAACCCGAAGTCTAAATGTAACACTAACCCTAACTCTAACTCTAACCCAAAATATAACCCTAAACTTAACTCTAACCCTAAGACCAAGCCAAACCCTAACCCTAACCCTAATTCTACGCTAACCCTAACCCTATCCCTAAGTCTAACCCTAAACCAAACTCTAACCCTAACCCTAACCCTAAGTCTAACCCTAAACCTAACTCTAACCCTAACCCTAACACTGTTATACTAACCATAAATCTAACCCTGACCCTAACCCTAAGTCTTATCCTACCCCTAACCCTAAGACTAATCCTAAGCCTAAACCTAACCTTAACCCTAACCCTAAGACCACCACATACCCTAAACCTAACCCTAGCACTAACCCTAAGCATATCCTCAAACCTAAACTTAACCCTAACCCTAACCATAAACCTACCATACACCTAATCCTAACCCTAACTCTAAGTCTACCCCTACCTCTTACCCTAACCCTAACACCAAGTCTAACCCTAACAGTTTCACTCAAACTAAGTCCAACCCTAACCCTAACCCAAACCCTAAACCTAACCCTAAATGGAACCCTAACCCATGCCTTAATCTTAACCTTAAGCCTAAGTCTAATCCTAACCTAAAGTCTAAGCCTAAACCTAAGCCTAACCCCAATATTAACCTTAACCCTAAGTCTCCATGAAGCCTAACCCTAACCCTAAGTCTAACCCCACACCTAACCCTAAACCAAACGCTAAGTCTAACCCTAACACTAATCATACCCCTTAGCATAACCCTAACCTTAACAAGTCTAACCATAACCCTATAACTATACCTAAATTTAAAGCTAAACCTAACCCAAAACTTAAACCTATTCTAACCCAAAATCTAACCCTAAACTTAACCCTAACCCTAATTCTATGCTAACCCTAACCCTATACTTATCCCTAAGTTTAACCCTAAGCCCAACCGTAACCACATTTCTAACCTGATACCTAAACTTAAGTCTAATCCTTACCCCAACCCTAACACTAACCCAAAGTCTAAACCTAAATCTAACACTAACACTAACCCTGACCATTACCATAACTCTAAGTCTAACCCTAACCCGGTCACTAACCCTAACCCAAACTCTAACATTAACCCGAAGCCTAAACCTAAGCCTAACCCTAACCCTAACCCGATCCCTAATCCAAACTGTACCCCTAAAACTAACCCGAACCCTAACCCTACCCCTAACCCAATCCCTAAACTTAAGTCTATCCCTTACCCTAACCTAACCCTAAGCCTAACCCTAAGCCTCACCCTAAAACTAACCCTTAGTCTAATGCTAACCCTAACCCTAAGTCTAACCCTAAGTCTAACCTTAACCCTAAAGATAACCCTAAGTATAATCCTAAACCTAAGTCTAAACATAACACTAACTCTAAGTTTTACCCTAACCCTAAACCTAAGTCTAACTCTAACCCTAACTGTAACCCGAAGCCTAACACTAACCCTATGTTTAATCCTAACCCTAAATCTAATGTTAAACCTAACGTTAACCCTAACCCTAAACTTAAGTTTAAACCTTACCCTAACACTAATCCTAAAACTAAGCCTTACCCTTACCCTAACCCTAATACTAACCCTAATCTAATTCTAACCCTAACCCTAAGTCTAACCCTAACTCTAAGTCTAACCCTAAACCTAAAGATAAATGTAACCCTAAGTATAATTGTAAACCTAAGTCTAAACCAAACCCTATCCCTAAGTTTAACCCTAACCCTAACCATAAACCTAAGCCGAATAATAATTCTAAACCCAAACCTAAGTCTCACCCTAACCCTATCACTAGACTAAGTTCAACACTAGCCCTAACCCAAACACTAAACCTAACCCTACAAGTAAGCCTAAACGTAACCCTTACCTTAAACCTAAGCCTTAGTCCAACCCTAACCCTAAATCTAACCCTACACCTAAGCCTAACCCTAATATTAGCCCTAACCCTAAGTCTACAATAAGCCTAACCCTAACACTAACCCTAAGTATAACACAACCCTGAACCCTAAACCAAAGGCTAAGTCTAAACCTGACCCTAACCCTAAGTTTAACCCTAAGTCTAACCCTAAGCCTAAGCATAATCATAACCATAACCATAAGTCTAACCCAATAACTAACCGTAACCCTAACCCAAACCCTAACTCTAACACTAAATCTAACACTAACCCTAATCCTAAACCTAACCCTAACTCTAAACCTAAGTCTAACACTAATTATATCCTTAATCCTAAATCTAACCCTAACAGTAACCCTAACCATAACCCTATCCTTAACACTATCCCTGACCTTAAGTCTAAACCTTACCCCAACCTTAAGCCTAACCCTAACCCTAAGCCTAATCCTAATACTAACCCTAACCCTATAACTAATCTAAGTCTAATGCTAAACCTAACCTTAACCCTAAAGCTAACCCTAACTCTAACACTAAGTATAATCCTAAACCTAACCCTAAGTTTAACCATAACCATAACCCTAAACCTAATCCTAAGTCTAACTATAACTTTATCCCTAACCCTAAGCCTAACACTAACCCTAAGTTTAACGCTAACCCCAAGTCTAATGCTAAACCTAAGGCTAACCCTAACGCAAATCATAAGTCTAAACCTAACCCTAACACTAACCATACGACTAAGCCTTACACTAACCCTAAGTCTAACACTAAACGTAATCTGAATCCTACCCCTACCCCTACCCCTAAATATAACCCAAAGTCTATCTCTAAAGCTAACCCTAACCCTAACCCTAAACCTAAATCTGAACCGAACCTTAACCCTAACCCTAACTCTCAGCCTAAATGTAACCCTAACCCTAAGTCTAACCCTAAGGGAATCACTAACCCTAACCCTAACCCTAACCCAAACTCTAACACTAACCCTAACCCTAAGCCTAATCCTAACACTAACCCTAACCCTATCCTTAACCCTAAGTCTTACCCTAACACGAACCATATCCGTAGTCCTTTCACTAAACAAGTCTAACACTTAGCCTAACCTTAACCCTAACCCTAACACTAACCCTAATACTAACCCTAAGTCTAATGGTAACCCTAACCCTAAGCCTAACCTTAACACTAACCCTAATACTAACCTTAAGTCTAATGCTAGCCCTAACCCTAACTCTAATCCTAAGTATAATCCTAAACCTAACGCTAACCCTAAAGGTAACCCTAACTGTAATCCTAAACTTAAGTCTGTGTCTAACGCTAACCCTTATCCTAATCCTAACCCTAACCCTAAATCTAAACCTAACACTAACCCTAACCATAAACCTAACCCTAACCATAATCCTAACCCTAACCCTAACCGGTCTAACCATAACCCTGTAACAAACCCTAACCTGATCCTAAACCTAACCCTCACCCAAACCCTAACTCTAACCTTAAATCTAACCCTAAGCCTAACCCTAACCCTAAGTCCAAGCCTAACACTAACTCTAACAAAAAACCAAAGTCAACCCTAACCCTATCCTTATTCCTAAATCTAACCCTAACCTTAATTATAACCCCATCCCTAACCCTATCAACCTTAAGTCTACCACTTATCCTTAGCTAAACTCTAATCCTAAATCTAACCCTAACCCTAAGCCTAAGGATACCGCTATCCCTAACCTAACCCTAAGTCTAACCCTAACCCTAACTCAAAAACTAACCCTAAGCATAACCCTAAACTGAACCCGAACCCTAAATCTAACACTAACCCTAACCTTAAGCCTAACCCTAAACCTAAGCCTAACCCTAACATTAAGCCTGTCTACCCTAACCCTTACCCTAACTTTAACACAACTATAACCCCAAATCTAACCCTAACCCTAAACATAACACTAACCCTAACCATAAACCAAGCCAAAAACCTAACCATAAACCTAACCCTAACCCTAACGTAACTCTAACACTAAACCTAAATCTAATCCTAATCCTAAATCCAACACTAAGTCTACCCCTACCTCTAACCATAACCCTAAGTCTCACCCCAACGCTATCAATAACCTAAGTCCAACCCTAAAGATAACCCAAAACCTAAACCTAACCCTAAATGTAACCCTAACCCTAAGCCTAACCTTAAACCTAAGCCTAGACCTAAGGCTAAGCCTAATCCTAATATTAACCCTAACCCCAAGTATACACTAAGCTTAACACTAACCCTAAACTAAATGCTGTCTAATCCTAACCCTAAGTCTAACCCTAACTCAAATCATAACAAGTCTAACTATAAACCTATAAATAACCCTAACCAAAACCTAACACTAAGTCTAACGCCAACCATACACCTAACCTTAAACCTAACCCTAAGTCCAGGCCTAACCCTAACCCTAAACCTAAGTCTACCCTAACCCTAACCCTATCCTTATTTCTAAGTCTAACCCTAAGCCTAACCATAACCCCATCCCTAACCCTATCCCTACACTTAAGTCTAACACTTACCTCAACCCTAACACTAATCCAA
Source organism: Echinops telfairi (assembly GCF_000313985.2). Lineage (NCBI taxonomy): Eukaryota > Metazoa > Chordata > Mammalia > Afrosoricida > Tenrecidae > Echinops > Echinops telfairi. The sequence goes on along the minus strand of NW_022111349.1, from coordinate 90,661 downwards.
AGTCTAAACCTCACGCTAACACTAACCCTAACCATAAACATAACCCTAACTCTAAGTCTAACCATAACCCTAACCCGGTCACTAACCCTAATGCTAACCATAACCATAACCATAACCCTAAATCTAACACTAAACCTAAGACTAAGCCAAAGCCTAACCCTAACCATAAACCTAAGTCTACCCTAACACTAACCCTATCCTTAACCCTAAGTCTAACCCTAACACTAACTGTAACTGTATCTCTATCCCTAACCTATCCCTAAACTTAAGTCTATCCCTTACCCTAACCTTAATCTTAACCCTAACCCTAAGCCTCACCCTAACACTAACCCTACCCTAACCCTAATTCTAACCCTAACCCTAAGCCTAAAGATAACCCTATCCCTGAGTATAATCCTAAACCTAAGTCTAAACCTAAGACTAAACCTAATTTTACCCTAACCCTAAACCTAAGCCTAAGTCTAACTCTAACCCTAACCGTAACACTAACCCTATGTTTAATTCTAACCCTAAGTCTAATGTTAAACCTAACCCGAAACTTGTCTAAACCCAATCCTAACACTAACCCTAAGACTAAGCCTTACCCTAACCCTCACTCTAATACTAACCTTAACGTTTTTTTAATGGTTGTAGAGTTTATTAAGGAAGTTAACTGGCTGTAACGCACCTGAAAAATGCATAGGATACAGTTGTTCCCCTCCCCCCCCCTCAGAATCCCTGATAATTTATAATTTATTCTTATTTTATCATATCTTACCACATCCAAAGTCTCCCTCATCCACTTCTCCGCTGTCTGTCCCCCAGGGAGGAGGCCACATGTAGACCTTGTCCTCTGTTCCCTCTTTCTCCCTCTCATTCCCTCCACCCTCGCACCATCGCCACTCTCTCCACTGCTCCTGGGGGTTTCATCTATCCTGGGTTCACTGTATTTCCAGTTCCTATCTGTGCCAGTGCACCTCTTCCAGTCCAGCTGGATATGTAAGGTAGAATTGAGATCATAAGGCTAACCCTAACTCTAACTCTAAGTCTAACCCTAACCCTAAAGATAAATGTAACCCTAAGTATAATCCTAAACCTAAGTCTAAACCAAACCCTATCCCTAAGTTTAACCCCAACCCTAACAACAAACCTAAGCTGAATACTAACTCTAGACCAAATGCTAAGTCTCACCCTAACCCTATCACTAAGCCTAAGTCCAACCCTAGCCCTAACCCGAACACTAAACATAACCCTAAATGCAACCCTAACCCTTACCTTAAACCTAAGCCTTAGTCCAACCCTCACACTAAGCCTGACCTTAAGTCTAACCCTACACCTAAACCTAAGCCTAGACCTAACCCTAATATTAACCTAACCCTAAGTTTATACTAAGCCTAACACTAATCCTAACCCTAACACTAACCCTAAGTTTAACCCAAACCCTAAACCAAAGGCTAAGTCTAACCCTAACCCTAACCCTAAGACTAGCCCTAATACTGACCCTAAGTCTAATGGTAACCCTAACACTAAGTCCAACCCTAACTCTAAGTCAAATCCTAACCCTAAAGATAACCGTAAATGTAACCCTAAGTATAATCCTAAATCTAAGTCTAAACCAACCGTAACCCAAGTTTAACCCTACCCCTACCCCTAACCCTAACCCTAAACTTAAGCCTAAATCTAAGTCTAACCCTAACCGTAACCCTAAGCCTAAACCTAACACTAACCTTAACGCTAACCCCAAGTTTAATGCTAAGACTAATGCTAACCCTAACCCCCAACCGTAAGTCTAAACCTAACCCTAACACTAACCGTAAGACTGTCTTTCCCTAACCCTAAATCTAACCCTAACAGTAATCCTAATCCTAACCCTAACAATTAGTGTAACCGTAAGTCTAACCCTACCCCTAAACATAACCCGAAGTCTGTCCCTTACCCTAACCCTAAGCCCAACCCTAAATCTAACTCTAATACTAACCCTAACCTTAAGTCTAACCCTAACCCTAACCATAAGTCTTACCCAAACCCTAAATCTAACCCTAACCTTAACTCTAACCCTAAACCTAACCCTAATTGGTACCCTAACCCTAAGTCTAACCCTAACCCTAACACTAAAGCTAACCATAAGTCTAGAGCTTACCCTAAACCTAACCCTACCACTAACCCTAAGCATAACCCTAAACAAATCCCTAACATTAACCCTAACCCTAAGTCTAACCCTAACCATAAACGTAAACATAAACCTAACCATTAAGCTAACCCTAGCCATAACCCAATGTCTACCCCTACCTCTATCCCTAACCATAACCCTGTCTACCCCTAATGCTATCACTAAAGTCCAATTCAAACCCTAACGCATACCCTAAACTGAGCCCTAAAGGTAACCCTCACCCTCACCCTAACCCCTACCTTAACCCTTACCTTAACCCTAAGCCTAAGTCTAACCCTAACCTGAAGTCTAACCCTAAGCTGAACCCTGATATTAACCCCAACTCTAAGTCTACACAAAGCCTAATGCTAACCATAACCCTGACACTAACCCTAAGTCTAACCCTACCCCTAACCCTAAGACGAAACCTAACCCTAACCCTAAATCTAAGTCTACCCTAATCCTAACATTATCCTTATCTCTAAGTCTAACTCTAAGCCTAACCATAACCCCATCCCTAAACTTAAGTCTAACCCTTACCCTAACCTTACTCCTAACCCTAAATCTAACCCTAACCCTAAACCTAAGTACAATGCTAAAGCTAACCCTAACCCTAAATCTAACACTAACCATAATCCTAAACCTAACCGTTACCCTAAACCTGTCTAACACTAATCCTATCCTTAACCCTAAGTCTATCCCTAAAACTAACCCTAACTATAACCCTATCCCTAACACTATCCCTGACCTTAAGTCTAAACCTTACCCTAACCTTAACCCTAACCCTAAGCCTAACCCTAACACTAACCCGAATAGTAACCCTAAGTCTAATGCTAACCCTAACCCTAAGTCTAACCCTAACTCTAAGTCTCACCCTAACCCTAAAGCTAAACCTAAGTCTAAAACTAAGTATAATCCTAAACCTAAGTCTAAACCTGACCCTAACCCTAAGTTTAACACTAACCCTAACCCTAAACCTAAATCTAACTATAACCTTAACCCTAACCCTAATACTAACCCTAAGTTTAACGCTAATCCGAAGTCTAATGCTAAACCTAATGCTAACCTTAACACCAACCATAAGTATAAACGTAACCCTAACACTGCACATACGATTAAGCCTTACCCTAACCCTAAATCTAACACTAAACATAATCTGAACCCTAACCCTAATCCTAAGTGCAACCCTAACTCTAACCCTATCCCTAAACATAACCCGGAGTCTATCTCTAAATCTAACCCTAACCCTCACCCTAACCCTAAGTCCAACTCTGACACTAACCCCAACCCTAAATCTAACCCTAACCCAAACCATAAATCTAAGCCTAATCCTTACTCTAACCTGAACTCTAAGTCTAACCCTATCCTAACTCTAACCATAATCACAACCCTTACTTTTACCCTAACCATAAGTCTGACCGTAACCCTAACCCTAACCGTAACCCTAACCCTAAGTCTAACCCTAATCACAACTTAACCCTAACCCTAATGCTAACACTAAATATAACCTAAGTCTAGAGCTTACCCTAACACTAACCCTAAGCATAACCCTAACCTTAACCCTAGCCCTAAGTCTAACCTTAACCGAACCATAAACCTAATTTAGGGTTAGGAACCCTAACCCTAAGACTACCCCTAACTCTTACCCTAACCCTAGGTCTAACCCTAACACTATCACTAAACCTAAGTCCAACCCAAAACCTAATCCTATATGTAACCCTAACCCTAAGCCTACTCTAATGCTAACCCTAAACCTAACCCTAAGCCTAACCCTATATTAACCCTACCCGTAAGTTTACACTAAGCCTAAACCTAACCATAACACTAACCCTAACCCTAAGTATAGCGCTAACCCTAACCCCAACCCTAATCCTAACGTAATACTAACCAGAACCCTAAGTCTAACCCTAACCCTAACATTAACACTTATTCTAATGCTAACCCTACCCCTAACCATAAGTCTAACCTAAACCCTAACCCTAATATTAAGTCTAAACCTAACCCTAAAGCCAGCCTTAACCCTAAGGCTAACCCTAACCCTAACATAATCCTAACCCTAACCCTAATCCTAAGTCTAATTCTAACCCTAAGTTTAATGCTAAACCTAAACCTAACCATAACCATAACGCCAAGTCTACTGTAACCCTTACCCTAAGTCTAAACCTTACCTTAACCCTAGGGCTAACCTTAACCATAACCCTAACCCTGTCTAACCCTAACCTTAACACTACACCTAACCCTAAAACAAATGCTAAATCTAAACCTAAGCCTATCCCTAAATCTAACACTAATGCTAACCCTAACCCTAGCAAGTCTAACCATAACCCTATAACGAACCCTAAGCTAACCCTAAACCTGACCCTAACCCTAACCCTAATCTTAACCCTAACCCTAAACTTAAGTTTGCCCTAAAAGTGACGATATCCTTATTCCTAAATCTAATCCTAACCCTAATTGAAACCCCATTCCTAACCCTATCCGTAACCTTAAGTCTAACCCTTACCCAAACTTAACCCTAAATCTAATCTTACACCTAAGCCTAAGTATAGCGCTAAACCTAACCCTAATCCCAACCATAACCCTAACACTAATACTATTCCTAAAGTTAATCCTAAACCAAAGCCTAAACCTAACCCTAAATTTAAGTCAACCCTAACCCTACCCTTAACCCTAAGTCTAACCTTAACACTAACCCTAACTGTAGCCCTATCCCTAACAGTATCACTAACTTTAAGTCTAACACTTACCCTAAGCATAACCCTAACCCTAACCTTAACCCTAAACCTAAGTCTAAGCCTAACCCTAACCATAAACCTAACCAACAACCTAAACACAAACCTAACCCTAAATGTAACGGTATCTCTACCACTAAGCCTAAATCCAATCCTAACCCTAACCCTAACCCATACTCTACTCCTGCCTCTAACCCTAAATCTAACCCTAACCCAATCACTAACCCTAAATCCAACCCTAACCCTAAGTCTAACCCTAACCCGATCACTAAGCCTAACTCTAACCCTAGCCCCAAACCTAACCCTAAATCTAACACTAACCTTATACTTAATCCTAACCCTAACACTAACACTAACTCTACATTTAACCCTATCAATAACCCTACACCTAATGCTAAAATCAATGCTAATTCTAACCCTAACCCTAACCTTAACACTATTCCTAACAAGTCTACCATAACCCTATAACTAAACCTAATGTTAAGCCATACCCTAACACTAACCCTAACCTTAACCCAAACCCTAAGACCAAGCCTAACCCTAACACTAAACCTAAGTCTACCCTAACACAAATCCTATCCTTAACCTTAAGTCTTACCCTAACACTAACACTAACCATAACCCTAACCCTAACCCAATCACTATCCCTAATCTTAACCCGAACCCAAACCCTAACCCTAAACCTAACACTAACCCTAAGCATAAACCTAACCCTAAGCCTAAACCTGTCTACCTTAACACTAACCCTATATTTAACCCTAAGATTAACCCTAACAATAACCCTAACCGTAACCCTATCCCTAACCCTATTCCTAAACTTGAATCTGAGCTTGAACCTAACCTTAACCCTAATGCTAACCCTAACTAGGATATTGGAAACCTTATATCCTGCAGGTTCCTGTGCGGCCTAATTACATTAAACAATGGAGCTTTTTGTATCTTCCTGTGTTTAACAACAAGGTTTGCTCGCTGAGGTTGTTAGCTGCTGGGGTTAATTGAAGTGCTGAGGGATACAGCTCTGGTTTCCGGGCAGCCAGGTAAAGAACCAAACAATCCTGAGATTATTTCTGTTTCACTGACTTGGCACACATTTGGGATATATGCTAGATTTGTGAGCTTGGGCAGCTACGGGTAAGGATGTTTTCTTAATGTGCACTTTACATTTATATAAAACTCTTTTATACATGAGTTTCTGTGGATTTATTTCTCTAAAGTTCCCAGTCTAACACACTCACATAGTTGTGCGAACCTCGCTTCAGTCATGACTTTAGCCATTGTTACTTCCTTGAGCTCCACATTTTTCTCTACTCACAACATTGCCAGGTGAGGATACTTGACATCCATTAAAACTGTTTATTGGGATAGGTCAGGTGTTTCACCACATTTCCATGAGGAATTGCTTTTATATCAGGTCAATGGTGCTTCAAGCAGTTTCACATATCTCAGCTCCAAATTTATCTGAGGAGATTCATAAATATAAAGGAAGAGAGAATCCCTCTAGTGCTTAGCCTGCCTCTACTAAATGGGGCCTCAAGCAGTTTCACTTATCTCAGCTCAAACCTTACCTCCTGGATTTGCTTGGATGTGAAGGAAAACAGTGAGTCCTGCATTTCCTGGGATGTCCTGCGTTGCCTCACCCAGAGTTACATTTGTCATTTCAAGATTTCCCCCAGCACTTACTATTTCTGTGGTCCACAAGCATTATGATTTCCCATAATCATTAGAATATGGGAAATCTTGTATCCTGCAGGTTCCGGTGCATCCTAATAACATTATACAATGGAGCTTAAAGTATCTTTCTGTGTTTCACAACATGGTTTGCTCAATGAGGTAGTTAGCTTATCGTCCCAACATGGCTTATAAACACAGGTGGAGTTAATAGTATGTTGGAGGGATACATGGATCAATGAATCTTGCCTTTTGTGTTCTCCATTCTCTTTCTTTGTGAAGGTCAGTCCAGGGTGAAGTTGCCTTAGCTAGTTAACTGCTTTTTCTTCCAAGGTTTACTTCCTGCAAGAAAACCCTGAGCAAAAGCCCATGGACCTACCGTGATGAAGCCCTGTTGCTGGAGCAGCCGGCTGGAGACCCACGACAATCCTGAGATGATTATCCTTTCACTGACTCAGCTTTCCCCTTGTGGTTGGCATACTTTCATCTTTTTTTAAGAGATGCAGGAAGATTTTGGTGCTTCAAGCATACATGGCTTAGTGAGCCTTGTCTTTGGAATTCTGGGTTCGCTTGCCTTGTGAAGGTCAGTCCAGGTAGAATATGCCTTAGCCAGTTAACTGTTTTTGCTTCCAAGGCTCACTTCTTGCAATACATCTCTGAGCAGATGCCACATGGAGCTACCTTGCTACAGCCTTGGGTGCCAGACAGCCGTGTGAAAACTCCCACCAATCCTCAGATGATTTCCCTTTCACTGACTTGGCTTTCCCCTGCCGTCAGCCTCATTTCATATCTTTTGTGACATGGTGGAAGACTTTGTGGATTTGTGGTGGCCATATGGGATAATGTTGGACTTCTGAGTTTGGGCAGCTCTGAGTAGGGATGTTTTCTTTATGTGAACTTAACATTTATATAAAACTCTCTTTTATAAAGCTAGTTAACTGCTTTTGCTTCCAAGGCTCACTTCCTATAAGATATCTCTGAGCAGAAGCTACATGAACCCACCGTGATTCAGCCCCGGGTGCCGGGCAGCTGTGTGGAGACCCCGCCTAACCTGAGATGATTATCCTTACACTGACATGGCTTTCCACGTGCATTCCGCATAATTTTGTCTCTTTTGTAATATGGTGGAAGACTTTCTGGATTGTTGGCGCACATATGGGATAATGTTGGAATTGTAGCTTGTGTAGCTATGGATAGGATGTTTTCTTGTGGTGCACTTTCTATCTATCTATCTATCTATCTATCTATCTATCTATCTATATATATATATATCCCTTTTATAAACAAGTTTCTGTGATTTTGTTTCTCTAAAGTTCTCAGACTAACATACTCCTTTAGCTGTGTGCACCTCCCTTCAGTGGTATCTTTAGGATTTTTACTTCCTTGAGCTCCACATTTTTCTCTACCCACAACATTGCCAGGTGAGGATACTTGACTTCGATTAAAACACTTTATCGGGATGATTAGGTGTTTTACCACAACTTGTCCACTAGGAATTGCTTTTATATCAGTTCAATTGTGCCTCAGAAGGTTTAACATATCTTAGCTCCAAACTTATCTATAGGAGATTCATGGATATAAAGGGAGAGACAATCTTTCTGCTGCTTAAACTGCCTCTACTCAATGGGGCCTCAAACAGTTTCACTTATCTCAGCTCAAACCTTACCTCCAGGACTTGCTGTGAAGGAAAA
>NW_022111349.1:49127-59579 GCF_000313985.2 Echinops telfairi | reverse complement strand
TTTTCCTTCACAGCAAGTCCTGGAGGTAAGGTTTGAGCTGAGATAAGTGAAACTGTTTGAGGCCCCATTGAGTAGAGGCAGTTTAAGCAGCAGAAGGATTGTCTCTCCCTTTATATTTATGAATCTCCTGTAGATAAACTTGGAGCTAAAATACGTGAAACCTTCTGAGGCACAATTGAACTGGTGTAAAAGCAATTCCTAGTGGAAAAGTTGTGGTAAAACACCTGGTCTTTTACCATAAAGTTTTTTTAACGGTCTATTTGGGCCATATAAATCAAAATTCTTAAAAATTATTTTATTGGGGACTCGTACAATTCTGATCACAATCCATACATACATCCATTGTGTTGAGTACATATGTACATTTGTTGCCCCCATCATTCTCAAAATATTTGCCTTCTACTTTATCCCTTATTATCAGTTGCTCATTTTCCCCCTCCCGCCCCACTCCCCCCTCACTCATGAACCCTTCATAATTCATAACTTGTTATACTTTTGTCACAAGTTGCACTGTCCAATGTATCTCTCTGCCCTCTTCTATCCATTCCACAGGGAGCAGGCTATACTTAGATTCTTGTAATCAGTTCCCCCATTCTACCCCACATTCCCTTCACCCTCCAGGCATTGCCCCTCTCACCACTGGTCCTGACGGAGTCTTCTACCCTGGATTCCCTGTTTTTCCAGTTGATATCTGTACCAATGTACATTCTCTGATCTAGCCAGATTTGAAAGGCCGTCACCTGGCAATGTTGTGGGTAGAGAAAAATGTGGAGCTCAAGGAAGTGAAAATCCTAAAGACACCACTGAAGGGAGGTCCATGCAGCTATGGGAGTATGTTAGCCTGGGAACTTTAGAGAAACAAATCCACAGAAACTCGTTTATAAAAGATAGTTTTATATAAACGTAAAGTACAGTGCAATAAAACATCCTATCCATAGCTACACAAGCTACAATTCCAACATTATCCCATATGTGCGCCAACAATCGACAACGTCTTCCACCTTATTACAAAAGAGATGAAATAATGCCTACTGCACAAGGAAAGACAAGTCAGTGAAAACGTAATCATCTCAGATTAGGCGGGGGTTTCCACACGGCTGCCCAGAACCTGGGGCTGTATCACTGTGGGTCCATGTGGCTTCTGCTCAGAGATATCTTATAGGATGTGATCCTTAGAAGCAAAAGCAGTTAACTGGCTATGGCATCTTCACCCTGGACTGAACTTCAAAAACAAGGGACCCGAGAAATTTTAAAGTGAGGCTGACCAAGACATATATCGCTCCACACTTCAAGTAACCCCTTCTGTGTTTATCGGCAAGTTTGAGATAATAAACTAACAGCCTCAGTAAGCAAACCTTGTTGTTAAACACAAGAATATACATAAAGCTCCATTGTTTAATGTAGTTAGGACTCACAGGAACCTGTAGTATACGGTTTCCCATATACTAATGATTATGGGAAATGGGTATGCTTGTTGACCACAGAATTAGTAAGTGCTGGGTGCACTCTTGAAATGACAAACGTAACCCTGGGTGAGGCAACGCAGAAGGTCAGCCCAGGAAATGCAGGACTCACTGTTTTCCTTCACATCTAAGCAAGTCCAGAAGGTAAGTGTGGAGCACAGATAAGTAAAACTAGTTGAGGCCCCATTGAGTAGAAGCAGACTAAGCACCAGAAGGACTATCTCTTCCTTTATATTCATTAATCTCCTGGAGATAAGTTTGGAGATTCGATAAGAAAAATGGCTTGAAGCACAATTGAACTGATGTCAAAGCAATGCCTAGTGGAAAAGTTGTAGTGAAACACCTGACCTTTCCCGATAAATTTTTTTAACGGAAGTGAAGTATCCTCAACTGGCAATGTTGTGGGTAGAGAAAAATGTTAAGCTCAAGGAAGTAAAAATGTCTAAAGGCATGACTAAAGGCTCTTTGGCACAGCTATGTGAGTGTGCTAGTCTGGTAACTTTAGAGAAATAAAACCAAAGACACTAGTTTCTAAAAGAGAGTTTTATATAAATGTTAAGTTCACATAAAGAAACATCCCTACCCAGAGCTGCCCAAGATCAGAAGTGCAACATTATCCCATATGTCTGCCACGAATACACAAAGTCCTCCAACATCTCACCAAAGAGAGGGAATGAGGCTGACTTCAGGGGAAAGCCAAGTCAGTGAAAGGGAAATCATATGAGGATTGGCAGTGGTTTTCACATGGCTGTCCGGCCGCCAAGGCTGTATCAAGGTAACTCCATGTGGCTTCTGCTCAGAGATATCTTTCAGGAAGTGAGCCTTGGAGCCAAAAACAGTTAACAGCCTAAGGCATCTTCACACTGGACTGACCTTCACAAAGCAAGTGACCCTGGAATTCCAAAGGGAAGGCTCACCAATCCATGTATGCCTCTGCCCTTCAATTAAGCCTACCTGTGTTTAACAGCTCGGTTAAGACCATAAGCTAACTACCTCAGTGAGAAAATCTTGTTTTGAAACACGGGGAGATACATACAATTCCATTGTTAATGCAATTAGGATGCACACGAACCTGCAGGATTCAAGGTTTCCCATATCATCTTGGCTATGAGAAATGTTAATGCTTGATGCCCACAGAAAAAGAAGTGCTGGGGATACTCTTGAAATGACAAACGTATCTCTGGGTGAGCCAACAAAGAAGGACAGCCCAGGAAATTCAGAATTCACTGTTTTCCTTCACACCCAAGCAAGTCCAGGTGGTAAGGTTTGAGCTGAGATAAGTAAAACTGTTTGAGGCCCCATTTAGTAGAGGCAGGCTAAGCACTAACAGGTTTCTCCATTATTTTATATACATGAATCTCCTGGAGATAAATTTGGAGCTGAGATGTGTGGAACTGCTTGAAGCACCATTGAACTGATTTAAATGTAACTCCTCATGGAAAGTTGTGGTGAAACGCCTGACCTTTCCTGACAAAATGTTTTAACGGACATCAAATATTCTCATATGGCAAAGTTGTGGGTAGAGAAAAATGTGGGGATCATGGAAGTAAAAATGGCTAAAGACACCACTGAACGTAGGTTACCGGTATTTTGAGAGTGTGTTAGTTGGGAACTTTAGAGAAACAAATCCACTGAAATTAATGTATAATATATAAAAGAGAGTTTTATATAATTATTAAGAGCACATCAACAACCTCCTACCCACAGCTGCCCAAGTTCACAATCCAAAATTATTCCATATGTTAGCCACCAATCCACAAAATTTACCTCCATATCACAAAAGAGACAAACTTATGCTGACTGCAGTGGGAAAGCCTAGTCAGTGAAAGGGTAATTATCTCAGGTTTTGCGGAGGTCTCCACAAGGCTGCCCACAAACTGGGGCTGTATCACGGTATGTCCATGTGGCTTCTGCTCAGAGATGTCTAGCAGGAAGTGAATCATGGAAGCAATAGCTGTTAACTGGCTACAGCACCTTCACCCTGGTCTGACCTTCACAAAGTATGGGAACCTGGAATTCCAAAGTCAAGGCTCGCTGAACCATGTACGCCTCTGCCCTTCAATTAACCCTACCTGTGTTTATCAGCCGGTATGGGATGATAAGCTAACAACCTCAGTGAGCACACCTTGTTGTTAAACACAGGAAGATACATAAAGCTCCATTGTTTAATGCAATTAGGATGCACAGGAACCTGCAGGATTCAAGGTTTCCCATATCCTCTTGATTATGGGAAATGGTAATGTTTGTTCCCCATAGAAAAAGGAAGTGCTGGGGGCACCCGTGAAATGACAAACAAATGTCTGGTTGAGGCAACGAAGAAGGGCAGCCCAGGAAATGGAGGATTCTCTGTTTTCCTTCATATCCAAGTAAGTCCAGGCAGTATGGGTTGAGCTGAGATCAGTGAAACTGTTTGAGGCCCCATTTAGTAGAGGCAGGCTAATCACAATAAACATTCTCTCTTCTTTTATATTAATGAATCTCCTGGAAATAAGTTTGGAGATAAGATACAAGAAACCGCGTGAAGCAAAATTGAACTGATGTAAAAGCAATTCCTGGTGGAAAAGTTGTGAAGAACCTGGCCTTTCCTGATAAAGTCAAGAATCCTCACCTGGCAATGTTGTGGGTTGAGAAAAAATGTGAAGCTCAAGGAAGTAAAAATGGCTAAAGACATGACTGAAAGAAAGTTCGCACAGCTACGTGAGTGTGTTAATCTGGGAAATTTTGATAAATAAATCCACAGAACTCGTTTATAAAAGAGAGTTTTATATAAATGTAAAGTGCATATCAAGAAAATATCCTACCCATAGCTTCCCAAGGTCACAAGTCCAACATTATTCCATATGTGCGCCAAAAATCCACAGTCTTCCACCATCTCACAAAAGTGATATGAGCCTTGAAAGCAAAAGCAGTTAACTGGCTAAGGCATCCTCACCCTTGAGTGACCTTGACAAAGATAGAGCCCTGAGAAATGGAAAAGCGAGCTTGACCAAGCCATGTATACCTACGCCCCTCAATTAACCCCATATGTGTTTATCGACCAGTTTGGGAAGATGAGCCAACAATCTCAGTGAGCAAACCTTGTTGCGAAATACAGGAAGATACACAAAGCTCCATTGTTTAATGTAATTAGAACGCACAAGAGCCTGCAGGATACAAGGTTTCCCATATCGTAATGATTATGAGAAATCATAATGAGTGTTGAACACAGAAATATTAAGTGCTAGGGCACTCTTGAAATGACAAATGTAACTCTGAGTCAAAAGACACAGAAAGACAGCGCATGATTCACTGTTTTCCTTCACTTCCAAGTAAGTCCAGCAGGTAAGGGTTGAGGTGAGATAAGTGAAACTGTTTGAAGCCCCATTGAGTAGAGGCAGGCTAAGTACCCGAGGATTCTCTCTTCCTTTATATTCATGAATCTCCTGGAGATAAGTTTGGAATTAAGGTATGAAAAACCGCTTGAAGCACCAGTGATCTGATGTAAAAGCAATTCCTCGTGGAAAAGATGTGGTGATACACCTGACCTTTCCCGATAAAGTTTTTTAAGGGAAGTCAAATATTCTTACCTGGCAAAATTGTGGGTAGAGAAAAATGTGAAGCTCAAGGAAGTAAAAATGGCTAAAGACCACTGAAGAGCGATTAGGGCATCATTGGGAGTGTGTTAGTCTGGAAACTTTAGAGAAACTATTCCGCATAAATCCATGTATAAAAGAGTATTTTATATAAATGTTAAGTGCATATTAAGAAAACATCTTACTCAGAGCTGCCCAAGCTCACAAGACCAAAATTATTTCATATGATGGCCACCAATCCACAAAAATCTACCTCAAAAGAGACGAAATCATGCTGACTGCACGGGGAAAGTCAAGTCAGTGAAATTGTAATCATCTCAGGTTTGGCGGAGGTGTCCACATGGCTGTCCGGCAAACAAGTATGTATCACTGTAGATCTATGTGGCTTCTGCTCAGAGATGTCTTGCTGGAAGTGAGCCTTGGAAGCAAAACATTTAGCTGGCTAAGTCATCTTCATGATGCACGGACCTTCACAATGCAAGAGACACGAGATATTGAAAAGCGAGGCTGACCAAGCCATGTATCCCTCCGCCCTTCCATTAACTCCACCTGTGTTTATTGGCCAGTTTGGGATGATAAGATTACAACATCAGTGAGTAAACCTTGTTGTGAACACAGGAAGAGACATAAAACTCCATTGTTTAATATGATTAGTATGCACTGGAGCCTGCAGGATACAAATCTTCCTATATCCTAATGATTATGTGAAATCATAATGCTTATTGAACACAGAAACTTTAAGTGCTAGGGGACTCTTGAAAAGACAAACACAACTCTGGGTGAGGCAATGCAGAAGGGCAGCCTAGGAAATGCCGGATTCACTGTTTTCCTTCACATGCAAGCAAGTCCAGCAGGTAAGGTTTGAGCTAAGATAAGTGAAACGCTTTGAGGCCCCATTGAGTAGAGGCAGGCTCAGCACCAGAAAAGTTCTCTCTTCCTTTATATTCATTAATCTGCTGGAGATAAGTTTGGAGGTAAAATATGAGAAACCGCTTGAAGCATAATTGAACTGATGCAAAAGCAATTCCTAATGGAAAAGTTGTGATGAAGCACCTGACCTTTCCTGATGAAGTGTTTTAATGGAAGTTGAGAATCATCACCTGGCAATGTTGTGGGTAGAGAAAAATGTAAAGCTCAAGGAAGTTAAAATGGCAAAAGACACGAATGAATGTGGTTAGTGCACCTTTGGGAGTGTGTTAGTCTGGGAACTTTAGAGAAACAAATCCACAGAAACTCGTTTATAGCAGAGAGTTTTATATAAATGTTAAGTTCACATAAAGAAAACATCCCTACACAGAAGTGCCCAAGTTCAAAAGTCCAATTATCGCATATATACACCACCAATCCACAAAGTCTACCAATAATTCTCAAAAGAGACGGAATTAGGCTGACTGCAGGGGGAAATCCAAGTCAGTGAAAGGACAAACATATAAGGATTGGCGGGGGTTTCCACAAGGCTGCCCAGCATCCACGGCTTTGTCATGGTAGGTCCATGTGGCTTCTGCTCAGAGATGACTTGCAGGAAGTGGCCTCGGAAGCAAAAACTGTTAACTGGCTAAGGCTTCCTCACCCTGGTGTGACCTTTGCAAAGCTAGAGCTGTGAGAAATTGAAAAGTTAGGTTGACCAAGCCACTTATCCCTCAGCCCTTCAATTAACCCCACATGTGTTTATTGGCCAGTTTGGGATGATAAGCTAACAAGCTAAGTGAGCAAACCTTGTTGTGAAACACAAGAAGATACATAAAGCTCCCTTGTTTAATGTAATGAGGACACACAGGAACTGCAGGATAAAAGGATTCCCATATGCTAATGATTATGGGAAACTATAATACTTGCTGAACACAGAAATAATAAATACAAGGGGCACTTTTGAAATTACAAACGTAGCTCTGGGTGAGGCAATGCAGAAGGGCAGCTCAGGAAATGAACGATTCACTGTTTCCCTTCACATCCAAGAAAGTCCAGCAGGTAAGGGTTGAGCTGAGATAAGTGAAACTCTTGAGGCCCCATTGAGTAGAAGCAGGATTAGCACAGGAAGATTTATCTCTTCCTTTATATTCATGAATCTCCTGGAGGTAAGATTGGAGCTAAGATACAAGAAATTCCTTGAAGCAAAATTGAACTGATATAAAAGCGATTCCTCATAGAAAAGTTGTGGTGAAACACCTGACCTGTCCACATAAAGTGTTTTAAGGGAATTCAAGCATACTCAACTGCCAACATTATTGATGGAGAAAAATGTGGAGCTCAAGGAAGTAAAAATGACTAAATGCTTCACTGAAGGTAGGTTAGGGCAGCTTTGGGAATGTATTAGTCTGGAAACTTTAGAGAAACAAATGTGCAGAAATTCATGTATAAAAGATAGTTTTATATAAATGTTAAATGCATATCAAGAAAATAACCTACCCAGAGCTGCCCAAGACCACAAGTCCAAAATTATCTCATAGGTTGGCCACCAATTCACAGTCTCCCTCCATCTGGCAAAGGAGAAAAAAGTATGCCGACTGCACAGGCAAAGCCAAGTCAGTGAAAGAGTAATCATCTCAGGTTTGGGGGGAGGTCTCTACACGGATGCCCGGCACGCGGGAGTGTATCACAGTAGGTAAATGTGGCTTCTGCTCAGAGATGTCTTCCAGGAAGTGAGCCGTGGAAGCAATAACTGTAAACATCCCAAGGCAAACTGACCTTCACAAAGAAAGAGATCCGAGAAATTGAAAAGTTAGGTTGACCAAGCCACTTATCCCTCAGCCCTTCAATTAACCCCACTTGTGTTTATTGGCCAGTTTGGGATGATAAGCTAACAAGCTAAGTGAGCAAACCTTGTTGTGAAACACAACAAATACATAAAGCTCAACTATTTAATGTAATTAGGATGCACAAGAAACTGCAGAATTCAAGGTTTCCCATATCCTAATGATTATGGGAAATGGTAATGCTTGTTGACCACAGAAAAAGTAAGTGCTAGTGGCACTCTTGAAAGGACAAAGGTATCTTTGGCCTTGCTTCACCAGGATGCTTGGAAGTGTCTTGCCTGGCTAGTGGGAAGATGCCAGGCCAAGCTTCGCTTGCCAGCCTCACCAGGAGTCCCATCGCTGGCCTGAATGGAGACACCAACGTGTTCTCTCTTTCACGGTCTGCCAGGAATTCTATTGGCGGGTGATTGGGTGACGCTGGGCGAAGCCTCCCTTCCCTAGCCGCTTGGAAATCCTTTTCCTAGCCTGCGGGGAGAGGTAGGGTGAAACGTTGCTTGCAAAGCATTCCTGGAAGTCTGTTTCCTGGCTTGCGGGGAGATGCCGGGCAAAGCCTTGATTACTCAGCCTGCCTTTAAGTCCCTTGCATGGCTTAATGGGAGATGCTGAGGAATGCCTTTCTTCTCTACCCTGCCCTGACATCCTTTGCCTGACTTTTGGGGAGACACTGGATGAAAACTCGCTTACTCAGCATAACTGGAAGTCCCATACCTACCTTCCAAAGAGATGCCTAGTGAAATCTTGTTCCCGCATCCTGAACAGAAGTCCTATGCCTTGCTCTTGTTGAGATGCCAGGGGAAGCCTCGCTTCCCCAGCCTGCTTGGAAGCCCTTTTCCTGACTTGCGGGGAGGTGCCTGGTGAAGCCTCGCTTCCCGGCCTGCACAGAAGTTGCTCTCTGAACTGTGGGGAGATGCTGGGAGATGCCGCACTTCCTCAGCCTACCCTGAAGTCCCTTGCATGGTTACAGGGGAGACTCAGGAAAGTCTCGATTCCCCAGCCTGACCAGGGAGATTCCGGTGATGCCGATCTTCCTCAGCATACCCTGAAGTCCCTTGCATGGTTTAAGGGGAAACTCCAGGGAAAGCCTCCATTCCCCAGCCTGTCCAGAAGTCCATTGCCTGGCATTCATGGAGACCCCAGGTGAAGCCTCGCTTCCCCAGACTGCTCGGAAATTGCTTGCCAGGCTCCGGGGAGACGCCGGGCCAAGCATCGCTTCCACAACCTGCCATGAAGTCTGTTGCCTGGCCTGCCAGTAGACAGCAGGCAGAGCCTCACATTCCCAGCCTGCCTGAAAGTTGCTTGCCAGGCTGCAGGGAGAGGTCAGGAGATGCTTGTATTCCCCAGCCTGCATGGGAGTTGCTCTTTGGCTGGCGGGGAGACACTGGGTGAAGCTTCACTTCCCCAGCTTGCCCAGAGGTCCTCTGCCGGCCTTGTGGTGAGATGTCGGGCAAAGCCTCGCTTCCCCAGCCTGCCCGGATATCCCTTGCTTGGCTTTCAAGGAGACACCCCACAACCCTTTTCTTCCACAGCCTGCCCGAAGTCTGTTGCAAGGCTTGAAGGGAGACGTTGAGCGAAGCCTCATTTCCCCATCCTGGCCAGAAGTCCCTTGCCTGGAATCTAGGGAGATGCTGGGCAAAGCCTCACTTTCCCAGCATGCCAGGAAGTCTGTTGCTTGGTGAGATGGTAGACGCCAGGCAGAGCCTCACATTAGCCTGCCTGGAAGATCCTTGCCAGGATATGGGGAGACGCCAGGCGAAGCCTCGTTTCCCTAACATTCCCGGAAGTATGTTTTGTGGCTTCATGGGTGAAGCCTGATGAAACACCACTTCCCTAGTCTTTCCGGAATTTCCTTGCCTGGCTTGCGGGGAGACACCATGTGAAGCCTCACTTCACGAGCCTGCCTGGAAGTCCTTTGCCTGGCTTGTGGGGAGATGCTTGGCGAAGCCTCTCTTCCCCGGCCTGCACAGAGTTTCTCTTTGGACTTCGGGGAGAAGCCGGGCAAAACCTTGCTTCCTCAGCCTGCCCTGAAGTCGCATGCATGGCTAAAGGGAGACACCTGGCGAAGCCTCCCTTCCCCAGCTTCCCGTAAGTCTCTTTCCTGGCTTGCAGGCTGACCAAGCCATGTATCCTTCTGCCCTTCAATTAACCCCACCTGTGTTTACCTGCTGTGTTAGACAGGGTTCTCTAGAGAGAAAAAAAACAAATTGCTGATAATTTAATATATTTATTTATAAAGATAATTAGATATATAACAGAAAAACTGTTAAATCAAATACAGATAAATATATAATACAAGGAATGAACAGTTAAATTATAAAGCACTACAAATGGCTCAGTGCAACTCACTCCCGTGAGATAGAGTTGTGAGAGACTAGCAGCCCTTCAAGTCTAGTCTGATTCCAGATGTTCCTCTATTTATAGAGAGAGCTAGGCTATGTCAGCACAGCAGCCAATCACAGGCAGGTCTCCTACTGCCAGCCAAGTCACCAACCGACAGTACCCAGCTCCAGAGATGTCTTAAAGGGACCTCAACTTACAGTGACACAGTCCACAGGCTAGGCATCCCACAGGTAGTGTAGCCTTTAAATTGAGGCACAGACAAGCAAGGCAGCCGCACACTGGTCCGATGATCAAAGAGCGAGAGACAAGAAAGGCAAGGCTCACCAA
>NW_022111349.1:45721-48417 GCF_000313985.2 Echinops telfairi | reverse complement strand
CATTCTCAGCTGCCAGTTCAGTAGAATCCGTGCTGTGTTTCCGGGTGGGAGAGTTCCTTCCTTTGGGACCAGGAGCCCCAGGCCTGAGGAACACAGGGTTGCTGAGACCGGAAGCAAAAATACTGCAAGTGGATCACTAGGAGTAACAGTGAGTGGTTCAACTTCAGCTTTCACCCATTGGTTCCTGGACCCATGAATTCTGGCTATTGGAGACACATCATCGTATATAGGCTGCTGGTTTAGAGCATATACAGCTCCCTGGAGAACATTGCCCCAGCCCCTCAAGTTGTTGCCACCTAGTTGGCATCGTAATTGTGTCTTTAGGAGCCCATTCCATCGTTCTATCAAGCCAGTAGCTTCAGGATGATGAGGAACATGATACGACCAGTGGATTCCATGGAAATGGGCCCATTGCTGCACTGCATTTGCTGTGAAGTGAGTTCCTTGATCTGAAGCAATGCTATGTGGGATGCCATGCCGGTGGATGAGGCATTCTGTAAGTCCACGAATAGTAGTTTTGGCAGAAGCATCGCGTGAAGGGAAGGCAAATCCATATCCAGAGTAGGTGTCTATTCCAGTAAGAACAAAACGTTGTCCCCTCCATGATGGAAGTGGTCCTATGTAATCAATCTGCCACCAAGTTGGTGGTTGATCGCCCTGAGGAATGGTCCCATATCTTGCACTTAATGTTGGTTTCTGCTGCTGGCAAATGTGGCACTCAGCAGTGGCAGTGGCCAAGTCAGCCTTGGTGAGTGGAGTCCATGTTTCTGTGCCCATGCATAACCTCCATCCCTGCCACCATGTCCATTTTGTTCATGTGCCCATTGGGCGATAACAGGAGTGGCAGAGGAAAGAGGAAGACAAGTCTCCACAGCGCGTGTCATCTTACTCACTTGATTATTAAAGTCCACCTCCTCAGAGGTAATCCTTTGGTGAGCGTTCACGTGAGATACAATTACCTTTACTTTCTTGGCCCATTCAGAGAGGTCTATCCACATACCTCTTCCCCACACCTCCTTGTCACCAAATTTCCAATTATGGTCCTTCCAATTCCCTTAGCATCCAGCCAAGCCATTAGCCACAGCCCATGAATCAGTATAGTCTCACATCTGGCCATTTTTCCTTATATGCAAACTGAATGGCCAGGTGCACCGCTCAAATTCTGCCCATTGGGAAGATTTCCCTTCACCACAGTCCTTTAGGGAAATCCCAGAAAGGGGCTGTAGTGCTGCTGCTGTCCACTTGTGAGTGGCAACTGCATATCATGCAGAGCCATCCGTAAACCAAGCATGACTTTTTTGGTCTTGAGTTAAAGTATGATAAGGAACTCCCCAGGAGATCATTGGTGAAGACTTGGAGAAAGGAGGTAATGTGACAGGAATGGAGACTGTGGGCATTTGGGCCACTTCTTCATGCAGCTTACTTGTCCCTTCAGGTCCTGCTTTGGCCCGATCTCATATATACCACTTCCATTTAACAATGGAGTGTTGCTGCGCATGTCCAACTTTATGATTCCCTGAGTCAGACAATACCCAGTTCATGATAGGTAGTTCAGGCCTCATGGTGATTCGGTGGCCCATGGTGAGGCATTCAGTCTTCACCATGGCCCAGTAACAGGCCAACAGCTGTTTTTCAAAGGGGGAGTACTTGTCTGCAGAGGATGGCAAGACTTTACTCCAAAAACCCAGTGGTCTACGCTGTGATTCACCAATAGGGGTCTGCTAAAGATTCCACACTGTATCTTTATCTACAACTGACACTTCTAGCACCATTGGGTCAGCTGGATCATATGGTCCAAGTAGCAAAGCAGCTTGCATGGCAGCCTGCACCTGTTGCAGAGCCTTTTCTTGTTCTGGGCCCCACTCAAAATTGGAGTCTTTTCATGTAACCTGATAAATAGGTCGAAGTAGAACACCCAAGTGAGGGATATGTTGCCTCCAAAATCCGAAGAGGCCCACTAGGTGTTGAGCCTCTTTTTTACTCATTGAGCGTCCCCAATGCAATAGCTTATCCTTCACTTTAGTAGGAATATCTCGACATGCCCCACACCACGGGACTCCGAGAAATTTTACTTATGTGGAGGGTGCCTGAATCTTTGTTGGGTTAATTCCCCAACCTCTTGTACGCAGATATTGTACCAATGAACCTAGAGTCTTTGACACATCCTCCTTAGTGGGTCCAATCAGCATAATGTCATCAATATAATGGACCAGTGTGACATTTTGTGGAATACATAAGTGATCAAGATCCCTTCGGACGAAATTATGGCACAGGGCAGAAGAGTTGATGCATCCCTGGTGGAGAGTTGTGAAAGTATATTGTTGTCCCTGCCAGGTGAAGGCAAACTGCTTCTGGTGATCCTTCAAGACTGGTATTGAGAAGAAGGCATTAGCCAGATCAATAGCTGTATACCAAGTACCAAGAGAAGTATTAATTTGCTCAAGCAATGAAATCACATCTGGAATGGCAGCTGCAATTGGAGTCACCACCTGGTTAAGTTTATGATAATCCACTGTCATTCTCCAGGATTCATCTGTCTTTTTTACAGGCAAAAAGGAGAGTTAAATAGGGATGTGGTAGGAATCACCACCCCTTCATCTTTCAAGTCTTTGATGGTGGCATTGATCTCTGCAATCCCTCCAGGAATGCGGTATTGCTTTTGGTTTATTATTTTCCTAGGCAATGGCAGTTCTAAT
>NW_022111349.1:29248-45352 GCF_000313985.2 Echinops telfairi | reverse complement strand
TGAAAGGCCGCAGGTCCCTTTGGGGAAGGCTAGAAGAAAGACTAACAGTATAGACCTTCGCTGATGTAGCAGGGTCCTCCTTCAAAGGGACCCGGCCTCCCCCTCATTCAAGAGGTTGTGGGTCTTTAAACTGGCTCAGGTGTGGGAATTGATTGAGCGATCATGACTGTCTATTCTACTGTTGACTTGATCTACCATTCTTTTGCCTGTACACATCACATAAATATTTAGTAGGTTTCCCATCCATTTCACTCCTAGGGACACCATGGCTAAGTAGCTAATGCCATAATTCCACACGAGACAGGTTGCTCTGATTACTACGGAAAACGTGTTGTCTATTGTAACCATTCCCACCCTGTCTTTGTTGATTCAGTGCTGACACCTGCCCTCTACCATCACGGGGAACCAATCAGCCCAATTGTGGGCAAATGTCGGAGTTCGCTTAGGGCAGTGCCCACTGTTAGTCCTGGTGCACATAAAATAGCAGTTGCAGGAGTCTTAAAAGATGCTTGTTCCTTATGGTTGTGGTAAAGGGTATGTCCTCAGGACACCCCCTTTTTGGGTCCCTGGAAATATCCTTATAGATCCATTCCAACATAACAATTTCTCTAAGCTTTTGGATGCCTTCCTCTACAGTGTACCAAGGTAGGTCAGGTACTTCAAGTTGGTCCAATCTAGGCCATCTGGCAGTCCATACTTCATTGAACCAACCAAATGAACAATTAGATCCTCTCTTAGCCTCTCTCGCAGAGACATTGAAAGAAGAGTCTGTACTTATGGGTCCCCTATCCAGAAACTCAGACTAGTCTAATATTACATTTCATGCACCAGTATCCCACACCGTTAGTAATCATTCCCAGGAATGTTCCCCAGGCTTCTGCTTGTATGTATTTGAAACTCGATTAGATCTTTATGAGTAGAGCGCACTTCTTCTTGGGTAATCATCTCAACCTCACCTTTAGGAGCTTTCTGAGACTTAATTTTAGTGACAGGTCTAGTGGAAACACCCAGGTGTTTCCTGGGTGTTCTCATCAATATTTTGTAAGGCATCTCCTTTAGGCAATGCTACTGATGTAGTCCCACCTGGCATATCAACTTGCATAGTTTGGCTAACCTGCTCAGGTGTGGATTGTTAATTAATACTTTCAGCTGGGAGGGGTGGATCCATTGACTGGGGTGGGTTATTTGTTTCTAAGGGATCAATATCCTCCTCTTCTGGATCATCAGCCCATATGTTCCCATCCTATGTTTCAGGGTCCCAACTTTTCCCAATCAATGCCCTTGCTTTGATTTCAGACACTGCTCTAAATCTGCAATTCAGCTGCTGCTGTAATTCAGCCACTCGTATAATGAGACTCTGGACCTGATTCTCAGCAATGTCAGCTCTTTTCCTAGAAGAGAGAAGGTTCTACTTTGTAGCACAGAGGGACGTTTTTGAATCCGTTAGTCTTCACTTAAGGCACGCTTTTGAGGCTCTGAGATCATCCCTCTCCTTAATCACACTGTCCATAGAGAAGCCAACCAGCTTCCCTATACTTGTCATCCTTACAAAACTCCTGGAAAATATCAAACATATGATCACCCAGAGCCTCTTCTTTAACCAGCATCTCATCTATCGGTGGTGCTACTCTATGTATTATTTTTGCTGTATCACACTATGGATTAGGAGGAGTAGCAGACTTATCCATGCTTTGGGATGTTGAAGTAGCATCACTAGTGTTAAGACTAATCAGGCTGGAGAGCCAATTTAAGAAGCCCATATTTATGATTTTATTTGTCTAGAAGCACTCCTGGTACCAAAACGTGTTACACAAGGTTCCCTAGAGAGATAAAACCAAATTGCTGATAATTTAATATATTTATTTATAAAGATAATTAGGTATATAACAAGAAATGAACTGTTAAAGCATATACAGATAAATATATAATACAAGAAATGAACAGTTAAATTATAAAGCACTACAAATGGCTCAGTGCAACTCACTCCCATGAGGGAGAGTTGTGAGAGACTAGCAGTCCATCAAGTCTAGTCTGCTGCCATATCTTCTTCTATTTGTAGAGAGAGCTAGCTATGTCAGCACAGCAGCCAATCACAAGGCAGGTCACCTACTGCCAGTCAGGTCACCAACCGCCAGTCCCCAGCTCCAGAGATGTCTCAAGGGACCTCAACTTACAGTGACACAATCCACAGGCTCAGCATCCCACAGGTAGTGTAGCCTTTAAATTGAGGCACAGAACAAGCAAGGCACCTACACACTGGTCTGATGATCAAAGAGCTAGAGACAAGAAAGGCGAGGCTCACCAAGCCATTTATCTCTCTGTCCTTCGGTTAATCCAACTTGTGTTAATTGGCCAGGCTGGCACAATAAATTATCTCACCCGCCAATTTGGGATGATAAGCTACCAATCTCAGTGAGCAAACCTTGTTGTGAAGCACAGGAAGTTACACAAAGCTTCATTGTTTATTGTAATTAGGACGCACAGTAATCTGCAGGATAAAAGGCTGCCCATATCCTAATGATTATGGGAAATTGTAATGCTTGTTGACCACAGTAATATTAAGTCCTGAGAGAACTCTTGAAATGACAAACATAACTCTAGATGAGGCAAAACAGAAGGGCAGCCCAGGAAATGCAGGATTCACTGTTTTCCTTAACAGCCAAGCAAGTCCAGGAGGTAAGGGTTGAGCTGAGATAAGTGAAACTGTTTGAGGACCCATTTAGTAGACCATGCTAAGCACCAGAAGGATACTCTCTTCCTTTATATTCGTGAATCTCCTGGAGGTAAGATTGGAGCTAAGATACAAGAAATTCCTTGAAGCAAAATTGAACTGATGTATAAGTGATTCCTCATGGAAAAGTTGTAAAACACCTGATCTGTCCACATAAAGTGTTTTAAGGGAATTCAAGCATACTCAACTGTCAACATTATTGATAGAGAAAAATGTGGAGCTCAAGGAAGTAAAAACGACTAAATGCTTCACTGAAGGTAGGTTAGCACAGCTTTGGGAATGCATTAGTCTGGGAATTTTAGAGAAACAAATGTGCAGAAATTCATATATAAAAGACAGTTTTATATAAATGTTAAGTGCATATCAAGAAAATATTCTACCCAGAGCTGCCCAAGCTCACAAGTCCAAAATTATCTCTTATGTTGGCCACCAATCCACAGTCTCCCTCCAACTCACAAGGGAGATGTAATTATGCCGACTGCACGGGCAAAGCCAAGTCGGTGAAAGGGATATCATCTTACGTATTGCAGAGGTCTCTACACGGCTGCCTGGCACCTGGGGATGTATCAAAGTAGGTCAATGTGGTTTCTGCTCAGAGGTGTTTTGCAGGAAGTGAGCCCTGGAAGCAATCACTCTAAACTGGGCACGGCATCTTAACCCTGGACTGACCTTCACAAAGAAAGAGACCTGAGAAATTGGAAAGCGAGGATGATCAAGGCAGATATCCCTCAGTCCTTCAATTAACCCCACTTGTGTTTATTGGTCAGTTTGGGATGATAAGCTAACAAGCTAAGTGAGCAAACCTTGTTGTGAAACACAAAAAATACATAAAGCTCAATTGTTTAATGTAATTAGGACGCAGAGGAAACTGCAGATTCAAGGTTTCCCATATCCTAATGATTATGGGAAAGGGTAATACTTGTTGACCATAGAATAAGTAAGTGCTAGGGGCACTCTTGAAAGGTCAAGGAAGATGCTGGGCCAAGTTTCGATTGCCAGCCTGACCAGGAGTCCCATCACTGGCCTGAATGGAGACCCCAACGTATTCTCTCTTCCACAGTCTGACAAGAATTCCGTTGGCTGCTGTTTGTGTGACGCCGGGCGAAGCCTCCCTTCCCCAGCCACCTGGACGTCCCTTTCCTAGCCTGTCGGGAGAGGCCAGGCAAAACCTCGCTTGCAAAGCATGCCTGGAAGTCTGTTTCCTAGCTTGCTGGGAGATGCCGGGCGAAGCCTCGCTTCCTCAGCCTAACTTTAAGTCCCTTGCATGGCTTAACAGGAGATGTCTAGGAATGCCATTCTTCTCCATCCTGCCCGGACATCCTTTGCCTGGCTTTTGTGGAGACACCGGGCGAAAACTCGCCTGCTCAGCCTAACCGGAATTCCCATACCTAGCTTCCAAGGAGATGCCTTGTGAAGCGTTGTTCCCCCAGCCTGAATGGGAGACCTTTGCCTGGCTCATGTGGAGATGCCAGGGGAAGCCAAGCAAGTCCAGGAGGTAAGGGTTTAGCTGAGATAACTGAGATATGCTGTTGTGTGTGTCAGAAGTTTGCTCTTGTTATTGCTGAGGAGTATTTCATTGTCCAAGTAGGACACCCAGGCTCAATTCCTGGCCAATGTAATCATGTGCAGCCACCACTCATCTGTCAGTAGATTATGTTCCTATGATGTTGAACAGGTTTCAGCAGAGCTTCCTGACTAAGATAGACTAGGAAGAAAGGCCTGACCATTTACTGCCCCAAATCAGCCAGAACAAATCCTCCAATCCATTTATGCATAAGGTGCCATTTTTCAGGAGGCAACTTGATGGCAGTTAAAAACAACAGAATTCCTTTGTATGACTATCACATTTTGTTTATCCACCTCCTGGTGGAAATTTAGTATGCTTCAATTTTTGGGGAAAAAAGCTGTTATGAACAGCTGTGTGCAAATCTTTGTATAATGGTAATGGTTACCCTACATGGAAGACATAATTAATGTTATGGCTACTATACATAAAAAAGGTTAAAATGGCAAGTATTTTGGTACACATATTTCACCATCATATAAAACAAAACAAATACAACTTTTGTGTGAATATCTCTGACTACCATCAAGTTGATTCCAATTTATAGCAACCCTATAGGACAGAGTAGATCTGCCCCTGTGGGTTTTCTGTGACTGCAACACTTTATGGGAGTCGAAAGCTTCATCTTTCTCCCGTAGATGAGCTGGTGGTTTTGAAATGCTTACCTTGTGGGTTAGCAGCCCAACATGGCAATCCTCTATTTCACCAGGAAATGGGTAATTATTTCTCTTGGGGAAATAACTAGCAGTGGAATTCCTGAGTCAAGTGTAGATATATGCTTAATTATTTAAGAAACTGACAGCTTTCCAAAGGGGTTCTACTATTACATGCTCTTTCTAGCTTGTTGCTGTTCCATCCTCATAGTATTAAATGGTTTTTTAAACTCCATCATTTCCACATTCCAAACACAAGAAGGAAAACAGGAAAAAGCACCTTTGCTTTGCTTTGGTTAGTTAGTTATTTTGTTGGTTTCAGATGAACTTCTCATTAAAGACTCCAAGTATATTTTAAGTTTACTTTTCCTCTTCTTTTTTATAATGCGCTCAAACCATTATTTAGGTTTGAGGGATAAGGAATCTGGAGATGTTTTTTTTAAAGAAACCTATTATTTAGTTCATATCATATTAAATCATCCTTGCTTTAATAACTCTACCCGGAAACCTCACACAATACTTCTTCTTTTTGTTGTTAGATGCCTTCGAGTCGATTCCAACGCATAGGGACCCTATGCACAACAGACAAAACACTGCCAAGTCCTCCATCACCTTCCCACTTTTTTGGTTTGAGCTCATGTTTGCAACCATAGTCAATCGATCTCATTGAGGCTCTTCCTCTCTTTCACTGCCCCTCTACTTTACCATGCCTGGTTGCACTTTCCAGGGACTCCTCTTGGTATAATTCCCAATGTACATGAGGCAAAGTCTCTTCATTCTCACCTTCTAAAGAGCATTGTGGCTGTACCTCCTCCAAGACAAATGTGTTTGTTCTTCCAGCAGTTCATTGAACTTTCAATATTCTTTGCCAACACTATAATTCAAATACAACAGTTCTCCAGTATTTCGTATTCACTCTCCAATTTTCACATGGATGTGGAGTGATTGAAAATCCCACGGCTTGGAGCAGGTGCACCTTAGTCCTTTATGTAACTAACGTCTCTACTCCCCCTGGTCTCATGTTTTCTGCTAATATTGAGCTTCTCCATCATCTCTTCCCATGGATAGAGTTAATTTGATTCCAACAAATTCCATCTGCCAAGGTCCATGTATATAGTCACCAGTTATGCTGTTGAAAACAGATATTTGTGATTAAAAAATTATTGGTCTTGTTTAAATACTTTAGTACATACATTTGAATAATAGTTGTATTAACTGGACTTCCTTACAGACATCATTTTATCACAGACAGCACTGAACTTTTTTGAAATGTTCTTGACAATGAATGTGAAACTGTTCCTGTTGAATTTGTCATTCCTGGCATAGAAACTATATGATTGCCTGATTCAAAATGGCCAATACCAGTCCATTTCAACTCACGAATACCTAAGATATCCATTTCATGTATTCCATTTCAATTTTTACTACTTCCAATTTACTAGATTCATACTTTGTACATTTTATGTTTTGATTAGTAATGGATGCTTGCAGCTGTTTCTTCACATTTTGAGTCATGTCCTATGAGCCAATAAAGGTCTCAGAAACCTACTCCATCCATATAATTATGGTTGACTGTCCATTGAAGAAGACGTTCTTCATCAATCATTCCTAGAGTGCCTTCCAACCTGAGGGGCTCATCTTCTGGCACTATCTCTGATTATGTTCTGCTGATATTCATGACGTTTTCAGTGGCTAATCACTCACAAGTGGACAGCATATTCTTTCTTCATAGCCAGTTTTAGTCTGGAAGATTTGCTCAAACCTGTTCACCCTGGGTGACTGCTCTGGTATGTAAAATACTGGTGACATATTTTTCAGCAACACACA
Organism: Echinops telfairi; assembly: GCF_000313985.2. NCBI lineage: Eukaryota > Metazoa > Chordata > Mammalia > Afrosoricida > Tenrecidae > Echinops > Echinops telfairi. The sequence goes on along the minus strand of NW_022111349.1, from coordinate 38,577 downwards.
GGCAAACACATCATGGAAAACTGAAGGATAAATGGTTTTGGATGACATCAAGAACATCATTCATAAAGCAAGCAAAACGTTATTAAAAATGCAAGAAAAAATACCAAAGTAGATGTCAGAATAGGCTCTTAATCTTGCCCTGGAAAATAGAGTAGCAAAAGGTAAATGATGAAGCAAAGGATCTTCCAGCACTGCCTCCGTTTGTCAAAACATTTTAAACTATATTTCATAATTCCAGAAGTCTTGCTTTTTGCTAATGCCTTCAGTACAACTTGGACGTTTTCCTTCAATATCTTCAGATTTTTATGATATGCTACCTCCTCAAATGGTTGAATGTCAACCAATCCTCTTTGATGGAGTGACTCTGTGTATTCCTTCCACTTTCTTTTTTCCCCCCTCTCTTTTAAATCATTTTATTGGGGGCTCTCACAGCTCTTATAGCATTCCATACATCACTTTTATCAAGCATATTTGTACATATGTAGCCATCATCATTTCCAAAACATTTTATATTTGAGCCCTTGATATAAGCTTGTCTTTTTTCCCCTTCTTCCACCACCCTCCCACCGTTGTGAATTAATGAACAATTATATATTGTTGCTATTATTTCATATCTTACACTGTCTCTTGTCTCCCTTCACCCACATTTCTTTTATTCGTCCCCTTGGGGGAAGGATTATGTATCCAACCTTGTGATGGGTTCCTCTTTACTCCCCCTTATTCCTTCCCAACCATCCCCCTACCCTCATGATATCACTACTCCCACTACTGTTCCTGAGGGTGTTATCTGTCCTGAAGTCTATGTGACCAGAGCTCTTATCTGTACCAATGTGTGTTCTCTGATCTAGCCAGATTTGTAAGGTAGAACTGGGACATGGTAGTGCGGGGCAGGGTGAGGAAGCATTGAGGAACTAGAGAAATTATGTGTATTTCATCAGTGCTATACTGAACCTTGGTTGAATCATCCCTTCCTTAAAACTCTTCTCTTGGGGGGATATCCAATTGTCTACAGATGGGCTTTGGGTCTCCACCCCAAAGCCCCTCATGCTCATCAATATAGTTGTTTGCTTTGGATCTCTTGATACCTGATACTTGATCGACCCCTCATGATCAAACAGGCTGGTATGCTTCTTCCATGTGGGCTTATTTGCTTCCCAGCTGGAAGACTGCTTGTTCAACTTCAAGCTTTTAAGACCCCAGATGCTATATCTTTTGATAGTTGGGCATCATCCACTTTCTTCACCACATTTGCTTATGCACCCATTTTGTCTTCAGCGATCATGTTGGGAAGGTGAGTATCAAAGAATGCCAGGATATTAGAACAAAGTGTTCTTGTGTTAAGGGAGGCCTTGAGCAGAGGTCCAAAGGCCCTCTGCTATCTTAATACTTAATATATAAATATATGTACAGTGGCCTCTATCCCTTTCATTATAAATTAGTATATTTACATATATACATGCCTATAGCTATACTTCTGTAAACTTCCACTTTCTTTTGATGCTTCTTGTATCGTTTAATATTTGGCCCATAAGACCCTTTAATACTTCCAAGCTTTACTTACTTTCTTTCTTTCTCTTTCTCTCTCTCTCTTTCTTTCTTTCTTCTAGCTTGAGATATGCTGATTATGGATCCAAGCAAGATGAAATCCTTGACAAATTCAATCATTTTTCTGTTTATCATGATGTTACCTATTGGTCCAGTTGTCAGGACTTTTGTTTCCTTTATACTGAAGGCTACAATCCTTGATCTTCATCATCAAGTGCTTCAAATCCTCTTCACTTTCAGCAAGCAAGGTTGTGTCATCTGCCTATGGCCAGTTGATAATAATGCTTCCTCCAATCCTGATGCCACATTCTTCTTGATCTAAGCTAAATTCTCTTATGATTTGATCAGTATACAGATTGAATAAGTATCGGGAGAATATAGCCCTGAGACACACAATTCCTGCGTTTAAACCATGCAGTATACCCTTGTTCTATTTCCACAACTGCCTCTTGATCCATGTACAGGTTCTTCAGGAGCACAATGTAGTGTTCTGGGACTCCCACTATTCTCAAGGCAACCCACAGCTTGGTATTATCCACACAGCAAAAGCCTTAGCATGGTCAATAAAACAGAAGTAAATATCTTTCTGGTATTCTCTACATTCAGTTAAGCTCCATCTAACATCAGCAATAATATCCCTTGTCCCATATCCAACCTTTGTTGGACGATGTTCAGCAAAATTTTACTTGCATGTGATACTAATGATATTGTTCTATAATGTGAGCATTCTGTTGGGTCATGTTGCTTTGGAATGAGTACATATATGGATCTCTTCCATACATTTTGCCAGGTAGCTGTTGTTCAAATTTCTTGGCATGCACAGATTAGTGCTTCCATTACTTCATCAGCTTCTTGAAACATTTCTATTGGTATTCCATCAATTCCTGGAGCCTGCTTTCAGTGCAGCTTAGAATTTTTTTCCTTCAGTAAGATTGGTTATTTCTTGCTAGTATGCTATTGAAATGGTCAGTGTGTAAATTTGAATAATAGTTGTATTAACTAGTCTTCCTTATAGGCATACAAGTATTATCCTAAAACAAAAAACATTCAATTAAAAAGATCTTCAAATGTTCTTTTTGACAATGAATGTGATGCCTTTCCCTTTGATATTGGCACTCTCAGCATAGTAAACCATATGATTTTCTGACTCAAAATGACCAATATAAGTAGTTCATTAGGGGCTCCATTTCATTTTTGATTACCTACACGTTTCTGAAATTTATACATTGAATCTTCCATTGTATCTTCCATGTTTCAACTATTAATGGATGTTGGCTGTTGTTTCTTCTCACCTTGAATTGGACCCCATCAGCAAATGAAGGTCCCAAAAGCTTACTTTTCATGTCATTGATGTTGACTCTACTTTGAGGAGGCAGCTCTTCCCCCGTTATATTTTGAAGGCCTCTCACCCTGAGAGCCTCATCTTCTGGCACTATCTCTGACAATATTCTGCTGCTATTCTTAATAGCAACAATATTCTGCTATTTTCAGGGCCCCTCTTTCAGATATGGACCATCCATTCTCCGTGCATTGTCTTATCTAAGTCTGGAAGTTTAGCTAAAACCTGTTCTCTGTGGGTGACACAGATGGTATTTGAAATACAGTTAGCATAGCTTCCAGCATCACACTAACACATGGTATGATCAACTGATAGTTGAGTGGTCTACCCTCTGTACAAGATTTCTACCTCACAGTATTTGATGGCTGACAAAATCCCAGCCCTCATACTCACATTGCAATCAGAACAAGGAAGATGAAGGAAAGCAAATGCTTCCTTTGCTTGAATAATACTTCCTGGAAATATCACATAACACTTTTTCTTAGATCCCACCATCCCATTAACTAAAACTTAGTCACATACATGGTCACACCAGGGAGGCTGAACCATTCATTTTCTATTCTGGGCAGTCATATGCTCACCTAAACTTTGAGGTTTGTTACTGGTGAAAAAAGGGGTAGTGGGAGTTTGATGGTACACACTAGCTTCTGCTAGGAGATGAGTGACTGGATATCAGGCAGGGACCACTTCTGTCTTCCTCAGCCAAGTGTTCTTGGCACCAATCGTGGGCCTTGTCACGTGGTATGCACTCAATCGATGTCTGTGAAAGATGAAAGGAAGGAGGGAGAGAGAGAGGGAAGACAGTATTGGAAAATATCCATGGCAATCTCTTGCAAGGCTCGAGAAAGCCCTCTGGGGTCATTCTACTCATCTTACAAGGGGATGATTCTTAAAGGGACTTTTTATGATTCTTACACCTCAGAAGTTGTTTCAAACCACCCCTTGGATGCCAGCTAGTGTGCGCCATGTCAAGAGAGACCTTCAGTGGCCTGATGGGTAAGGGGCATTTGGATTTTGTTGTCTGATTTTGACCGTTTTGGAGGGGCGTGGGAGTGCACGCAAGCGTGCGCACAGACCCATGCTCAGGCCCAGGAAACCTTCATAGGGCTTCTTGCCGTCAGAGACGCATCGTTTGTGTGGTGAGGGGTATGGGAGTGCACGCAAGCGCGCAGGCAGACCCGGGTGCAGGCTCAGGAATCCTCCTGAGGCCGTCTTGCCGTCAGAGATGAACCATTTGTGTGGTGAGAAACGTGTTGTCATCAAGGCTTGTGCCTCAGAATACTGAGATGAAGACTAAAATGTCCTCGGGGAACCAGAAAAGAAATCAAATGAGGGGAGAGCTGGGCTCTTTTGCCTCTGGAACTTTTGTGAGGGGCCTCCTGGGGTGTTTCCAGCCAGGTGCCACTTCTGCAAATGAGGTGGTCACGGGGTTATGTTATTTTATGATACAAAAGCAGATACGGTCCGTTGCCTCCACTCTACCCTGATAATTCTGTTTTCCTGGCAAGCTTGCATCAAGGATCTGACATGCCACGAGGTGGTTTGATCTCTGTAGCTCAAGGAGGAGCAATGATGAGCAAAAGTCTGCTTTTCATTAAAGTTAGACTGCTGGGCCCAGCACTGCTTTCAACCAAACAGCCGCAGTTCACGAAGAGGTTAGGGGAAGGCGAGGCAGAGGCAAGGTAATTGCTTATTCCCTCTGCTTCCTTCGCTGGACTGGGAGGCTGAGAACAAATTCTGTGGTGGGCTGTGCACTGGCGGTGTCCTATCATGCCTTATCGTGGGGCGGACTCCGTGACGCAGCACCAGGCAGATATGGGGAGATTGATTTTGTTTACAATTCTGGCCTGAGCTGCAGCTAGCTTTCTAGTGGGGGAAGGCCCTATGGAACACGAGTTTATTCCCAGAGTAGTCTTTGTGGGCGGGACTGGGGGTGGCAGAGATAGATACATGGCTAAGGACTTGGTTGCTAACTGGATGATCGGAGGTTTGAGCCCACCTGGAGAGGCCATGGAAGAGAGGCCGAAGGAACCTGCTGAAAAAGCAGTCCCAGAAAACCTGTGGCGCACAGTTCAACACGAGCACCCAAACACAACCTTTTTCAAGTTGCTGTTGTTGTGAGGTGTCGTTGACTCGCTTGCAACTTGTAGCGACCTTATGCACAACATGACTAAACAGTGCTCAGCCCTGAGTCATCCTCACAGTTGTGGCAAATGTTACAACCACAGTGTCAATTCCTCTGAGGCCTTTCCTTATTTTCACTGCCACTCTTCTTGACCAAACATGATGTCCTTCTCCAGGGACTGGTTGTCTCCAGAAAACATACCCCGCCTGCATTTTGTGAGTATTTCAAGAATAGGTTTGACACATCAAACATTAATGACAGAAGAACACCATACATTAACAAACCAAGAGTCATTATAAAGACAGGAAATAAACAATAAAGTGGATATCAGAAAAGACTCTAAAACTCTTCTGAGAAAGAGCTCAAACTGGAGAAGCTGAGTCCCGGTCCTGCCCGGGACATGGGCTTCCCAAGAGCTCTCAAAAGCTTTTTTGAGAGGCTTCTCTTCCCACAGGAAAAGAATTGTCTGGAAATCCAGGTGATAAAAGGAAATGACAGGGGGACTACGGTTTGTACTCAACGCAGACTGGCTCCTTCCCTTTTGTGAAAGGAATTGGTGGCACATTCATTATAAGTCTCAGATCAACATTCATTTCTTCACAGCAAAAGAGAAAGTCCCAGTTGGTTATTCATCTGAGGTTAAAAAAAAGTGTCCTGTGAACCTTTTTTTTTTCCTGTTAAGCTGCATAAGAGAAGGTTGTTGGCAGGAAGGGTCCCAACTGTTTCAGTTGCTTAGCCATCTCATAGTTACCTGGGCAGCAAAAATGACAAAGCTGCTCAGCTGCTAATGGAAAGTCTGGTGGGGTTTGTGTCCACCTGGAGGCACCTGGGAAGAAAGGGCTGGAGATCTACGTACATCCCAAAACTCAGGCATTAGACATCTTATGGAACATAATTCTACTGTGGTGCACAGGGTGTTGTTAGGTGCTGTCAAGTCAGTCGACTCAAGGACCAGTGGTCTGGGGCTTTAACTCCACCCAGATATGCAGTGATCTGATGGGAAGTTTGGCCTGTTGGCCACAGAGGAAATGCCATATGGGCTCTAACACCAAGCCTCTGCATCTCTGCCTTTATCCCAGCCTCTCCTGCCTCGCTCCTTTACCATCCTCCCACATCCTCCCCTGCACTCCCAACCCACCCACTGCTGGGCACAATTTATAAACATTAAAATACCCTTAATCCTTTGGAGATGTGGTCTGCTTCACCCAGGAATTCAGAGCACTGTGTCATCTCCCTTGCAAGGTGAATTATAACACAAGCATAGAATATTGATTACATGTGTGTGGAATCCTAATCCCTGAGTTCCCATGAAACACTGTTTTCCATGGCAAATCAGCCCACCACTTCAGCATGTAAGTACCTCTTGGACAGAGGAGCCTCAGCAGCCACCACTGCCCCCAGCCTGCTTTTCACGGTCACACGGGGATGTCGAAGTACCCCACACCATGTGTAATTGACTCGGTGCTTGCTTGCAGGGGCGGTGTGCACTCGGGTTTGTATTTCGTTAGAGCTCAACAACAACCCAGCATTGGCAAATTTCACCAGCCAAAGCTGGGCAGCCGGCGTAAAAATGTCACCAGTCATTAAACACCAGCAGGGTTGAATTATGCTCATCACTGTCACCACGTGCAAGGGGAAAGACAACTCCGGAGGCTGCGGGCTGTGTACTGGGAGGAAATACCAAATGAGGAAGCTGGGGGTCCCTATCCCAGCAGCCAAGGGTCCTGGCTCCAGGCCCTGCCCCAGTCTGTGCCAGGACCACCAGCCTGGGCTATCAGAGACTCCATAGCTAAATTTCCAATTAGGTTAAGTTTTGATGATCATTCAGTCCCTAGGCTGCCACCCATCTGTCAGTGTTTCATCGTTTTGTGATTTGTCTATTGCTGTAATTGCTGGAATCTGTGTCACCAGTTACAACTACAAGCAGAGTGAGCCACGCTGGACATGCTGCACCAGAGCATCCAAGCTAAGACACACTGGGAAGAAAGACCTGATGATCTACTGCTGAAAATTAGTCAATGGAACCCTATGGATCACAAGAGAATACTGTCCAAAGAAGTGCTGGAAGAGGAGCACCCTAGGATGGAATACCCTCAAAATATCCAGTGGGAGGACTCCCTGGGTAGTGTTTGACTAGGACCCAGGAGGTAGGCAGTTAAATCTCACCCAGAGTTCAAGAGGTGCCTAGGAAAATAGGCCTGGCATTCTGCTTCAAAAGATCATAGCTTTAAATACCCTATGGAGCAGTTCTACTCTGAAATGTATGGGAGTCGCTATGAGTCAAGAAGGACTCAACAGCAGCTAACAATAACAACACTGTATAAAGAACGCTTGCAAGTCCTTAGGACAAAATACACAGTGGCCACAATAGTGTAAACCCTACAGGGCAGGGAAACTTATTTTCTTTTGTATCAGGGGCCAAAACTGTAAAAAAGAATGAAACACTGCCTGCTCTTGAACCATACCCACCATTATTGTTACTTTTGAGCCCTTTGCAGTAGCCACTGTGGACATCCATCTTATCAAGGGTCTTCTTCCTTTTTGATGGCCCTGTACTTTACCAAGCATTATGTCTTTCCTAAGAACCAGCCTCTCGTGATAGCATGTCCAATGGATGTGAGATGAAGACTTGCCATCCTCACTTCTAAGGGGCATTCTGGCTGTACTTCCTCCAAGATGGATTTGCTTGTTCTTCTGACAGCCCAGAAGACTTTCGGTACTGTTTGCACCATCATTCACATGCATTGATTCTTCTTCAGTCTTCCTTACTCACTGTCCAGTCTCACATTCATATGAGACCATAGAAACTACCTGCCCTGAATTCAGAACTTAGGGTTCACAACTCAAAGTCACATAACTTGTGAGCGGCAGAAACATGTCTGCTGCCAGGATCTGTCCACTTTATTTTATTACAACATCATACTCGAAGGTGCTTTAGGCAAACTTATTTTGTTTTTGAACACATTTCCCAGTAATATAACCAGGTTCAGACCCTCACATTGCAATGATGATTCAGATAGATGCCAGAGAGGTACAAAGACCCCCAACCATATAACTGACAGGAGCATGGGTACTGACTGTCACCTGCAATGCCATTCTTTCAACAAATATTTATTGACTGTTGTTCAAATGCCAAGTTTTTGCAAAGTTTTAGGAAGAACCAGATGAAGAGAACACAGTCCCTGCTCTCAAGAGACTCACAGATACTAGTTCAGAGCATTAAGATCAGGGATACCACAGATAGATGCTGGGGAAAAAATAATTAAAAAATAACAACACATATGGAATCCAGGACAGTTAAAACCCTCAGAAACAGTAATGGGAGTAGCAATACTGTGGCAGTTATATAATCTCCCGTCAACTTGCAAAGGTGTGGAGTCTAGCCTGTCAATCAGACCATAGCCAATGAGGCCTCCGTGTGGGCATGGTCTTCTCTTGAGGATTCTGGGAACTCCCATATTCCTCCCTGGAGGCAAGAGACACTCACTGCTTGACATTCCTGCTGACAAGACACATGGAGCTACACTGATGGCAGCCAGAGCCTTAGAGGAGGAGGAGTCACATGGAGACCCACACCAGCTTCCATTGCCACTGGATCCATAAGACTTTCAATGCACTGGCCTGTGATCTTCCTGCACTCAGTGTCATTGCATGTGTTGCGTGAGTCTGAAGAAGAATTTACAGACTGTTTTCGGACATATGGGTTAATATCAGACTTATGGACTTGATCTGGGCTGGGCTGGGATGTTTTCTTAATACTGTACACAATTACTCTTTGACATAAAGCTCTTTTTTATACACATATGAGTGTCCATGAATGTGCTTCTCTAGTCAACTTGGACTAACTCAGATACCATGAGGGGACAAGGAGGATGTGCGGGGAAGGAGAGGCAAAGGGAACTGATAGCAATGATGGATGTAGAACACATACACATCCCGAGGGGCTGAATAACACAAATGTGGGTGAAGGGACACAGTGGACGGTGTGCATAATTATATTAATTTGTATATAATTTATTAAGGTTTCACGAGGGTATAAGTGTGGGGGAAAGGGGGAAAAACAGGAGCTGATATCAAAGGGGTCAAGTAGAAAGATAATATTTTGAAAACGATGATGGCAGCATATGTATAAAGTCACTTGATCTAATTGATTTATGGATTGCTATAATATCTGTAAGAGTCCCTGTATTAGTCTAGGTATTTTGGAGAAACAAATCCACAGCAACTCACGTATAAGAGAGAGTTTTATGCAAAGAAAATGTGCATCACGAAAACATCCCAACCCAATGCTGCCCAAGCCCACAAGTCCAACATTAACCC
>NW_022111349.1:7701-29011 GCF_000313985.2 Echinops telfairi | reverse complement strand
CTGCACCCGATGCAACCATCACAAAACAAGAGACCCGAGAACTAGAAAGGCGAGGCTTCACCACCCATTTATCCCTCCGCCTTTCAACCAGACCCACATGTGATTATCGGCCAGGCTGGCACAATTAACTAACTCAGTCCCCTTTAATTTTTTTTTAAATACCAATATAAACTCACTGCCCTGGAGTCAATTTTGACTCAGTATAGAATATCCCCTGTGGGCTTCCAAGATTGCTACTCTTTAAGGAAACAGAAAGCCTTTTCTTTTCCCGGCGGAGTGGCTGGTGGTTTCAACTATTGATCTTGAGGTTAGCAGCCACCACAGCACCATGACTCCTGAGGTTGCTGATAGAATGGGAGAACCTTGTGGAACAGAACTTAAAATTCTTTAAGTATCTAGACTTATTGAGCTGGAAGAGCCCCAGAGACTATGACCATAGTTTACTCTTCAAACCTTGAATTGAATCTGTCCCCTGAAGTCATCTTTAAACTAAAGAACAAATTAGTTAAAAAAAGGATTGCATCCTTGAGAATTGCAGTCTTAAAAAAATCAGCGCAAAACTAAATGGAACACAGATATTTCAAAGTATATGTGCGAGGGTTGTGGCAGAAGATTAAGTAAAAAGAAAGGAAACAACCTAGAATAAAAAGAACAAGAGTGTTGATTCAATATGAAGAGTGTGACCAATGTCACTGAACATTGTGTCCAGAAAGGGCTGAACAGGAGCAGATTTTGCTCTGTACATTTTCACAAAACAAAATTAAATATTAGTAGAAAAAGAGAGCGACTCAATCTGTGTGAGGCAGACTGCCAGATACTGGGTTATATATAATGCTAAGTATTGAATATTATCCCATTTTTTAAATGGGAAGTATGGAAAGCCAAGGATGGAGTGAGGCATTCACAGAGGAGATGACATTTGAGTGATCCAGGAAATATGGCTAGGAATGCGCTAATTCCTGAGTGTTTCCGCTGGGTTCATAAAAAACATCAGCAAACAAATGTCAAATAACCTGTCTCGTCCTCTAACTCAGAGCTGTGCAACAGAACTCCCTTCAATGATGAAAATTTTCCAGATCAGCGCTTCTCAACCTGTGGGTCGCGACCCCTCTGGGGGCCGAACCCCTTTCACAGGGGTCATCTGATTCATCAAAGTAGCAATATTACAGTTATGAAGTAGCAGCGAAAATAATTTTATGGTTAGGCGGTCACCACAACATGAGGAACTGTATGAAAGGGTCGCGGCATTATGAAGGTTGAGAACCACTCTTCTAAAAGCATGTCATCCAATCTGGTAGCTACTACATCTTACCAGGAAACACCAGTCCATGGAAAAGGACATCACGCTCGATAAAACTGAAGGTATGCAAAAAAGAGGATGACCATCAAGGAGATGGATTGACACAGTGGCTGCAACAATGGGCTCCAACCTAACAGCCACAGCGAAATTTGGTACAAGTCCAGTCAGTGTCCTCAAAGTAACATCCTTGATCTTCAATATTTTAAAAAGATCTCACATAGCACATTTAGCCAATGCAACGTGTCATTTGATCTCTTGCCTGACGCTTCCATGAGCGTTGATCTGGCTTAGGGTTTTAAAAATTACCTTTGGCTGCTCACTCATACAGGAGGCCCACACAGTGATCATCTTTTCTCAATACTCAGCGTCGTGCCCCACCCACACTGGTCTCCTTGCTGTTCCTGGAAGAAGCTTGGAGAACTTAATCACCAGGTCTTTTGTACTGGCTGTCTCTCCTACCTGGAACACTTTCCCCACAGCCAGATGGCCCAGTCCTGGGTCTTCCTGCTTTTATTCAAGTACTGCACTGTCAATGAGATCTTCCTTGGATGCAACGCCCTACTTCCCCCAAGTTGCCCATCCAGTGCAGTTTAGTGAGATCAGTCTCACCGCTACCTGCAGGGGTGGAGACTGGGCACTGGCGTCTCAGAGAATGGAGCATAATCAGAACAGAAATGTGACCCTGCCTCTCACGCTAAAAGGCTACTAACTGCAAGGTTGAAACCACCACTCAACCAGCCATTTCTCAGGAGAAAGGCTGAAAGTTACCGTCTCAGAAACCCACAGGGGCAGTTCCACCCTGTCTTAAAGGGTCGTTATGAATCATTTTCGACTCTACGGCAGTGCAGTAAGTTTGCATTGGGGGGGGCATTCTAAGAAGTGCTGAGTCACATACCCTGATCAACCCAACTGGCAGCTGCGTCAGCTGTCTAAGATTTCAAAGGGCTGAGTAAGGTAACACAGAGATCAGTGATGTGGGCAGAATTTTGTGGGGGTCGGAAGGACCTGCGGTGATGGTGTCCTGCTCAGTGACCTCAGATAATACTCTCCCTGGTCTGGGCGTCAGCACCTTCTTTGCAAAATGGGATGGTTGCATTTGAGAAACACTAAACTCCCACATGCCTCAGCAACCTGGCAGTAATTGTGAATCCGGGAGAGGAGCAAAGACTATACTGGTGGCTCTGCAAATCTTGGGAAGCCTGGATTCGGCTGGAATTATCCACTGCGAGGCACCCAGAATCCTGAGAGCTGTTGTTCAGGTCTCCCCCCTGACTGTGTCCCATGTAAGACTTAATAAATATTCTTCTTACACTATCTTTAGGAGCCCTGGTGGCAAAGTGGCAAAATCCCTTGGGCTGCTAACAGTAGGGTCGGCAGTTCAAACGCACCAACTGCATCCCTGGAGAAAGGGGAGCTTTCTACTGCCAGAAAGAATTATTGTCCAGAAACCCACAAGGACAGTTGTATCCTGTAATTATGAGTCAGAATTGGCCCAATAGCAGTGCGTGAGTGAGCTTTAAACTGCATTTGAGACTGGGATCTCTTTTGTATCCTCCTACCTGTCCATTGGGTGTCCTTGGGAGAAATTAGATATGAGAAAAAAGGGTAGAAAGCAGTGAGGGAGGAGGGTGGAATGTACTGGAGTAACAAATTCTGGCAGACAAGTGTGTAAGTGTGTAAGTGTGTGTGTGTGTTCTATTTTAATTCACACAGATCCTGGGTGAGGGAGGGGACTGAAAAAGTAAACATCCGTGAAAGGGAAACATTTTTGCTCCTTGGGAATTTTCCTTCTGTTGAGATAAGAGCTGCATGGGGCGAAACCAGCCCCAGGGCCTTAGATGCTGTTAACACTCCCTCCTGCCTTTGAAGACTGTGGGGCCTCTGTGTAAATAGAAGTGACTTGTGACTTGTGATTTCTTGGGGCTCTAAAAATAATCAGAGGGTGGAAGTTCTAAATCAGAAACAAAGGAGAGACAAAGCATTAATGAGAGGACAGAAGTTTGAAGTTTCTTTGGATGAACACAGAGTCAGCATCTAACAAACATACCATGGGCTGGCCTCTGCCCGGAGGGAATGAATGAGCACTGCCTTTAGCCCATATCCTCACCCTCGCAAACGACACCTCAACCCCTGCACTCCAAGCCAGCCTCACTCAGAGCAGTCAAGTGTGGCATGGTGGCCCTTTCTTCTCTCTCTGACCCCTCCCTCTGCCTTCACCTCTATCCCAGTTGCTTCATCCTTCTCCCTTCACCCTGATCTTCCTCATGGAAAGATCTAATTCATACTAACTGGTAAGAGCCAGTTAGCACACAAGAGAGGAGACATCTCCTCCCTCCGCCTATGTTGCAGAAAAGGAAACTCAGGCTTGAGTTTATTTGCCCAACTGTTAAAGGTCCCATCACGGGCAGGACAATGATGTGAAAATTCAAGCAAGCAGCCCCAGAGCCAGAGCTCCTTACCTTCATCCCACTGCTGTTCAAGCCCGTGGGGTGAAGTGGTGAGAAGCTAGCCAGAAGCTGAGATCCTAGGTAGATACCCAAAGCTTACATGCCAGGGCACTCGCTCACTGCCATTGAGTCAATGCTGACTCATAGCGACCCTATAGGACAGTGTAGAACTGCCCCTGTGGGTTACTGAGACTGTATCTCTTTATAGGAGTAGAAAACCCCATATTTCCCTTGTGGAGTGGCTAGTGGTTTTAAACTGTCGCCCAAAGCATAACCACTACACCACCAGGACTCCTCGACATGCCAAGTCAATGGTTCTGTTAATCACTCAGGGTAGAGATATACCTCGGTCCTTGGCTCTGCATGAGAAAGAATTCATGCCAAAGCCTGGTTTGTGATCCAAGTGAGTTTTATGAGCATTAGAAGAAGATTCAGGTTCATACAGGTACCTGCAGGACTCCTAACAAACGTGTGGCCGCCCTAGAAGCTGCTCAGAAAGTCACAAGGTCGGCTCAGGGCTCCTGCCTTTTCAATTATTGACCCTGGTTGACCCCATTGGCTTAACTGAATTCACCTGGCCTAGGTGGGCCAATCCAGGTGCAGAACCCACCCAGGTGTACCTCCCCTTCCTGGCTGGAAACCTGAGCCTTTGAGCTTGTGGGCCAAAGGCTCAGACCGTTGAGCATGCATAATGGACACCTAAGTCCCTAAACTAAACTACCTAACTGTTCCAAAAACCCCACTGCTGTGTAGTGGTCATGAACTTTGGCAGGAACACATCCTTACCATGAAGAATCCTGGTGGCCCAATGGCTAAACACTTGGGCTGTGGACCACAGTCAGTGGCAATACAGGAGAAAAGGTCCTGCCATTGTAAACATTCCACCCCACTCTCTTCAAGCCTAAAGGAGCTCTGGTGGCATGGTGGGCTACTCGTAGAGCTACTAATCGCAAAGTCAGCAATTCTAACCCACAAGCTGCACTGCGGGAGAAAGATGAAGCTATCTGTAGAGACATACTATCTCAGAAACCTACAGGGCAAATTCAACCCCGTCATGGGCTACTAAAAGGACAACCTAGTCCGTCTTGAAAGAAGTGATGCCAGAGTGCTCCTTAGCAGCATATATGGCAAGACTTTGCCTCACAAATATGTTGGACATATTGTCTGGAGAAGGACATCCTGCTTGGTAAAGTGGAGGGGCAGCAAAACAGAGGAAGGCCCTCAGTGAGATGGATTGACACTGTGGCTGCATCAATGGACTCAGGCAGAGAACAATTGTGATGATGGTGCAGGACCTTGCAGTATTTTGTTCTGTTGTGCATAGAGTCACTATGGGCCAGAACCAACTCAATGCCACCTAACAACAACAACAACAGCAAATATATAAGATCACCATGAGTTGGAACCAACTCGATAGCAGTGAGTTTTGGGTCTACCATGGAGCCAACGCTGGGTCATAGCAACCCAATCACGGGTTTCTGAGGCTGTAAATCTTCGTGGGAGCAGAGAGTCTCATCTGTCTCCTGCGGAGCAGCTGGTAGGTGTGAACCGCTGACTTTGCAGTTCACAGTCCAACGCTTCCCTTTAATTACCCCCAGGGCTCCTTTGGTTATGATTACAGGTGAGGAAACCCAATGGGGGCATTTCTACTCTGTCACATGAAGTCATCCTATGTCAGCATGGACTCAACAGCAACTAACCCCAACTCCACCACTTTTACCACCATCACAACCTTACAGACGTGCTGGCTCTTTAAGGAATTGGCTTTTTGCACTCCTACTGAGATAGCTATGAGCACGCCAACACGTAACTTCCAGTCCTGAACTAGGGATCAGCAGCACGTGTAAGAATGTGCTTCTAAGGTGGAAGGAAGTAAAGAGAGGGGATTTGGAAGCAGGAAAAGCCAGGCAGCAGGGATCACTTAGTCAGAGCCCTTTCCTAATCCAATCTCATCATCATATCACAGATCCTGTCTCAGAGGCGGTGCTCAAAGAAGATTTGTTGACTGAATGCACAAGGGGAGGAACAGAATGAGTGAACACAGAAATGATCTAATGACCAAATTGACTCACAGTTCTAACCCTGCTCTTCTTCTTCCAGGTTCTTCTCTAAGTTGCTAATGGTATTTGCTCAACGTCTCACAAGCAAAAAAGGAGCCCTGATGGCCTAGTGGTTATGCAGTGGACTGCTAACCACCAAGTCAGCAGTTCAAAATCAGCAGGCACTCTGAAGGAGAACAACAAGCTGTCTGCTCCTTTAAAGAATTACAATCTTGGGAACGCACAGCAGCAGTTCTATGCTGGCCCATAGGGCAGCTCTGAGTCAGACTCAACTGGAAAGTAGTGAGTATGAGTTTGGTTTGGTTTTCACAGGTACACTGATCCATTGGGGGTCTTGGTAAATTGCACACGCTGGTTCAGTGGACCTTGGATAGGGCTTGAGAGTTTGCATTTCTAACAAGCTCCTGATGCGGCTAGTTCGTGACCCTATTTGGAGTGGCAAGGCTCTGGACTACCCGGGTCTTCCTGGTGGCTGCTGTCACAGCTCAAGGTCCCAAGAGAGAACCAGCTACTCATTTTCCTGGAATGATTTCAACTGAACTTCCCCAGCCATTTCATCAAGGTTTTTGTCTATTTGTCCCATGACCCTGATAAGTTTGGGCCTAAGCTATGCAGCTCAAGCTGTATTACCTATCTTCTTTGCCTTCTTGGACTGCAGATGGATCACCAATGAAGCGATGAGGGTAAGAAGGGTTCGGTGTCCCTGGGAACTGTGAACAGTTAACATGCTCAATTACTGCCGATTAAAAGGTTTGTGGTTCAAATCCAAGGCTCCTGAGAAGAAAGGCCTGCTGATTGGCTTGTGAACGACCAGCCGTTGAAAGCTCTGTGGGGTCCTTTGTGCTGAACCACACAGATCACCGTGAGTTGGAATGGACTCCTAGGCAACTGGTTTAGTAAGAAACACAAAGGTGAAGCTCCTTGGTGAGCTGGGGGGACACAGTAGCTGAAACAATGGGCTCCAACATACCACTTCTGAGTCTGGCAAAGGACCGATCAGTGCTGCCTTGTGTTGCAAAGAACGTCCCTATGAGGTCAGAATGACAGGACAGCACCACCAACAACAATGAATGTCAGGGACCTTTACTTCCACAGACCACTGACAAGGTTCAAAGAAGCACATGATAGTACATTTTCACAGTTAGATATTGTTAGAAAAATAAAGTTTGAAAAAGAAAAATCTTGGTTTATATTTTGCAGAGCATCCACAATTAGTAGAACTCTTAAGGTCCACAGCAACCTGCTTAGGGTCCCCTCCACTTGCACAACTGTACCTCTATACTAATCCACCACCATTGAGTTGATTCTGATTCATGTTGACCCTATAAGACAGGTTAAAATTTTCCCTGTGGGTTTTTCGGAAACTGTATTTCCTTATGGGAGTAGAAAGCCTCCTCTTTCTCCTGCAGCTGGTGGGCTCAAACTGCCAACCTTGTCTTTAGCAGCTCAGGACTGCCTTGTATCTCTATGAAACCAAAATCTACCTCACTACCATGGAGATGATACTGATTCATAGTGACCATATAGGGCAGAGTAGATCTCTCCCTGTGAGTTTCTGAGACTGTAACTCTTTATAGGAGTAGACAGACTCTTCTTTCTCCCACGGAGTGGCTGGTGGTTACAAACTGCTAACTTCGCTATTAGCAACCCAACGTGTAAACACTATGCTACCAAGGCTCCTTTTGTATCCCTATAAGTAGATAAATATTTCTCTTATAGTGTATTTGCGTTTCAACCAAAAGAAGGCCATAAGTGTCAAGAATGATATGAAAATGTGGCGTTCCCTGAGGAAAGGAAATATATGCTTGTGTATGTAAATGGAGTTCTGGCCGCAAGAGTGGTCAGGAGTTGGGCTGTTAATCTCAAGGTCAGCAGTTTGAATGACCAACCGCTCTCCAGGAGATAGAGGAGATTTTCTACTCCCATAAAGAATTACAGTTTCAGAAACCCACAGGGGCCGTCTTATTCTGTCCCATAGGGTCTGTGAGTCGGAATGGACTTGATGGCAGTGAGGGCATGTAAATATGCAAACACCCAACCTCGATTTAGAATTTTCCCTGCTTCCTCAGCCCCTGTGGTATCTGTATCTGCAGCCACGGACCTGACCTGTGAAGATTCCATCAGAGAACCGCACAAAGAGAATGAGTTTCCTCTGTGTCAGTCCATTACCCTGCCAAAGTTCAGGATGGAGTCACCATCCTTGGTCCCCCAGACAAGCAGGCTCAGCATCCCCATGACGTGGTTGCATGGCATACCCCACTCATGCAATGCACTGCATCTGCTCTATTTAATGCACTGTCATCAGCAAGTCCACATGAGTGGCAACTCCAAAAACCTCGCCCAAACAGCTGACTTCATCAAAGTGTATGGAGTCATGTGGATCCGTCGACCAGTTCAACTGTGCAATGGCTGCACCTTGGCATTTCCCAGGGAGCTTTCACACTGACTGTGACCTGAGCCCCATTCCCACCGAGCCTTGCTTCATTGGTGATGGGGCCAGGTCAATGGGAGGCTTGAAATCTCCTAAGGTATGCCAATGTGCAACCAAGGGTGAACATCGCTGCCTTTGGCCATCAGACCCGGGAAGGTCCTTGGAACTTTGCCACTCAAAGTATGATAGGCCAAGGAACCAGAAACATCAGCATTAGCTTGTTCCTTGCTAATACCATCGAGTTGATGCTGACTCATAGTGACCTTATAGGACAAGGTAGAAGTGCTCCTGTGGGTTTCCCAGACTGTCATTCTTGACGGGAGTTGACAGCCTCATCTTTCTCCCAAGGAGTGGCTGGTGGTTTATGACTACTGACCTTGTGGTTCACAGCCCAAGAGTACCAGGGATCTAGAGCTGCAGAATCCAACGCCCCACCCTGAACCCACAAAATCAGATTCTGCACCACCCCCATTCCAGTTTCCAGGGAACTGGGGATGTGCATGCATGTGAAAGTTTAAGAAATACTGCCTCAGAAACCATTACTTTCCTGATCAACCTCCTCCAGTCAGGGGTGCAGAAATGGAAGCCCACTGGGCCATGCTCCCCTAGAAGCATTTTGAGGTTCCAGTGTTCCTATATCCTGGCTGTCAGCCAGATTTCCTTATTCTTACCTGGACTATTGTCACTGCAGAAGGGTATTGATGAGTCCTCAGTATGAACAGCTCCAAATTAGGTCTAGAACACAGTTCCCATTTCAGAGTAGTAGAATCCACAGTTTACTGTAGAATTTCTGGCTTTTACTGGCTTGGGGTAGGGTAAAGGGGGAAACATGTTTCACCAAGAGCCATTATGCATTCTGGATGTACACAATGAGTTTGTCTCGAGACACATTTATGCCTGAGATTGTTATGTATTCTCTTTATATCCTATGCAAGGTTAAATTTTGAAAATTTATTTATTCTTTTTATCTCCCAGACATATAAGTGATTTATAGCTAGGACTGATGGATTGGAATCAGATGGCCAAGCCTGTATTAACCTTGGGCCCTGGTGATCATTGGTCAGTCCTTGCTATTAATGATACTTTCACCTGAGTGAATGCATTCAAGACTTTTCTTCTCTGAAGTTAAAGATGCAGGTGGGTATCATTGTGCTATGCAGGCACTTCCTTGTGCTGTTTTAAGTTCACTCAGCAATTTTTTAAAAGACAGACATATTGAAACTGTCATACACTGAATAATTCAAGTGGAAACATTTGGGGGAAAGCTAAATAGAGGTGACTCATGGTACCGGCTGTCTTACTGCTTGTTAGAAGGTACTGAGAAACTGGAAGAGAGTAAATGGTGGCTCCATGGCAGAGAGTAAATGGTGGCTCCATGGCAGAATTCTCATTAGTCATGCAGGAAACTTGGGTTCGATTCTTGGCCTGTGCGCCTCCTGTTAAAGCTACTACCTATCTTCTAGTGGAGATTGTCATATTGCTATGATTCTGAACAGATTTCAGCAATGTTTTCAACCTACAGACAGAGTAGGAGGAAAAGCCTCTTGGCCTACTTCCAGCCATCAGCCACCGTTAGTGGTTTGTTTTGTTTTTTGTTATTGTTGCTGTTCACTTCCATAGAGTCGATGCTGACTCATTGTGACCCTATGTGACAGGGTATAATTCCCCCTGTAAGTTTCTGACACTGTGACCCTTTACAGGACTAAAAAGTGTCATCTTTCTCTTGAGGAGTGGCTTGTGGTTTTGAACAACTGATCTTGCCGTTAGTCTATTTTGTAACCAGGTGCCGTCAATTTGGTTCCAACTCATGGCCGCTCTATGGACAGCAGAACAAAACATCCCGGTGCCATGTGCAATTCTCACAGCCATTCCTACATTTGAGTCACTGTGTCAACCCATCTTGCGGAGGTTTGTCTTCCTTTTGGCTTGACCAAGCATGCTGCCCTTCTCCAGGGACTGGTCCCTACTGATAAAATCCAAACTACATGAAGCCAAGTCTCACATTCCTCACTTCTAAGAAGCATTCTAGCTGTAGTTCTTCCAACATAGATTTGTTTGTTCTCTTAGAAGTTTCTTGGTGTATTCAATATTCCTCACCAGGACCATATTTCAAATGCATCCGTTCTTTTTGTGAGGCTTCCTTATTCATTTTCCAGCTTCCAGATGAAAATAATCATGCCTTGGGTCAGATGCTCCTGAGTTCTCAAGGTGACAAGGTCACCTTGTTTAAAAAAATTTTTTAAAGAGGTCTTTTGCGCCAAATTCCCCCAATGCAATGCATCCAGTGATTTCTTGACGGATATTTCTATGAGCGTTGGTTGTGGATGGGTCCAAGTAAGATGAAATGCTTCACCATTTCAATCTTTTCTCTGTTTATCATGTTGCTTATTGGTCCAGTGGTGAGGATTCTTGTTCTCTTAACCTCGAGTTTTAATCCATACTGAAGACTACCATCTTCTAACTTTATCAGCAAGTGCTTCAAATCCTCTTCCCTTGCAGCAAGCAAGGCCGGTCGCCTGCATGTCGCAGACTGTTCTCAAGTCTTCCTCCAATCCTGGGGTCTCCAATTCAGCCATTCAAAACTCAAAGCCGCTCAATGCCATGGAAGTCCAATCAATTCTGACTAGAGCAACCGTATAGGCCAGGGAAGAACTTCCCGGAAGGTTTCCAAGGCTATAATCTTTGTGGCAGCAGATGGTCACGTCTTTCTGACTCAGGATAGTTGGCGAATTCCAAGTGCTGCCCTTTTGGTTAGCAGAGAAGTGCTTAACCACTACCCTACCGGGACTCCAAGAGTGACCTAGCAGCCACAATTTTCTTCTGAGACCAAAGGGGTTGTTCGGTGAGAATCCTTGACCAAGGATTGTCCAGCAGACCTGCTCAGCATTCACCCAGGTGCAAAATCTAGTGAGAGGACAAATTATCATTATTATTTTAATCAAGTAACAGAACCAGGTATAGCAGCAACCCAGCTCTCTATTATCACCAAGGCTTTGATAAATATGTCCCATTCCTTGATAACTTTCCCAAATCCTATAATATCCTTCAGCTCAGTTCCTGATGTCTGGCTGTCACAAAATGTGTGAAGGGAGACCAAATAAATGTCAATAAACTCTCCCTGCCTGCCTTAACTCAGCACATAATCAACTCCAAGGTAAATACATGGTAAATCAGTTATGCGCTTGCGGGGAGGGGAAGGGGCTGGGCTGAGTGACCTCTCAGTTATGTCTTCTGATGGAGCTGACCAAAAGGCCTTCTTATTTCAGCCTATTAGGAGAACAAGAGTTGGGTTTCCCCCCCAATTTTTCTTTTCTTTTCCCTTTTTGCCCCTTTCCCCTTGGAGGGACAGCCTGCTCTGCTGTTCATTAAAGGGCAGTCCGCTTTATGCTTTGCTCTCCACTCCATTAAATCACCTTTCATCACATTAAATACAGGTCTTCGCTCTGAGGGATGATGTTATAATGAGGACGACGTGTATGAAAAATAATATTTCAGCTCAATCCCAGGCAGACCATGGGGAAGCCTGAAAGGGGGATGGGGAGAGGTGTACCTCAATTTAGACAAGAGCCAGGCTTCTGAGGAGGCAGTCTCTACCTGGAGGACTGCAGAAGGCTTCGTTCTCTCACTCACTCATTCACTCACTCATTCAACCAGCTTGCTACAGGACTTACTAAATGCCAGGCCTTGGGACTCTATCAATGAACAAAAGAGAGAAAAATTCCCCTTCCCTCAAGAAGGTTCTATAAACAGAGGCATTCAAACCCCTCCTAAGGAATGCGTTTAAAGTCTGACTTACACGAAAGCAGAAGAAGGGGCTGATGTGAGGGGTTTGACACACACACACACACACACACACACACACACACACACGTTCATATATGACGCCCATTGCAGCGCCAAAGTGTAGTAGTCTTCCAGGAGACCCTCTTCATTAGAGTTAAATAAGCCTTTTTCCTTTTTTCCATGAGCCCTCCTTAGAAGGGATTAGCTGTTATCACTCTCTAGCAATTTAGTGTGAATTTATTTATTTACTCCTTTTCCTGTCTATGTAAGAGGGGCCTCCAGGGCTGCTAAAAGCCAGGGAAATCCCACAAATGCAGCAACAAGAGAGGCTGAGGACTATTGGGGCCAGTGTTTCTCATCTGAGTCCTTGGGGGCCATTTGTTAAAGATGCAGATTACACACACACACAGACACACACAAACACACACACACACTGCCCCATACCCCACCCAATATGGCCTCACTAAATAAGGATCCTACCCCACCATCTGTCCGGGGGAGCCCCTGAACTTGCCCTTCCCATGGAACAAGCCAGGGCCATTTAAAGTGACTCTTTAGGCAATAGACCAGTGACTGAGGTTTTCCAAAGCAGATTAAAGCCCATTTGTTAAGCACTTCATTATTAACCAAAAGGTTGATGCTTCAAACCCACCCACAGTTTCCTAGGAAACCAGGCCTGGCAATCTGTTTCTAAAAGGTCACAGTCTTGAAAAGGATCCACGGTGACATATTGTCTTGCTAGCCATAAGGTCAGCAGTTCAAAACCACCAGCTGCTCCGAGAGAGAAAAATGAAGCTTTCTACTCCTGTAAAGATGTATAGTCTCAGAAACCTACCAGGGCAATTATATTCCATTGCCATGAGTTAGAATTGACTCAATGGCAGGAAGTGAGTGGATGGGCTGGAATTGATTGGACACCAACCAACTCCAAGAACAACTATTTTAGGCGGCAGTGTCATTCCTCTGCTTTATCTAGAATCTTAACTCTCAGAGTCATTAACAATTTAGAAAACAGACAAATGATAATAAACTATAGAAGGATAAAGAAAAGCTAAACAAGTTACTTCTTTTGGGGTTTAGTTTTTTTTTTTTAGGAGAATATATGAAATATAGAGGATCAGGGACTTGCTGAACTTGAATATAAACCTGTTTTTCAACCCCCAGTCTTTCTTGCCAAAAAATAATGTCCCACATTAGTAATGGCCTCTGGACTGCCAAGAAAACATGGCTTCTGCGTTAGATCAGATCAAGGAGATAGCTATACGGCCCTGTACTAAGATCACAAAAGAATATAATGCAGTGCCTTGTAGACAGTCTCATGTATACAAAAAGCTTTCTAAGAGTCTTCAGGAGACTATCCTACAGCCTAAATAGGCTGACTTGCATCCTAAAACAGAGAGGGATCCATCTCAAAGAGATATGGGGATATGGCTTTCGTAAAATGGAGTGTATCATGTAATTCAATGCTTCACCAGCATGCTCGGAAGTATCTTGCCTGGCTAGCGGGGAGATGCCGGGCCAATCTTTGCTTGCCAGCCTGACCGGAAGTCCCATCCGTGGCCTGAATGTAGACCCCAACGAATTCTCTTTTCCACAGCCTGCCAGGAATTCTGCTGGCTGGTGTTTGGTTGATGCCGGGCAAAGCCTCCCTTCCCCAGCTGCCTGGATGTCCCTTTCCTAGCCTGTGGGGAGAGGCCGGGCGAAACCTCACTTACAAATCATGCGTGGAAGTCTGTTGCCTGGCTTCCGGAGACATGCCAGGCAAAGCGTCGCTTCTTCAGCCTACCTTTAAGTCCCTTGCATGGCTTCATGGAAGATGCTGAGGAATGCCTTTCTTCTCCATCCTGCCCAGACATCCTACAACTGGCTTTTGGGGAGACACCACGCGAAAACTCACTTCCTCAACTTAAACTGAAGTCCCATACCTAGATTCCAAGGAGACGCCTAGTGAAGCCTTGTTCCCCTAGGCTGAACGGAAGTCCTTTGCCTGGCTTGTGTGGAGATGCCAGCGAAAGCCTCGATTCTCCAGTCTGTTTGGAAGTCTTTTCCTGACTTGTGGGGAGTCGCCTGGCAAAGCCTCGCTTCCTGGACCTCACAGAAGTTGCTCTCTGAACTACGGGGAGAGCAGGGTGACGCCGTGCTTCCTTAGTCTGCCCAGAAGTCCCTTGGTTTATTGGGAGACTCCGGAGAAAGCCACGATTCCCCAGACTGACCGGAATTCCGTTGCCTTGTGTTTGTGGAGACCCCAGGTAAAACCTCAAATCGCCAGTCTGCCCAGAAATTGCTTGTCAGGTTCTGGGGAGACGCTGGGCGAAGCATCGTTTCCTCAGCCTGCCAGGAAGTCAGTTGCCTGGCCTACTGGTAGACCGCAAACAGAGCCTCACATTCCCAGCCTGTCTGGGAGTTGTATGCCAGGCTGCGGGGAGTGGCCAGGCAAAGCTTCTATTCCCCAGCCTGCACGGAAGTCGCTCTTTGTCCGGCGGGGAGATGCTGGGTGAAGACTTGCTTACCCTGCTTGCCCAGAGGTCCTCTGCCTGCCTTGTGGTGAGATATTGGGCAAAGCCTCCCTTCCCCTGCCTTCCCAGATATCCCTTGCCTGGCTTTCTAGGAGACGCCCGGTGAACCCTATTTCCCCAGACTGCCCAAAGTCTGTTGCAAGGCTTGCCGGGAGATGGTGAACAAAGACTCATTCCCCATCCTGTCAGGAAGTCCCTTGCCTGGCATCCACGTACACACCAGGTGAAGCTTCGCTTCCCAGCCTGCCAGGAAGTCTGCTCCATGGCCTGGCAGTAGACACCGCGCAGAGCCTGATATTCCCAGCCTGCCTGCAAGATGCTTGCCAGGCTGGGGGGAGATGCCGGGTGAAGCCTTGCTTCCCTAACATGCCCGAAAGTTGGTTTCCTGGCTTGCGGTGAGATACCAGGCGAACCCTCGCTTCTGTAACATGCCCAGAAGTCTGTTTGCTGGCTTGTGGGAGAGACGCTGGGTGAAATGCCACTCTCCTAGTCATCCTTGCCTGGCTTGCAGCGAGATGCCTTGTGAAACCTCACTTCACCAGCCTGCATGGAAGTCCTTTGCCTGGCTTGTGGGGAAACACCGGGAAAAGCCTCACTTCCTCAGCCTGCCCAGAAGTCCCATGCATGGATAAAGAGGAGACACCTGGCGAAGCCTCCCGTCCCAGTTGCCTGCAAGCCTGTTTCCTGGCTTACAGGCTGACCAAGCCATGTATCCTTCCGCCCTTCAATTAACCCCACCTGTGTTTACCAGGCAATTGGGGATGAAAAGATAACAACCTCAGTGAGCAAACCTTGTTGTGAAGCACAGGAAGTTACATAAAGATCCATTCTTTATTGTAATTAGGACCCACAGGAACTTAAGGACGAAAGGCTACCCATATCCTAATTATTATGGGAAATTGTAATGCTTGTAGACCACAGTAATATTCATTCCTGTGAGAACTCTTGAAATGACAAACATAACCGCAGTTGAGGCAAATCAGAAAGGCAGCCCAGGAAATGCAGGCTTCATGGTTTTCCTTCCCAGCCAAGCATGTCCTGGAGATAAGGGTTGAGCTGAGATAAGTGAAAATGTTTCAGGCCCCATTTAGTAGAGCAGGCTAAGCACCAGAAGGATAATTACTTCAAGAATCTCCTGGAGATAAGTTTGTAGCTAAGATATGAGAAACCGCTTGAATCACCATCGAACTGATGTAAAAGCAATTCCTGACCTTTCTCGACATAATGTGTCAATGGATTTCAAGCATTCTCCATCCTGCCTGGAAGTTCCTTTGCCTGGCTTTTGGGGAGACACCAGGCAAAAACTCGCTTCCTCAGCCTAACCGGAAGTCCTATACCCAGCTTCAAAGGAAACGCCTAGTGAAGTCTTGTTCCCCCGGCCTGTACAGAAGTCCTTTGCCTGGCTCATGTGGAGATGCCAGGGGTAGCCTCGCTCCCCCAACCTGCTTGGAAGTCCTTTTCCTGACTTGTGAGGAGGCACCTGACGAAGCCTCATTTCCAAGTCCTTCACAGAAGTTGCTCTCTGAACTACGGGGAGATGCTGGGCGATGCCGCGCTTCCTCAGCCTGCCCTGAAATCCATTGCAGGATTTAAGAGGAGACTCCGGGGATAGACTCACTATCCCAGCCTGCTCAGAGGTCCTCTATCTGCCTTGTGTTGAGATGTCGGGAAAGCCTCACTTCCCCAGCCTGCCTGGATATCCCTTACCCGGCTTTTAAGGATATGCCCGGCAAACCCTTTCTTCCCCAGCCTGCCCAAAGTCTGTTGCAAGGCTTGCAGGGAGGCATTGAGCGAAGTCTCATTTCCTCATCCTGGCTAGAAGTTTCTTGGCTAGCATCCAAGGAGACGCCGGGCATATCCTCCCTTTCACAGCCTGCAAAGAAATCTGTTTACTGGCCTGCTGGTAGACACCAGGCAGAGCCTGATATTTCCAGCCTGCCTGGAGGATTCTTGCCAGGCTGCGGGGAGATGCCGGGAGAAGTCTCTCCTTCCTACCATGCCCAGGAATCTGTTTCCTGGCTTGCGGGGAGACACTGGGTGAAATGCCACTTCCCTAGCCTTCCTGGAATTTCCTTGCCTGGCCTGCAGGGAGACGCCTTTTGCAGCCTCCCTTCACCAGCCTGCCTGGAAGTCTTTTGCCTGGCTTGCAGGGAGACGCCTGGTGAAAGCGCACTTCTTTGTCCTTCACGAAAGATTTTTTTCAGGACTTCAGGGAGACGCCAGGTAAAGCCTAGCTTCCTCAACCTGCCCTGAAGGCCCATGCATGGCTAAAGGGGCGACACCTGGCGAGCCTCCCATCTCCAGCCTCAAAGAAGTCTCTTTCCTGGCTTGCAGGCTGACCAAGCCTCATATCCCTCCACCCTTCAATTAACCCCACCTGTGTTTACCGGCCAATTTGGGATGATAAGCTAACAACCTTGGTGAGCAAACCTTGTTGTGAAGCACGAAGTTACATAAAGCATCATTGTTTATCGTAATAAGGATGCACAGGAACCTGCAGGATTAAAGGCTGCCCATATTCTAATGATTATGGAAATTGTAATGCTTGTTGACCACAGTAATATTAAGTCCTGGGAGCACTCTTGAAATGACAAACCTAACTCAACGTGAGGCAAAACAGAAGGGTAGCCCAGGAAATGTAGGATTCACTGTTTTCCTTCACAGCCAAGCAACTCAAGGAGCTAAGGGTTGAGCTGAGATAAGTGAAATAGTTTGAGGCCCCATTTAGTAGACCAGGCTAAGCACCAAAAGGATACTCTCTTCCTTTATATTCATGAATCTCCAGGAGATAAGATTGGAGCTAAGATACAAGGAACTCCTTGAAGCAAAATTGAACTGATATAAAAGTGAATCCTCATGGAAAACTTGTGGTGAAACACCTGACCTTTCTACATAAAGTGTTTTAACGGAATTCAAGTATACTCAACCGTCAACATGATGGATAGAGAAAAATGTGGAGCTCAAGGAAGTAAAAATGACAAAAGGCTTCACTGAATGTAGGTTGGCACAGCTTTGGGAGTGTGTTAGTCTGGGAATTTTAGAGAAACAAATTTGCAGAAATTCGTATATAAAAGATAGTTTTATATAAATGTTAAGTGCATATCAAGAAAATATCCTACCCAAAGCTGCCTCAGCTCACAAGTCCAAAATGATCTCATATGTTGGCCACCAATCCAGTCTCCCTCCATCTCACAAAGGAGACGAAATTATGCTGACTGCACGGTCAAAGCCAAGTCAGTGAAAGGTAATCATCTTAGGTTATGCAGAGGTCTCTACTTTGCTGTGAGGCACGTGGGGATGTATCAAAGTAGATTATTTTGTTTTCTGCTCAGAGATGTCTTGCCGGAAGTGAGCCGTGGAAGGAATCACTGTAAACTGGCCATGGCATCTTCACCCTGGATTGACCTTCACAAAGAAAGAGACCTGAGAAGTTGAAAAGCTAGACTGACCAAGCCATGTATCCCTCAGCCCTTCAATTAACCCCACCTGTATTTATTGGCCAGTTTGGGATGATAAGCTAACAAGCTAAGTGAGAAAACCTTGTTGTGAACCACAAAAAGACACATAAAGCTCAATTGTTTAATGTAATTAGGACGCCCAGGAAACTGCAGAATTCAAGGTTTCCCATATCCTAATGATTATGGGAAATGGTAATGCTTGTTGACCATAGAAAAAGTAAGTGCTAGGGGCACTCTTGAAAGGACAAAGTTAACTTTGGCCCTGCTTTGCCAGCATGCCAGGAAGTGCCTTGTGTTGCTAGCAGGGTGATGCCAGAACAAGCTTCGCTTGCCAGCCTGACCGGGAGTCACATCCCTGGCCTGAATGCAGACCCCAATGTATTTTCTCTTCCACAGCCTGCCAGGAATTCCGTTGGCTGGTGTTTGGGAGACACCGGGTGAAGCCTCCCTTCCCCAGCAGCCAGGAAGGCCTTTTATAGGCTGCATGGAGAGGCCGGGTGAAACCTCGCTTGCAAAGCATGCCTGGAAGGCTGTTGTCGGGCTTGCAGGGTGATGATCGGAGAAGCTTCCCTTTCTCAGCCTACCTTTAATTCCCTTGCATGGCTTAAGGGGAGATGCCGGGAAATGCCTTTCTTCTCCAGCCTGCCAGGACGTCCTTTGCCTGGCTTTGGGGGAGACACCGGGCGAAAACTCGCTTCCCCACCCTAACAGGGAGTCCTTTGCCTAGCTTCCAAGGACATGCCTAGCGAAGTCTTGTTTCCCCATCCTGGATGGAAGTCCTTTGCCTGGATCATATGGAGATGCCAGGGGAAGCCTCGCTTCCCCAGCCTGCTTGGAAGTCCTTTGCCTGACTTGCGGAGAGGCACCTGGTGAAGCCTCGCTTCCCCAGCCTGCACAGATGCGGCTCCTTGGATTGCGGGGAGACACCGGGTGAAGCCGTGCTTTCTCGGCCTGGTCTGAAGTCCCTTGCACGGCTTAAGGAAAGAATCTGGGGAAAGCCTCGCTTCCCCAGACTAGCAGGAAGTCCATTTCCTTGAGTTCATGGTGGTACTAGGTGAAAACTCACTTCCCCAGACTACACAGAACTCTGTTGCCTGGCCATCGGGGAGGTGCCAGGCAAATGCTCACTTCCCCAGACTTCTGAGAAATTCAATATCTGGCTTGTGGAGAGACGCTGGGAAAATCTTTGCTGCCCGGCCTGACCAGGAGTCTCTTCCATGGCCTGAATTGAGACGCCAAAGGTTTCTCGCTTCAACAGCCTTCTGTGAAGTCCATTGGCTGGCCTTTGGGAGATGCAAGGCAAAATCTAGCTTTCCATCCTTACTGGAAGTCCTTTGCCTGACTTTGAGTGAGACGCAGAGTGAAGCATAATTCCTTGAGCCTGACCAGAATTCCCTTCGCTGGCTTGCAGGGAAACGCCTGGCAAAGCCTAGCTATCCAACCTTTCCAGGAAGTTCATTTCTTGACTTATGTGGTGACTCAAGGCGAAGGCCCATTTTCCAAGCCTGCCAGTAAGCCTTTTGCCAGGACTACCGGGAGTCACTGAGCAGAGCCTCAGTTTCCCAGCCTGCCAGGTAGTTGCTTGCCACCCTGGCGGGGAGAAGCCATGCAAAGCCTCACTTCCCCACAATGCCCGGAAGACCCATGCATGGCTAAAAGGGTGACACCGGGCGAAGCCTCCCTTCCCCAGCTTCACAGAAGTCTGCTTCCTGGCTTGAAGGCTGACCAAGTCATGTATCCCTCTGCCCTTCAATTAATCCCACCTGTGTTTACCGGCCAATTAGGGATGCTAAGGTATCAACCCCAGTGAGAAAAGCTTGTTGTGAAGCACAGGAAGTTACATAAATCTCCATTCTTTATTGTCATTAGGACCCAGAGGAACTGCAGGATTAAAGGCTTCCCATATCCTAATGATTATGGGAAATTGTAATGCTTGTTAAACACAGTAATATTCAGTCCTGTGAGGACCCTTGAAATGACAAAAATAAGCGCAGGTGAGGCTAATCAGAAGGGCAGCCATGGGAATGCAGGATTCACGGTTTTCTTTCCCACCCAAGCAAGTCCAAGAGTTAAGGGTTGAGCTGAGATAAGTGAAATTGTTTGAGGCCCCATTTAGTAGAGGAGGATAAGCACCAGAAGGATAATTTCTTCAAGAATTTCTGGGAGATAAGCTTATAGCTAAGATATGAGAAAGGGCTTGAAGCACCATTGAACTGATGTAAAAGCAATTCCTGGTGGAAAGTTGTGGTGAAACACCTGACCTTTCCTGACATAAAGTTTCAAAGGAAGTCAAGCATTCTCATGTGGCAATATTGTAGGTATAGGAAAATGTGATGCTGAAGGAAGTGAAAATGGCTAAAAATATGAATGAAGGGAGGTTCGCGCAGCCACGTGACTGTGATAGTCTGGGAAATTTGGAGAACCGTATTCTCAGAAACTCATGAATAAACATTGTTTTATATAAACAAAAAGTGTCTATCAAGAAAGCATCGTACCCATAGCTACCCAAAATCAAAAGTTCAACATTGTCCCCCTGGACTGACCATCAGGAAGCAAAAGACCTGATGCTGGGCCAAGACTTCCTTCCTCAGCCTGTTCTGAAGTCCCTTGCATGATTTAAGGAAAGATTCTGGCGAAAGTCTTGCTTCCCAAGGCTGGCAGGAAGTCCGTTTCCTTGTGTTCGTGGAGACCCCAGGTGAAGCCTCCATTCCCCAGAGTACCCAGAACTCTGTTGCCTGGCCTTCGGGGAGGCGCAAGGCAAATCCTCATTTCCCCAGGCTTCCCGGAAGTTCAATGCCTGGCTTGCTGGGAGATGCTGGGCCAAAACGTGTGAGTTAGTTAATTGTGCCAGCCTGGCCGATAATCACATGTGGGGCTAATTGAAAAGCGGAAGGATAAATGGGTGGTGAGCCTCGCCTTTCTAGCTCTCGGGTCTCTTGCTTTGTGATGGTCGCACCAGGGTGCAGCTGCCTTAGCAGTTCCCTGCTTCAGCTTGCAAGATTGACTTCATGCAAGAGATCCCAAAGGAGAAGCTACAAGGACCTATACCGATGCAGCCCTGGGTGCTGGAGCAGCCGTGTGGAGACCCCTGCTAGTGCGGAGATGCTTATTTGTTCACTGACTCAGCTTTCCTCCTTCAGTCAGCATCGGTGCCTCTGGTGGAGGTTTTTGTGGACTGGTGTTGGGTTAATGGGTTAATGTTGGACTTGTGGGCTTGGGCAGAATTGGGTTGGGATGTTTTCGTGATGCACATTTTCTTTACATAAACTCTCTCTTATACATGAGTTGCTGTGGATTTGTTTCTCCAAAGTACCC
>NW_022111349.1:0-6393 GCF_000313985.2 Echinops telfairi | reverse complement strand
AGGACTTTGTGGACTGGTGTTGTGTTAATGGGTTAATGTTGGACTTGTGGGCTTGGGCAGCATTGGGTTGGAATGTTTTCATGATGCACATTTTCTTTACATAAAACTCTCTCTTATACATGAGTTGCTGTGGATTTGTTTCTCCAAAGTACCCAGACTAATACACCGTGCTTCCCAGTCTGAATGGAAGACTCTTCTGTGGCTTGAATGGACAGGCATATGTATTCTCACTTCCACAGGGTGCTGGGAAGTCCAATGGAAGGCCTTTGCAAGATGAAGGGCAAAACCTAGCCTTCCAGCCTGACCGGAGGTCCTTTGCCTGGCTTTATGGGAGACACCGAGGGAAGCATAATTTCCACAACCTAAACGGAAGTCCCGTGGCTGGCCTGTAGGGAAACGCCTGACAAAGCCTAGCTTTTCCAGCAGTCCAGGAAGTTCATTTCCGGGCTTGTGTGGTAACTCATGGCGAAGACCCATTCTCCAGCCTGCCACGAAGTCTGTTGCCTGGCCTACCGACAGCAACTGGGCAGAGCATCACATTCCCAGCCTTCCAGGAAGTTGCTTGCCACGCTGGTGGGGATACACCATGCAAAGCCTCGCTTCCCCACAATGCCCGGAAGTCCCATGCATGGCTAAAAGGGAGACACTGGGCGAAGCCTCCATTCCCCAGCTTCCCCAAAGTCTCTTTCCTGCCTTGCAGGCTGACCAAGCCATGTATCCCTCCGCCGCCCTTCAATTAACCCCACCTGTGTTTACCGGCCAATTAGGGATGATAAGCTAACAACATTAGTGAACAAACCCTGTTGTGAAGCACAGGAAGTTACATAAAGTTCCATTCTTTATTGTAATTAGGACCCAGAGGAACTGCAGGATTAAAGGCTTCCCATATCCTAACGATTATGGGAAATTGTAATGCTTGTTAAACACAGTAATAGTCAGTCCTGTGAGGACGCTTGAAATGACAAAAATAAGCGCAGGTGAGGCTAATCAGAAGGGCAACCGCGGAAATGCAGGCTTCACGGTTTTTCTTCCCACCCAAGCAAGTCCAGGAGGTAAGGGTTGAGCTGAGATAAGTGAAATTGTTTGAGGCCCCATTTAGTAGAGCAGGATAAGCACCAGAAGGATAATTTCTTCAAGAATTTCTGGGAGATAAGCTTATAGCTAAGATATGAGAAAGGGCTTGAAGCACCATTGAACTGATGTAAAAGCAATTCCTGGTGGAAAGTTGTGGTGAAACACCTGACCTTTCCTGACATAAAGTTTCAAAGGAAGTCAAGCATTCTCATGTGGCAATATTATAGGTATAGGAAAATGTGATGCTGAAGGAAGTAAAAATGGCTAAAGATATGACTGAAGGGAGGTTCGCGCAGCCACGTGACTGTGATAGTCTGGGAAATTTGGAGAACCTAATTCTCAGAAACTCGTAAATAAACATTGTTTTATATAAACAAAAAGTGTCTATCAAGAAAGCATCGTACCCATAGCTACCCAAAATCAAAAGTTCAATATTATCCCCCTGGACTGAACTTCAGGAAGTGAAAGACCTGATGCTGGGAAAGGCTCACTTCCTCAGCATGGTTTGAAGTCCTTTGCATGGCTTCAGGAAAGACGCTGCAGAAAGCCTCGCTTCCGCAGTCTGGCAAGAAGTCCATTTCCTTGCATGCGTGGAGACCCCAGGCGAAGCCTCGCTTCTCCAGACTAGCCAGAACTCTGTTGCCTGGCTTTCAGGGAGGCGCCGGGCAAATCCTCACTTGCCCAGCCTTCCTGGAAGTTCAATGCCTGACTCGCTGGGAGAATCTGGTCAAAGCCCAGCTTCCCATTCTGACCGGGAGAACCTTCGGCGGCCTGAATGGAGATGCAAAAATATTCTCAGTTCCACAGCCTGCTTGGAAGTCCATTGGCTGGCTTTGCAAGACGCAGTGAAAAACCTAGCTTTCCAGCCCGACTGGAAGTCCTTTGCCTGGATTCGAGGGAGATGTAGAGGGAAGGGTAATTTCCACAGCCTGACCAGAAGTCCCTTGGCTGTCCTGCAGGGAAACGTCTGGCCGAGCCTAGCTTTCCAAGCAGTCTGGGAAGTTCATTTCCTTGCTTGCGTGATGACTCATGGTGAAGACCAATTTCTGCACTCTTCCAGGAAGTCTTTTGCCAGGCCCACCGGGTACAGCCTCACGCTCCCATCCTGCCAGGTAGTTGCTTGCCAAGCTGGCTGGGAGACGCCAAGCTAAGCCTCCATTACCCATAATGCCCGGAATTCACATGGATGGCTAAAAGGGAGACACCAGGCGAAGCCTCCATCCCCAGCTTACCGGAAGTTTGTTTCCTGGCTTGCAGGCTGACCAAGCCATGTATCCCTCCACCGCCTTTCAATTAACCCCACCTGTGTTTACCGGCCAATTATGGCTGATAAGCCAAGTACCTCAGTGAGCAAGCCTTGTTCTGAAGCCCAAGAAGTTACATAAACGTCCTTTCTTTATTGTAATTAGGACCCACAGGAACTGCAGGATTAAAGGCTGCCCATATCTAAATGATTATGGGAAATTGTAATGCTTGTTGACAACAGTAATATTCAGACCTGTGAGGACTCTTGAAATCACAAACATAACTGCAGGTGAGGCAAATCAGAAGGGCAGCCCAGAAAATACAGGATTCACGGTTTTCCTTCTCAGCCAAGCAAGTCCAGGAGGTAAGGCTTGAGCTGAGATAAGTGAAACTGTTTGAGGCCCCATTTAGTAGAGCAGGATAAGCACCAGAAGGATAATTTTTTTCAAGAATCTCCTGGAGATAAGCTTGTAGATAAGATAAGAGAAAGCAATTGAAGCATCACTGAATTGATGTAAAAGCATCAATTGTGGTGAAACACCTGACCTTTTCTGACATAAAGTTTCAATGGATTTCAAGCATTCTCATGTGGCAATACTGAAGTTATAGAAAAATGTGATGCTCCAGGAAGTAAAAATGACTAAAGATATGACTGAAGGGAGATTCGTGTAGCTACGTGACTGTGATAGTCTGGGAAATTTGGAGAACTGAATGCACAGAAACTCATGGATAAGGAGTGTTTCATATAAACGAAAAGTGCCTTTCAAGAAAGCATCGTACCCATACATACCCAAAATCAAAAGTCCAACATTATCCCCCTGGACTGACCTTCAGGAAGCAAAAGACCAGATGCCTGGTGAAGCACCGCTTCCCCAGCCTGGTCTGAAGTCCCTTCCATGGCTTAAGAAAAGACTCTGGGGAAAGGCTCCCTTCCCCAGGCTGGCAGGAAGTCCATTGCCTTGCGTTTGTAGAGACCCCATGCGAAGCCTCGCTTCCACAGACTACCCAGAACTCTGTTGCCTGGCCTTTGGGGAGGTGCCATGCTAACCCTCACTTACCCAGCCTTCCCGGAAGTTCAATGCCTGGCTTGCTGGGAGAGGCTGGGCCAATCCCTGCTGAATGGAGATGCAAAATTATTCTCACTTCCACAGCGTGCTGGGAAGTCCATTGGCTGGCCTTTGCAAGACACAGGGCAAAACCTAGCTTTCCAGCCTGACCGGAAGTCCCTTGCCTGGCTTCAGGGAGACGCCAAGGGAAGCATACTTTCCACAGCCTGACTGGAAGTCCCTTTGCTGGCCTGAAGGGAAACGCCTGGCAGAGCCTAGCTTTCCCAGCAGTCCGGGAAGTTCATTTCCTTTCTTGCGTGGTAACTCATGACGAAGTCCCATTTCCCCAGCCTGCCAGGACGTCTGTTGCCTGGCCTACTGGTAGACACCGCGCAGAGCCTCACACTCCCATCCTGCCAGGTAATTGCTTGCCACACTGGCGGGGAGACACCATGCAAAGCCTCACTTCCCCACAATGCCCGGAAGTCCCATGCATGGCTAAAAGGGAGACACTGGACGACGCCTCCCTTCCCCAGCTTCATGGCTTGCAGGCTATGTATCCCTCCGCCCTTCAATTAACCCCACCTGCGTTTACTGGCCAATTAGGGATGATAAGCTAACAACCTTAGTGAGCAAACCTTGTTGTGAAGCACAGGAAGTTACATAAAGCTCCATTCTTTATTGTAATTAGGACCCACAGGAACTGCAGGATTAAAGGCTACCCATATCCTAATGATTATGGGAAATTGTAATGCTTGTTGAGACAGTAATATTCAGACCGGTGAGGACTCTTGAAATCACAAACATAACCGCAGGTGAGGCAAATCAGAAGGGCAGCCCAGGAAATGCAGGCTTCACAGTTTTCCTTCCCAGCCAAGCAAGTCCAGGAAGTAAGGGTTGAGCTGAGATAAGTGAAACTGTTTGAGGCCCCATTTAGTATATACCAGGTTAAGACCAGAAGGATCCTTTCTTCCTTTGAATAATTGAGTCTCATGGAGATAAGTTTAGAGCTAAGATATGGTAAACCGCTTGAAGCACCATTGAACTGATGTAAAAGCAATTCCTGGTGTAAAGCTGTGGTGAAACACCTGACCTTTCCTGACATAAAGTTTCAACTGAAGTCAAGCATCCTCACGTGGCAATATTGTAGATAGAGAAAAATGTGATGCTCAAGGAAGTAAAAATGGCTAAAGATATAGCTGAAGGGAAGTTCGCGCAGCTACGTAACTGTGATAATCTGGGAAATCTGGAGAACCGAATTCACAGAAACTCATGTATAAAGAGTATTTTATATAAACTTAAAGTGCCTCTCAAGAAAGCATCCTAGCAATAGCTGCCCATGATCAAAAGTCCAACATTATCCCATATGTGCGCCAATGATCCACAAGGTCTTCCGCCATCTCACAAAACAGACGGAATGAGTCCGACTGCAAGGGGAAAGCCAAGTCAGTGGAAGGGAAATCATCTCAGGATTGGCGTTGGTCTTCATACGGCTGTACTGCACCCAAGGCTATATCACGATAGGTCCCTGTGGCTTCTGCTCAGAGATGTCTTTCACGAAGTGAGCTTTGGAAGCAAACAAAAGCAGTTAACTGGGTAAGGCATCTTCCCCCTGGACTGACCTTCACAAAGCAAAAGACCTGAGAATTTGAAAAGCAAGGCTGAACAAGCCATGTATCCCTCCGACTTTCAATTAACCCCACCTGTGTGTATCAGTCAGTTTGTGATGAAAAGCTAACAACCTCAGTGAGCACACCTTGTTGTGATTCACAGGAAGATACATAAAGCTCCATTGTGTAAAGTAATTAGGACTCACAGGAAACTGCAGAATTCAATGTTTCCCATATCTTAATGATTATGGGAAATGGTAATTTTTGTTGACCATAGAAAAAGTAAGTGCTAGGGACACTCTTGAAAGGACAAATGTAAATTTGGCCTAGCTTCGCCAGCATGCCCAGAAGTGTCTTGCCTGACTTGTGGAGAGATACTTCGCTTTCAATCCTGACCGGGAGTTCCATCCCTGGCCTGATTGGAGACCCCAATGTATAATCTCTTCAGGAGCCTGTCAGGAATGCCATTTGGTAGCCAGCGGGGAGAGGCCACGCAAAGCCTCACTTCCGAAGCATGCCTGGAAGGCTGTTGTCGGGCTTGCGGGGAGATGCTCAGAGAAGCCTGGCTTTCTCAGCCTACCTTTAAGTCCCTTGCATGGCTTAAGGGAGATGCTGGGGAATGCCTTTCTTCTCCAGCCTGCCAGGACGTCCTTTGCCTGGCTTTGGGGGAGACACTGGGCAAAAACTAGCTTCCCCAGCCTAACCGGAAGTCCTTTGCCTAGCTTCCAAGGAGAGGCCTAGTGAAGCCTTGGTCCCCCAGACTGGACGGAAGTCCTTTGCCTGGCTCATATGGAGATGCCAGGGGAAGCCTTGCTTCCCCAGCCTCCTTGGAAGTCCCTTGCCTGACTTGCAGACAGGCGTCTGGCGAAGCCTCGCTTCCCTGGCCTGCATAAATGTTGCTCTTTGGATTTCGTGGTAGGGTAAGGGTTTTTGTTTAGGCTTAGGGTTACGGTATGGTTATGGTTAGGGTTAGGGTTAGGGTTTGGGTTTGGGTTTGGGTTAGGCTTAGGGTTGGGCTTTGGCTTAGACCTAGGGTTCAGCTTTGGCTTAGACCTAGGGTTCAGTTTAGGGTAAGTGTTAGGATTAAGGTTAGGGTATGGCCTAGGTTTAAGGTTAGGGTTAGTCCTAGGTTTGTTGTTAGCGTTAGATTTAGGGTTATAGTTAGGGTTAGCATTAGTGTTAGGGTTAGGCCTAGGGTTTGGTTTATGATTAGGATTAGGGTTAGAGCAAGGTCTAGATTTAGGGTTAGGTTTACGGTTAGGGTTAGGGATAGGGTTAGGTTTGGAGTTAGGTCTAGGGTTAGGGTTAGAATTAGGTATAGGGTAAGGTTTAGGACTAGGGTTGGAGTTAGTGTTAGTGTTTGGGTTAGGGGTAGGGTTAGTCTTATGGTTAGGTTTAGGGATAGGTTTAGCATTAGG
>NW_022111348.1:108370-109582 GCF_000313985.2 Echinops telfairi | reverse complement strand
TATTTCAAAGTAATGCATTATTTACCAAATACAGGTGATTGTTGCCTAAGTCACTGGGATCAGGGATCGGGATACCTGGTTAAATATGACAATAAAGTTAATTTTATCCCGGTTCCGATTTTATCCAAACTTTATCATGATCACAAATCTCTACATATTACAGTCAGCCACTACTCTGTCAGTTTTGCACAATAGTAAACTTCCATCATTTTATTATGGAAACTACACAAGTATTTCAATTACTAGCAGTATTACCCATGGTAAACATGTATCTGTGGAACTTCCAAACTGAGCAGACTAGTAGTAAGGAAGAAGTGTTCCACTTCTGGAATATAAGCCACTGACAAACACATGAATCATAATGGAGTATTATCTGATACAGTGACAGAAGAAGAGCCCCATGTGGTTAAAAATATCCAAAGTCTCATTTTTCACCCTCAGCCCAGGGTGTCGATATAAAACTTCTGATGTTCCAGTTACCAGCACAATGAGTACCACCTCCACAACCAAAGTATTCATGTGTTTATTAAACGTTTGAAGGGGAAAAAGTAATTTATTTTGCAAATTATTCACACCTGCATTTTTAAAAAATCTTGAAAAATCAAAGTATTGAAACAACTTCAGGGAAATGTTACTAGGACGTCTTTTTTCTGCGAGGAGCAGTATGCTGGTAAGACCTATTTTGTTCTCAGAGTAGTAAGAGAAATGCCATGGGAGAGGGCAGGCAGTTCATTCAAGATCACTGTGTCAAGAAAGCATTGACCAACTCTTCATAGAAGAATTTTTTTTTCTAAATTTGTAAGTAAAAGTCTCAATTGCCCAAGAACATTCTGCACAAATGCCTGCCCTTGTGTTTTCATTACTTTCAGACATTTTTCCAGCACTTGTGTTCATGAAGGAAAAGGAACCTCATTCATCTTTAGTGTTACATCTGCCCTGTGCACCATAGCTTTTTAATTCGACCTTCTAATTATAAACTATATATGTTACTGTTGTTGTTAATTTCCAAGGATGTTTTCTTGGCAATTTCCCTTTGAACATGGCCAAAACATCAAAAAATATTTACATGACAAATTATTTCCTGTCTCATAGCTACTTGTTGTCTGTGTATAATGCTGTTCTTTTTTGTTTCATACTGTGAACTTCAATATACATAATTGGTTCTGCTTCTCAAATGTTAATGATTAAGAAAAACTACCCACTGAAGATGTA
>NW_022111348.1:105663-107269 GCF_000313985.2 Echinops telfairi | reverse complement strand
GAAAAAAATGGGATTTTTTTCCAGAAAATGTTATATGCCCATCTCATGTTATTGTAGATGAATGTAAATGTATGTGTATATATGTATATGTAGTCACAGAAACATAAGGCTTCTGGTGCATTATATTAAGGATTTTAGTACTAACTGAAAGGACAGTGGTTCTAATACATTGGTCACACATTATGAGAAATGCGATATTATTGTTCTTATAAAAATAATATTTCTATTCTACTAACAATGAGTAGAATGAATAAATAACAGCTTATATCTCTATCCATATATCTATTTGAATATAAAATATAAGCATATATATTACAAATATTGTTACACATATATGTATAACCTATACATATATTCATTCAATTGCAACAATTATGACGGAAGAAATGCCACTCAATTTAAAGTGTCAACATTTACCTTAATAGTAGATTTAAAATATTTTGTTGCCCATAGATTTAAATGTGTGTATGTGTGTGTTTGTGTGTGTATCAACCTGTAATAATATGGATGAACACTTCTACCACTATATAGGTTTAATCCCTGTGAATTATCTTTTAAATATTAGAAATATATTTCTCATCTTCCCACTTATATAATTCCTCCCTAATTTATTAACTCACTGACAGTTATGGTTGTATCAGATATTTAAATTTATGATTTGTTAGGTAATTGAGGTAAACTGTGTATGTTTATGTATGGGAATGATAAAATGGTAAAACCCTTCTTTTTACCTTCTTGTTTTTAGTAGAAAGTATTTGCCCTTGATATCCTCAGGAAGATATGAAGTAAATACTATTCATGAGTTCTCCAGTCATATTGCAATTCTTCCTGCATTAAAAAAACAAGGACACTTATGTCCCATGGAATGTCTTTGGTATGGAAAATCATTCAAGCATTTACCATCACTACAGCATAACAAGCAATGTCACTGTCAATTCAATGCTGACAAGTTTAACAAATGTGGAAAAAGCAATATGTACACTACAATAGAATGTCTAAAAGAAAACAAAGGTGACAATATAGAATCTGGAAAAATCCATGGAGATCCATCGACACTCATGGATGATATTGGAATTTCCAATGGAGCTAAGTCTCCTGAATGTAATCAACATGGGAAGGCCTTTACTCAAGACACATGTCTCATTCAACATTTGAGAACTCATAGCAGAGGGAAGTCATTTGACCGTGAGGAATGTGGCAAAGTTTTTCTTAGCGCCTCAGATCATACTAGACATATGCGAACTGACACTGAAGAGAGGCCATATAAATGTAAAGAATGTGAGAAAACTTCTACTGGATCTTCGAGCTTTACTCAAAATATGATAATTCACAGTGGAGAGAGGCCTTATGAATGTTATAAGGAATGCAGAAAAGCCTTTAATCATTCCTCAAACTTTAATCAACATATGAGAATTCACAGTGGAAAGAGGCCTTATGAGTGTAAGGAATGTGGAAAAACCTTTAATAATTCCTCAATACTCAAAATGCATATGAGAATTCACAGTGGCGAGAGGCCTTATGAGTGCAAGGAATGCAAGAGAACATTTGCTCACTCCACAAGCCTCATTCAACATGTAAGAATTCACAGTGGAGAGAGGCCTTATGA
>NW_022111348.1:99744-105411 GCF_000313985.2 Echinops telfairi | reverse complement strand
GCCTTATGAATGTAAGGAATGTGGAAAAGCCTTTAATCATTCCTCAAACTTAAATCAACATAAAAGAATTCACGGTGGAGAGAGGCCTTATGAATGTAAGGAATGTGGAAAAGCCTTTAATAATTCCTCAAAACTCAATCGGCATATGAGAATTCACAGTGGATAGTGGCCTTATGGGTGTAAGGAATGCAAGAGAAGGTTTAATCACTCCACAATCCTCATTCAACATATGAGAACTCACAGTGGAAAGAGGCCTTATGAATGTAAGGAATGTGGAAAAGTCTTTAATCATTCCTCAGAAATCAATCAACATATGAAAATTCATAGTGGAGAGAAGACATTATTTTAGTAATGAATGTAGGAACTACTTTATTCACTACTCACATCTCATTAAACATATAAGAATTCAAAGTGGAGGGAAGACTTATGAAGGCAAGGAATGTAGTGACAGATTTAGTGAATCCCAAAACTTCACTGTACTTATGAGAAACCCATATTACTGAGAAGCATTACGAATTATGACAGAGCTATATCAATCTTTGGTAGTGTAACATGTTCATTAACTTCCACCCAATTTTCTGATCTGCTGACTTCTATATATACAGCATAAATTTTATGGATCATCACTTGATTTATATAAAAGTATTATTTTACAACCTCATCAATATATAGGAATATGGACATGTTTTTTAAACTGTTTTATAACATTTTTAATAAAGATAATATTAACAATTCTGTATCACTTTTTCTGAAGATATGTTCTTTCAAATGAATAAATGCTTTTGGGGCACTAGTTATCATATGGTATGTGTAGTTGTAATAAAAAATATCAACTTATTTTTAAGGAATTGTGCCATTCTGGGATTAAATTAGTATTGCCTCTACGTACTTTCTACTGAAATCTCAGAGGCTTCTTTCTGGAGGAACTCAAAGCACTTATATTTGTTAGTGGTACTTGGAAAGGGAATTCTGGAGGTGAATCACTCCACAAGGAAACCAATATATATTAAGGTGATGAAATTGTCCATAGCAATCTTAAGTAGAACAAAGTGCAACTTGTTTTAAGTCGTCAATGACACCTCTTACCAGCCTGTTCTTAAACCAGGACACATTCGAGTTTGGTTTTGTTTTTCCTGGAAGAAAATAATTACTTTTCATGATCCTTGTAAAAGATGAGGCTGTGGCTAGTAAGGCTGATGGTGCCCAGCTATCAAAAGATATACTGTCTGGGGTCTTTAAAGGCTTGAGGGTAGACAAGTGGCCATCTAGCTCAGAAGCACCAAAGCCAACATGGAAGAAGCACACCAGCCTGTGTGATCATGGGGTATCGACCGAATCAGGTAACAGGCATCAAAGAACAAAAAATCATATCATTGAGAGTGAGGGGGAGTACGGAGTGGAGACCCAGGGCCCATCTGTGGTTAATTGGACATCCCCTTACAGAGGCGTCTCAGGGAGGAGACAAGCCAGTCAGGGTGCAATGTAGCATCAATGAAACAAAACTTTCCTCTAGTTCTTAAATGCTTCCGTCCCCCCCCACCCCCCAACTATCATGATCCCAATTGTACTATACAAATCTGGCTGGACCGGAGGATGTACACTGGTACAGATCGAACTGGAAACACAGGGAATCCAGGAAGGATGATCCCTTTGGGACCAGTGGTGAGAGTGGCGATACTGGGAGGGTGGAGGGAGGGTGGGGTTGGAAAGGGGGAACCGATTGCAAGGATCTTCATATAACCTCCTCCCTGGGGGATGAACAACGTGGTTGAAAGGAGACGTCGGACAGGGCAAGATATGAAAAAATAATAATTTATAAATTATCAAGGGTTCATGAGGGAGGGGGAGCGAGGAGGGATGGGAAAAATAAGGATTTGATGCCAGGGGCTTAGGTGTAGAGCAAATGTTTTGAGAATGATGAGGGCCATGAATGTACAAATGTGCTTTACACAATTGATGTATGTATGGATTGTGATAAGAATTGTATGAGCCCTAATAAAATGATAAAAAAAGAATGGGAAAAAAGATGTGGCTGCTAAACTTTGAAACCAGATTTCCTGATGTCATGTTCAGTACATCATTGCTAGTATATAAACAGACTTGGGCATGTGCTTTTGTGCCAGTGGGTCACATAATAATCAACCATGTATATATCATTTTACTATCATATCGGAAATAAAATTTACCTTCTTTACACCAGTGTGTCTATATGCGATCACACAGTAGTGACATTGGCCAATAGTTGACAATTGGGATTAACATTTTCTGATCCAACAGGGCATACTTAGGAATTTTGACTCCCCCTTTATTATCCTGACTTTATGTTGATTTCATATTATGAGGTCGCATTTCAGACCAATATTTTTGTATCTTCACTTCCACTTCTTGGATACATAAGTTAGTTTTGTAATGAGGAGGGTGCCATTTCTTCTGCTGGGGTCTACTCATCCTAGCCTTTCAAAATATTGGGGTCCTGTCTTCTGAAGGAAAGTCACTTAACTTTTTGTTTCAGGGAGATTCCCAACATTTCTATATTCTTTATTTATGCATTCTGTTATGTACTGGTGAACAGTGGGTATAAGTTTTTTGGATATGAATGTAATTTATTGACATTTGTTCATTTTTATTAGTCCAAAACAACATTTTTATTGTTCATTATTAGTTCAGGTTAAGAAGTTCATGTGTCTGAGATAGAAGACATAGGTTTAAATTCATATTTTCGATAAAGAAATTCTGCACTCAAAACTGTTCTCAAATAATTGCATCCTAGGGGAAAACATGGCTGCCAGAAAGAACCATCTAGTGAACTCAACCAGTCTCACCCAGAACTCTGTATACCAGTAAGTTTCAGAGGCTCCCTCTCCTTCAACTTGGCAACTAATCAGTTCCGGGAATTACCTACTGATGACCTCCTTCTGAATAGAAACATCCTCACAATATCTCAGACCTCTATTCCTCTGCCTATTTCCAATCTGGGACCCCTGAATTGATGATGGATAATCTGGTGTGGCACAGAAACGAAATAGATTTCCACTATTTGTCATGTGACATTTCCCCTTAAAGCTGGGAAACGGTGTCACCAAAAA
Organism: Echinops telfairi; assembly: GCF_000313985.2. Taxonomy (NCBI): domain Eukaryota; kingdom Metazoa; phylum Chordata; class Mammalia; order Afrosoricida; family Tenrecidae; genus Echinops; species Echinops telfairi. The sequence goes on along the minus strand of NW_022111348.1, from coordinate 102,325 downwards.
AGGGATCCTTTTTTATAAATGCAATGACATTGACCTGATGCCCCCCCTCCTCTGCCTGTATTTTAAAAAATGTGATAAGTGACTCTGGTAGATTACTATATATACTATGTATGCCACACCAACCACTGCCTTGAGACCCACTCCCCTGTTCTCAGTAACACACACTTCATATATTGTAACAAATACTAGCACACCTCTTGACATGTCTTTTCCAATTTATCAAAAATTATACTACTTAGAAGACCATTTATGATTAATATCATCACTGAAACCGAACTCTTGGGTTAATATCTCCTTTTTGTGGTAGCAAACCATCTCTATCATCTTTCTTTATCTCCACACAACACTATTTATGGCCACTATCTGATCTTCCTACTCTAACCCAAATACTCAACCCCTTTCCCTCTACACAACCTTCAAACTAACACATCAACTGCAAGTGGGGCAATACGCCACACAAACAGAAGACAGCAGAATGTCCACAAAAAATACAGGTCAACAAAGGTAAACAATGGATGATTCCCCAAACAAAATTGAACACATAGAAAGTGAAGTCATTGAACTACCAGAAAGAGAATTATGTTTAGGTCCACACAAGAGGTCTGGGGATCAGTCTTGAAATGAAAATTAAAAATTGAGTTCCTAAGAACTTCATACCCAAAAGAAATCCAAAAAGTTAGAAATTTTTAAAAAATGGATAAAAGGGAAAAATGTATTATAAGAACTAAGCAATAGAATAGAAGAAAATGGAAATCAAATCAAGGAGCTCAACAATCGTGCAGATTTCAGAAAATGAGAAAGAATCAAACAGAATATCAAAAGCACTGAAGAAAGGCTGGCGATAATGTGGAACAGCATAAGAGAAATAATACACATCTCATTGGAATACTGGAACAGGAGACACAAGCAAGAGTACAGATAAAATAGAAAGGAAATTCATGGGGGAAGATTTCCTCAATATCACAGAAAGAGACAATAACAATCCTGAGAGCAGAGAGAACACCTCATAGGTTAGATCCTTCCCACCCTAAAGAAAAATTCAAGACATACAATAGTAGATGCATTATGTATTACTAAGGATAAACTAAAAAACAAACTCACTGCTCACTCATAGCGACCCTATTGGACAAGATAAAACCATTCTAGTGGGTTTGTAAAGCTGTCATTCTTTACAATAATAGAAAGCCTTATCTTTCTCCCATGGACTAGCTGGAAGTTTCAGACTGCTTACCTGGAGGTTAGAAAAAACACGATGCCACCCTTGTGCTCCTTGAAAACTCAAGAGTAGCAAAGTGGAAATGTGGAAGAGTACCAAAGGTTGCCGCAAGTGGGCCAGAAATGATGAAAAAGAAGGTTGGCTGCAAGCAAAAGTTACTGAACTCTCTATCTGCTACTCTTGAGGAACTCTGGCTGTCAGCGTGTCCCTAGAGAGTTGATGTTCAGCCCTGGTTAGCCCTAGCCTGAGACCTGAGATCAGTTTTCAAATATCATTAGATCGGAGACAAGTGAGCAGCAAGACAAGAATCTATGGGTTCGATCTGGGAAGAGTCTTAAAAGGCAAGATAAGTAGCACAGGGTTGGTATAGACCTGTATTGTTCCAAACTGGTCCAAGAGCTGCCAGCTACCCGTGTGGCTCTGGCGGCTCTTTGTTCGGTGAAGCAAGACCTTCCAAATCTTGGCATTTCAGCACTTCTCTGTTTGTGTTGAACCAATTCCTGCCATCCCACTCCACCCCTACCCATCCTGCCTCCTGTCCCTGACTCTCTGCACCTTGTAGCCTCCTCTCCCTCTTCCAGCTGTCTAGCTGACTCACACTCCAATGTCCTATTTAAATTCCTGAGGGAATCATGATGGTCCCTGCTTGGGTAAAAATGTATAATCATCGACCTCAAAGGCTACTGGTTACCTTTGTTCAGGGGTCTGTCTAGTCATACACTGTGGCTGCAGGGTTGATATAGTGAGTTCAAACCGCAGCCACAATTTAGAGATGAGCCACGGTCAAACTCTGTCATCAGCAGGAACCTATATAGGAAGTGTTTGGTTGGTTGGGTTACCTGGAGAATCAAAGTCAGTGGTCCTTGGATGTGTTGTACACAGCAAGACAGTTCTACCAAGAAATGTTTTACACAGCTGTAGAAAGAGCTCCATCCAGTCGGGTACAAGTCAGGCTTCTCCTGACCCGTGTAAGCTTACGGACAGGAAGCAGGATGACAATGCAAAGCCAGAGGTGGGCTGAGAACAGTGGCACAGACTGGCCATGCAGAGGTCTGAAGTCAGCCAAATGAATCCAACGACAGTCCACTCAGGACTTCTGGGATTGGCAGCTGATGCAACAGAAGATCAAGGAACCAGATGCTTGATTCCGTCCTGGCAGATGGGGCACCTCCCCTACCCTAACCCAGGAGAGGCTAGCATAATCCTTAACCATCCCACAGAGACTAAGATGTGACAGATATGAAGCTTGAGCTGGAGGATTTACAAAAACCAAACAGTTCCTGTCTCAGTGGATGATATTGATTTTTCAGAAAAAGATTGACAGACTTTTCTTGGAAGGCACCTGTAAGGAGACTCGAACTGCCC
>NW_022111348.1:95408-97671 GCF_000313985.2 Echinops telfairi | reverse complement strand
ATAGCCGGGCACCATCTGCTTTCTTCCCCACTTTTGCTAATGCACCCCCTATGTCCTCAGCGATCGAGTAGGGGTAGGCGTGTGTGCTTCTTCTGTGTGGGTTTTGTTGTCTCTCAGATAGATGGTGCTTGTTTTTCTTCAGGTCTTTAAGGCTTCAGTTCCTATACCTTTTGGTAGCTGAGCACCATCAGCTTTCTTCACCACACTTGCTTGTGCACCCATTGTTCTTCAATGACTTCAGGTGTTATATCTTTTGATAGCCAAGCACCATTCGCTTTCTTCACATTTTCTTGTGCACCCATTGTCTTCAGTGATCATGCCAGATAGGTGAGCATCTCAGACTACCAAATTGTTAGAACAACGTGTTCTTGTGTTGGGGGAGTACTTGTGTAGGGGTCCACTGAAAAGACAGTATTTATTAAAGGGTTTTGCTTTAAAACTTTTGAAAAGAGAAACCTATAGAGATATGACAAGCCGATTAGTGATTGCCAGGAATTTGGAAATACGGTGTTCAATAGGGGAGGCAGAGGCACTTTTTTTTACAGTACCAAAATCTTTCTACTTGTTATTGCGATGGCATAAACATGGCATTTTGATTTATAAAAGCACACAAAGCTTTACAACATAGTCAACCTTAGCTATGCGAAAATAGAAATAAAAGCTTAGGGAGCTCAAGATAGAAATCAAATTATAAAAAGTGATGTTATTAAAAATGTATGAGACAACTCTCTGAAGTTGGCAGGGACACCATGCTAACATACATAACTCTAAGTGAACAGAGGCTGCAAACCTAAAGGCAACATGAGTGCACACAACACCATGCTCTCTACTTTACAAATCCCTTTCCCATGACTACAAGGCTCAAAATCTGAATTCATTACACATGTACAGTATAATTTAAAATATATAACATTATAAATATATAATAAGAAGTGAAATAAAAATGTTCTCAATACAAGAAAATGCTAGACAACTTTAAACAATAACAAAACACATAGTAGTTTTGGATTAAATTGCAAGGTGTAAAATCAATATCCCTGAGACCTTATCATATTAGTAAACGATTGAATGAGTAAAACAAATAGGGTAAGGGAAAAATCACCTCCCACAATAGAATTTCAAGTGACTTATGTATGTACTCATGCAGCCACTAAAAGATAAAGTGTAAAGTCCTTCAATATTTCATTTTACTGGGCCCACAATGAATTTAATTAGATGACATAGTGCATTTGGTGAATCTACTGTAAAAGATATTTTTACAGCATTAATTACAAATATGTCACCTTGAGGAATAAGGTGCACCTGACACAAGCCATAGTATTTTAAATGGTATACACCTGAAAAAGTCTGACCATAAATTATTAAAACATAAAAAATTTGATAACATTGAATCATGATGTTGGCGATGAATATTTAATATGTAAGGGATTCGTAGGACAAAATTATATCTGTGTTGAAATCAGTGCAGCCAGAATTCTCTGTAGAACTGAGCTTGGCAGGACATGATCTACTATACTTTGGACATGTTATCAAGAGGGGCCAGTCCTTGGAAATGAACACAGTAGTTGCCACAACAGACTCAAGCATAGATTTTGAAGATGGACCAGGACCAGTCAGTGCTTTGTTCTGATGCACAGAGGCCACTCAATGGCCCCTAACACTAACAACAATGGTACAAACTGAAAGAAACAAACTTAATATATCTTGCTGTTTGAACTGGAATAACTCAGAATAGTATACAGTTTTGTGTGTATGCATAGATGTCTCGATAATATGACTGTGTTTATATTCAGAACATGAACATTTTAGCAACTGTAAATGAGATACCACGGCTGAACTAGAAAGAAGCAAACAGAAAAGGAGTATAAGGGATGTCAGGTTATATTTGACTCCACCTGTGACACTTCTGTGTATGAGGAAAGATGATCAGATATGAACGTCATTCTGCTCTGTCATGTTACTCACGCTGAACCAGACTAGTGACTTCAATCTGAAACTCTAAGAGTGTTCTACTTTATAGTAAGCCACTGAGATCTCTACACCGAGTCTGGCATTTCAGAAGCGGGTCAACAGAACTGTTTTCAAACTTTCTACTAGTATTCCAGTGCTTAACTCTTTTCACCACTCAGAACCTCCAGCTGCCGTCAATGAATTTGGAAAAGTCTCCCTAGGTTTCCTGAGGTTTCATCAAATATTAGTATTTGAAATTCCAGTTGGAGTCATTTCCCCTCCATGCAAGACAGGCTGCTTTCTCTGCATGGGA
>NW_022111348.1:88714-94299 GCF_000313985.2 Echinops telfairi | reverse complement strand
AGAAGCATCAAAGCCCACATGGAAGAAACCCAGCAGCCTGCCTGATCACAAGGTGCCCAAAGGATCAGTTATCAGGCATCAAAGAACAAAAATCATATCACTGTTTGTTTACTTCCCTGATATGATCACTAAAGACAAATGTGTGCATAAGCAAATGTGGTGAAGAAAGCTGATGGTGTCGGACTATCAAAAGATATAGTGTCCGGGGTCTTAAAGGCTTGAAGGTAAACAAGCGGCCCTCTAGCTCAGAAGTAACAAAGCCCACATGGAAGAAGCACACCGGGCTGTGTGATCACGAGTTGTTGATGGGATCAGGTATCGGGCATCAAAGAACAAAGAATCATATCATTGTAAATGAGGGTGAGTGGAGAGTGGAGACTCAAATCCCATCTGTGGGCAACTGGACACCTCCTTACTGAGGGATCACGCAGAGGAGAGGAGACAGGGTGAAGGGTAGCAAGGATGAAACAAACAACTTTCCAATACTTCTTATGTTTCCTCCCCCCACTATCATGATCCCAATTCTACCTTACAAATCTGGCTAGGCCAGAGGATTTACATTGGTACAGACAGGAACAGGAAACACAGGGAATCCAGTACAGATCATTCTTACAGGACCAGTGGTGAGAGTGGCAATAGCTGGATGGTGGAGAGAAGGTGGGGTAGAAAGGGGCAACCAGTTGCAAGGATCTATGTATGACGTCCTTCCTGAGGGATGGACAACAGAAAAGTGGGTGAAGGTAGATGTCAGACAGTGTAAGATATGACAAAATAATAATAATTTATAAATTATCAAGGGCTCATAAGGGAGAGGAGCGGGGAGGGAGGGGGAAATGAGGAGCTGATATTAAGGGCTGAAGTAGAAAGCAAATGTTTTCAGAATGCTGATAGCAACAAATGTACAAATGTGCTTGACACAATGGATGTATGTATGGATTGTGATAAGAATTGTACGAGCCCCCAATAAAATGATTTTTTTAAAAGATAAAGCAACTGAGTTCTTAAAGAGTTGAAGATAAACAAGTGGCCATCTAGCTGAGAAGAAACAAAGTCCACAGGGAAGAAGCCCACCAGCCTGATCATGAGGTGTTGATAGGATCAGATATCAGGCATCAGAGAACAAAAAATCATATCATTGTGAACGTGGAGGAGTGCTTATTGGAGACCCAAAGCCCATGTGTAGGCAACTGGACATCCCGTTACAGTAGGGTCGCAGGGAGGAAAGAAGCCCCTCAGTGTGCAGTTTTTCCCTGATGAAACATGCACATTTCTTCTGGTTCTTTAATGCTTCCTCCTCCCCACTATTGTGACCCCAATTCTACCTTACAAATCCGGCTGTACCAGAGCCTGTACAAAGGTACAGATAAAAGTTGGAAACACAGGGAATCCAGGACAGATGAAACCCTCAAGACAAATATTGAGAGCAGCCTTACTGGGAGGGTAATAGGAAGGCGGGGGAGAAAGGGGCGTCTGATCACAATAGCCCCCTCTCAGGGAGACAGACAACTCAAAAGTGGAGGAAGGGAGACGTCACACAGTGTAAGTCTTGAAAAAATATTAATAATTTATAAATTATGAAGGCTTCATGAAAGGGGGCGAGGGAGGAGAGGAAATGAGCTGATACCAAGTGCTCAAGTAGAAAGAATATGTTTTGAGAATGATGATGGCAACAAATGTACAAATGTGCTTGACACAATGGATGAATGGATGGATTGTGATAAGAGTTGTATGAGCCCCAAATAAAATATTTTTTTAAAAAGAAAGAGCTTTATATACAAGAGCAGTTGAATATTGAGAAAATATCCCAGCCCAGACCTGACCAAATCCATAAGTCTGTTATTAGCCCATATGTCTGTCCAGTAGTAATCTATAAAATCCTCTTCAAACTCAAGAAACACATGCAATGACACCAAATATAGGAAGATCACAGGATAGTGGATTGGAGTTCTTGTGGATCCAATGACACTGTAAGCATCTGAGAGCTGGCAGGGGTCTCCACATGGTTTCTCTAGGTCCAACGTTCTGGCTGCATCAGGGTAGGTCCATGTGGCTTCTCCTCAAGGATGTCTTGCTGGGAGTTAGCAGACAGAGAGAGTGTCTCCCACCTCCAAGGAGTAATACCAGAATTCCCAGAATCCTCAGGAGAAGCCCATTCTCACACAGAGGCCTATTTGGCTATATCCTGACTTGCAAACTAGACTCCAACCCTAGATACTTACTCCTCAAATTGACACCAGATTATATAACTACCACATGCACCAACCACTAAAACTAATGATGAAGAAACTGATGAATTTTAGCATGTCTTCAGTCTGAAATTTCTCAAACACACAATCAAAATGAATGGATAATTGGCAACTGGAATGCAATAGTGGAAACAAAGAGGAAGGAACAGTAATTTGAAAATATGGTCTTGGTGACAGAAATAAAGCTGGGTATCATATGATAGAACTTTATAAGACTAACGACTTGTTCATAGCAAATACCATTTTTTCAAAACACAAAAGGCTACTATACATGTGGATTTCCCCAGATGGTGTACATAGGACTCAAATTGAGCATATCTGTGGGAAGAGAAGATGGAGAAGCTCAGCATCAACAGCTAAAACCGGTCTGCAGGCCAACTGTGGAACAGAGCATCAATTGCTTATATGTAAGTTCAAAATCAAGCTGGAAAAAAATTAAAACAAGGTTATGGGAGCCAAGTACAACCTTCAGTCTTTCTCGCCTTAATTCCAAGATCATCTCAGGTACAGATTTGACATATTGAACACAAATGACAGGAGACTTGATGGGCTGTGGGATGACATCAAGAACATCATTCATGAAGAAAGCAAAGGTCATTAAAAAGTTAGGAAAGAAAGAAAAGAGCAAAGTGTGTGTCAGAATAGACTCTGAAACTTGTTTCTAATTACTAAGTAGATAAGGCACTTCATAAGAAATGAAGTTCTATGAGCATCTTGAGAAGTAAATTATTATAATAAAATGTGCAAAGACCTAGAGTTATAAAACCAAAATGGAAGAACAAGTTTATGATATCTTAAGCTGAAAGACCTCAAGAAAAAATCCAAGCCTTGAGTTGCTATAATGAAAGATCCTATGGGAAAATTATTGAACGATACAAGAAGCATCAAGTGAAAATTAAAGAATACACATTATGGTACCAAGAAGAACTAGTTAACATTCCACCATTTCAAAAGGTTGCATATAAACAAGAACCAAAAGTACTGAAGGAATAAGTCCAAGCTGCACTGAATACATTACCAAAACCAAGATGCCAAGTATTGACTGAATATAATCAAAATGCTTCAACAAATTTATGAAGCACAGGAAGCATCGCTGGAATGATACTATGGTGGGTCCGGGGCCCCACCAGAATGATACTATTTGGGGTCCAGACCAAACCAGAATGGTGGGCCTGGGGTCCACTGGAAATACCACCACCACCACCAACCCAACCCACCCAGATATTATGTTTCGATGTAGGTTTTTGGAAGGCCCTCAGAAGCATACTTCTTATGGGGCTCCCGCACACACCAGAGCATGCTTTGGTGGGGTCCCAGAGGCCCCCAGAAACGTGTTTCCAGATGATTCCTGCTCCACACCCCACCGCCCATTGCCCTCAGAGGATGCATAGTGTCAAAAGAAGTTCAAAATAATTATTGTTACTAAGCATTGTGCTCGGTCCCTGGAAAATCTTAATAATGAAAGACTTACTGGAGCATAAACTGTACTGAGGAAGACAAACTATTTAGATTGCACCATTTGTAGTACTGATGATTACATGGACTGGAACATTGAAAATTATTCAGAAGCAATAGTCCACAACTGATCTACAAATTCAACCTAATTCCTATCAAGCTTCTTTTGTTTGTTTGTTTTTCTTCAGAAAATGACAAGCTGATTCTAAAATCCCTAAGGGCATGCGAATGTTTCAGTATAGCCAAAATAATCATGAAAAAATAACATGTTTGGAGACAGCACATTTCCTAATATGAAAACTTAGTGAAAATCTATATTAATTAAGATAATGTAGTACTGACATGAGGGTAGGTATATAGATTGATGGGATATAATTTAGAGTCAAAAAATCAATCCATAAATTTATAGTCAATTGATTAAACAAGAATGTCCAGAGAATTTAATCGAAAAAGTACTGTGATTTCAGTAAATAGTATCCTAATGAAACAAATAGATATCCTCATGAAAAAGAATAGTTTTTGACTCTTACCTTGCACTATATGCAAACACTAGCTCAAAATAGATCTTTAGACCTAAATGTAAAGTCCACACATATTAAAATCTTAACAGAAAGATATATAAATAAATATTTGTGACCATGGATTGGGAATGGTTTCTTAAGATCTCTTGCATTTTAAGTATGTCATCTTAAGTATAAGCAACCCAAGGAAAAAGTACATATGTTGAACATCAAAATTAAAATTCCTTGTTATGAGAAAGACACGATAAAGAATTTGAAAAAGACAATTTACATCATTAACTATCCATAAGTTAGATATATAATAATCTAGTATATAGAATATATAAAGAATTTTTATGAGTCAACAACTAAGACAACCAATTAAATATTTGGCAAATAATTAACTAGTCACTACTCTAAAGAAATAACATAAATTTCTAATCATAAACTCTCCAATTTGAGTGTAGATTTAGTCTGCTAAAAAAACAACAACAACACCTTCTGTAGCTTTAGGTTGAAGCTGAGGAATATTAAAACAAGTCCACGTGAGCCAAAATAAGATTTTGAGGATATCGCATTGGAACTTAGGGAACATTTCAAAACACATTTAATCCATTGAACATCAATGTCTTGATGAGCTGTAGGAGAATATCAAGAACATCATACATGCAGGAAGCAAAAGGTCATTAAAAAAACAGGAAATCAAGAAGAAAAATTAAAGTGGACATCAGAAGAAAATCTGAAACTTATTCTTCATTGTAATTTAAGGTAAATGGAAGAAATGATGAAGTCAGAGAGATGAACAAAAAAATCTCAAAGGGCAGCTCAGGAAGACAAAGTATTAAACAATTCTTCATTCCAGAAATGCAACTCTATATGACAATGAAATGCCATTTTATGCACACAAGAAGGCTACAATAAAACAAATAACAAAAATCATCTAGGATGGGCTGGACGTGTCTCTGCCAGCCCCTCGGTGTCCCTGATAGTGCTTAGACTTGAAAGCATGGATTCCTACCTGGGTCCAAGCTTTTGTTGCTGCACGTGGAGTCTGGAGCGATTCAGGACTAAGACCCCTGATGATGTAGTGGTTGCACGTTGAGCTGGGATTCACATTGCATGATCGGCAATTTGAAAGAAACAGCAGTTCTGTGAGAGAAAGACTGAGCTTTCTATTCCCATAAAAAGTTATAGCCTCAGAAATGCACAGGGCGTTGCTATGGGTCAGCATTGATTCGGTGGTGGTCTTAGATGTCTGATATCTGATCCCATTGACACCTCGTGATCACAGAGGTTGGTGTGTTTCTTCTATGTGGAATTTGTTGCTTCTGAGCTAGATGGCCGCTTGTTTATCTTCAAGCCTTTAAGACCCCAGATGCTATAT
>NW_022111348.1:84114-88598 GCF_000313985.2 Echinops telfairi | reverse complement strand
ACTGATCAAGTGAAGAGCGGCAGAGGATCAGAGACTTGGTTGTCATCATTAGCAGTTTTAACTGGACATCACACTGATTAGAAGAACTTCATGGCATAAGACGGGAGGTGGGGGGAGGGAGAATTAATTTACCTGCAATTTCCTGACCAACAAAGAAAATGATTGAAGCCTAGAAAATGTTAACCTTAGACGATGTGGCTGTGAACTTCACCTGGGAGGAGTGGCAGCTCTTGGACCCCGCTCAGAAGAAACTGTATCAGGATGTGATAATAGAGAACTATAACAACTTGTTATCAGTGGGGTATCAGGGATTAAAACCAGATACACTCTCCGAGCTGGAACAAGGAGAAGAGCCATGGATAATAGGAGATGAAATCCATCATATAAACCGCCCAGAAATAAAGAAAGTTGACAGTCATCTGAAAGAGCACTTTCAAAACCAAAGCTTTCTCGAAAGAATGGAGTCAGGCCATGGAAAGAATGCATTGGAAAATATCGTTTTCCTGAGCAAGACCCATCTTCTTCTCATGCAAAATCATGCTATGTTTGGTTTCTGTAGGGAAACTTTGAAATCCGATTCAAGTGTAGTCAACCAGAATAGAAGACTGGAAATAAAGAATCCTGCTGAGTTTAATGGCACAAGAAAAATCCTGCATGGATAGCATGACCAATATTGCGGTAACATTTAATCCTCTGAAACTTCAAAACTCATCATCACTCAATCCCAAGTCTTGAAATAGCAGAGAATTCACAAAATAGAGCGAGCCCAGGGATATGTTGAATGTGGCCAAGACTACATCAAGAAATATCACCTCATTCCCCATGGGAACAATTGTACAGTAGGAACTCCATGGATATATGGACTTTGTCAATATGGCAAAACTTTGAGGATTTTCATGTTCATCCAACATCAGAAAACTCATACAGAAGAGAAACCTCATAGTGTCATTGACTATAGAAAAGTGTCCACTGTGAAGAACAGTCCCATCATACATCAGCAAACCCATATGGCTGAAAAAACGGACATTTACAGCCAATGTGGAAACAGTTTCACAATGAGGCACTGTCATATGGCACATTGGCTCACACATTCTGGAGAGAAGCCCTATGTATGCAATGAATGTAGGAAAAACTTCACTGGGAAGAGTAGCGTCATTGTTCATTAGCAAACTCATACAGGGGAGAAACCTTACGGATGCAATGTATGTGGGAAAGCCTTCATCATGAAGCGCTACCTGGTTGTACATCAACGCACTCATACAGGAGAGAGACCCTATATATGCAATGAATGTGGAAGAGGCTTTACGGTGAAATGCAATCTTGTCCTACCTGAGCGATTTCATACAGGGGTAAGGTCTTACATATGCAATGAATGTGGAAAAGGCTTCCCTGTGAAACACACCCTCATTATGCATCAAGGAACTCATACTGGAGAGAAATCCTATATATGCAATGAGTGTGGAAATGCATTCACCACAAAACTCACTCTTGTTATACACCAGCGGACTCACACTGGAGAGAAATCCTACGAACGCAATGCATGTGGCAAAGCCTTCAGCCAGAAGATAAGTCTCATACAACATGAGCAGTGCCATACAGGCAACACTCCATTTGTATGTACGGAGTGTGGAAAATCCTATTGCCACAATATGGTCTAGTTGCACACAGAAGAGAAACCATATGAGTACTACGAATGTGGGAAAGTTTTCACCACAAAGTCAGTTCTCAATGTACATCGAAGAACTCATACAGGAGAGAGGCCATACAGATGCAGCAATTGTGAGAAAGCTTTCTCCCACTTATCAAACCTGGTTAAACCTAAGGGAATGCACACCCAAGAAATGGGTGCATTTAGTCAAGAAGGAATTTCCCTTCTTAGAAAATCAGAGTTCATTACATAAACATGATCTCATGTAGAAGGGAGTGAAAAACCAAGCAAACAGTGAATAAAGGACTGTGGGAAAGGTCTCTGTGGCAATTTAGCCCTCTGGAAACATCAGTAACTTTGAGAGGATTAAAATATAATCAGTATGAGTCCCCATAACGTAATGTGAGATGTACACCCTAAGGTGATTGAAGAATATGGCTGGAAGCAAAACTTGTTCAATGCAGTGAACGTGGTAGTGCCTTTAGTGATCATTAGTTAACATTTTCTGTCAGTGAAAAACATTATGAAATAAATGGAACATTTCATGTGAAAATGCCTTCGGAAAATTGTCTGCAACTTGAGTGCACATTTATACTGAAGTAAGTCCTACAAATAGACTATATAAATATATTTTATTGTTTCAATAAATTATCATTGAGCTTCTAGCTGATACTAATATAATGACCATTCTGGGCAAGTTCTAAAAAAATAAAATGCTAGTAGCTATCAGAGTTCACACTCAAAGAAAACTTGAAAAAGACAATGACTACGACAGTATTTTGGTAATATATTTTGTTGCATTTTTATCACAAAATAGGGAACATAAAATTTATGAATGTGCTAAAAAAATCATCAAGGATGTTGAAAAATCAGTGTCTTTATGCACTGAAAGATGGTGCAGTCTCTTTGGAAAACAGTATACTAATTCCTCAAAATAGTATACATACTACCATGTTGTTATTGTTAGATATCATCAGATCAAGTCACATGCATAGTGACCCTATGTATAATAGAAAAAACAACAACACTGCTTTGTCCTAAACGATCCTTAGAATTACTATAATGTTTGAGCCCATTGTTACAGCCACTGAATCAATTCATATTGTTGATGGTCTCTTCTATTATTGTGATCCTTGTACCAAACATGATGTCCTTCTCCAGGGACTGATAACATATCCTGATAACATCTTCAAAGTATGAGGGAAGTCTCGGCATCATCGCTTCCAAGGACCAATCAGCTGTACTTGTTACAAAACAGATTTGTTAGTTCATCTGGCACTCTATTGTAATTTTAGTATTCTTTGTGAACTCATAGTTCAGATGCACCATTTCTTCTCAGGGCTCCCTTATTCATTGTCCAGTTTTTATGTCCATATGAGCCCCCTGGAAATACAACAGCTTGGTTCAGGAGCACCTTAGTCCTCAAAGTGATGTGTTTGCTCTTTAACACTTTAAAGCAGTGGTTCTCAACCTGTGGGTCACGACCCCGTTTTGGCTGGAACAACCCTTTCACAGGGATCACCGGATCCATAACATTAGCAAAATTACAGTTATGAAGTAGTCACAAAAATAATGTTATGGTTGGGGTCACCACAACGTGAGGAACTGTATTAAAGGGTCACAGCATTAAGAAGGTTGAGAACCACTTTGCTAGACCCAAGGTAATGCTGAAGCGCACATACACGGTGTTGTCTAAGGCAGGTTAAGCCCACAAATGTTGCAAGCAGAGAAGGACTTGCCCAGACCCTGGAGCCCAGGAGTGGGAGGTGTTATCTTGGTGGGTGTAGTTTCCCCCCAGTATAAATGTAAGTGGACTCTCTCTCTAAGATGTGCAGCTTTTGGCCAGGTCCAGGAATTCACCAGAAGTGTGGATCTCCAGACATGAGACAGCATCTTGCCATATTTCCTATATTGCTTGGATTCATCCATCTGCGCAGCCCACCATCTAACCTGCCCATCTTGGATTCCTCAAACACATGACCTACTTGAATCAAACAAAAGGTCTAGAGTGATATCTGAGACTTGCCAGTCTCTACAACTATGAATTGAAAAGGTCAGTAGTGTGACTAGAATTTTTCCTAATATTTCAGACAGGGTGACGGGACGGGAGAAAACTGTGCTTTGTACTCTGGTAAAGGGTACAGTCTCAGAAACTCACTAGGGAAGTTCTACCCTGTGCTTTAGGGTCTCTATGAGTCAGCATTAACGCAAGGTCTTTCAGTGACTAAGGGTGCTGGGGCCAAGATTGTGGAGGGCTGGGGTCACCCACTTGGCTCTCCCTGAGGTCTGAGCAGATGCATCTGGCCTTTCATGGGTCAGGATTCCTTTTGTAGCAGATTCATCAGAATGAAACAGGGACCCAGTCAGCATCTTGGAGCTTGCCATCCAAAGTTATGTTGGAACATGAGACTTCACCCATTGCTTCTCTGGAGTGGCTGTCCATAGAATTTTTCCACCCTTGTTCATGACAGTTTTTTCCCAGAGATAGAGAGAGAAGGTGAAATTAAGGGTGGAGGCCTGGCCCCTCATCTCGCTGCCCTTGGTTGTTCTAGCGACAATTTCACGGGACATCTTTTGCTTGTGAGAGACAGTTGTCTTCATATTCTAAGTTTACAGAGTTTTCAGATAACATTTGAAATTAATTTGTTTTAGTTTATGGTGGCCTGTGTTTGTCAGAGAAGAATTGTGCCTCATAGGGTTTTCAAAGGTTGGTTTTTCAGAAGAAAGTCACAGGTCTGTCTCTTAAAGTGTCTCTAAGGAGAAACCAACAATCTTCTAAGTCAGCTGCTAAATTTTAAGCGTTTGTGTTATTAGGGGTTCCAAGTTCAAAGAAAAT
>NW_022111348.1:81815-83151 GCF_000313985.2 Echinops telfairi | reverse complement strand
CCTGGACCAGTCATGTGGGTTATTTTGCCTCCCTTTCACCTTTAGCCCTCACCCTCCCTGCTGGCCTTGCCAGCAATAAAAACAAAGTTTTTGCCTAAGCATAGGTTTAGCATATAAAACTGGAGGAATAAGGATGAGAATTTGTGTTTTGGATTATGAGATTGTATGCTTACTCTATTATTGACTTGTGGTAATGTGTAACCAGTTAATGAGTTATTAGCAAATGCATTTAAAACAATGCCACTGTGAGGACTATGCTCAGGTCCATAGGCACATAGGTGGTCCTGACCCCAGTCATGGTACTTTCAACGGGCTCATCTGCATGTGAAGGCTGGACGGTGAATAAGGAAGACTAGAGAAGAACTGATGCATTTGAATTAGGGTGACGGTGAAGAATATTGAAAATACCATGGACTTCCAGAAGAACGAACAAATCTATTTTGGAGGAAGTACCTGCAGGAAGATTCTTTGATGCATGTCAAAACATTGCTTCACATTTTTGGACAAGTTATCAAGGGGGAGTTGTCCCTGGGGAGGGACATCGTGCTTAGTAAAGTAGACAGCAAAAAAGTGGAGGACTGTCTAATAAAATGGATTGACACACACACATACACATAAAAAGGATACATTTATTCTTATTCACATTTGGAGTCATTTATCTAACTATTTACACTGACCATTCATCAATATTGGGTAATAAATTCCATACATAAGTATTATTGTAAAATGCCAAGAAAATAGAAAATCAAAGGAATATTTATCAACTATACTGTCTAGTAATTACAAGAAATAATGAAGTCTCAAAATTTCTATCTCATGTGTCATTTATTGAAATGCTAGAAGCATCATGATATATTTTTCAGGGGAAAAGGATGAAAATATAACAATATGCACAGCAAAATTAATATTTCACTACATCTGAGGAATTTTTAAGGCATGATGTATGTTTAGGGTGTGTTGGAAATGTCAAATAGATCATGAAAATTTTGTTGGAAAGATATGCAAAAAAAAGAAAATAGACTAATTATTTAGAAATCCCTCCTCAGGCTCTCTCTGCACCTTGTCACCACAATGAATCCTCATGGCTCCTAAAGCTCAGCTCAACCATCTGCCAAGGTATATATTTTTATGTGCTCCCTTTCCCTTCTTGTATAGCCCAAGATCATATGCTCACAACTCAAAAATATCACTGCAGGTGAAAACTGACTTCTGGACATATCCTTCTGGAAAATCTTCTCTGGAATGATGTTTCAGACTTTCCTGCAATGCAGCATGTAGTGAGTTCTGTGGGTGAACTGAATACATGAGCAGGTGTCCACACGAAGGAACCCAAGGC
>NW_022111348.1:79108-80159 GCF_000313985.2 Echinops telfairi | reverse complement strand
TGTCTTCTCACCTCAAGAGGGGGACCCACTGTACTCCCAGAGTGAAGGGTATCTTATCTCATCTTAAGGTGTTTTTCTCAATTCACAATTCACTTCATTTCTTTTGAAGTGACTCTATGCTTTAATAATCTCATGGCTTAACTCTTTGCTGCTGTGTGTGTATGTGTGCATGAGTGAAGCTTAGCTCTGGACCAGAACCAACCACCTGGGTTTTGAGCTCATTCCTTACTCACGTGGGGAACTGAACTTCACGATTTACAGTCTCAGAAATCCTACAAAGGGTCACTGGGAAGTAGAATCACATCCATGGTAATGGGTTGATGAAATCTCACCCCCCGTTATTCTTCCCCCACTCCCCTATAAGCTCGACTTATAAGAAACAGGTGACTGTTTCTCTGTCCCCTCTATGACCCTTAGGAAGAAATCCAGCTCTGGGAACCATTTGTATATGTTGTAGCAGCAAGGTGCCCTGGAGTCCATGTGTCAAGGGTGCCTTTATCGCAGCGTGCATCTCCGTAATGTTGTTCCTGCTAGGTGACCTCGAATTGATTTTGATCATAGTGACCCTGTGTACTATAACAGAACAAAACACTGCCTGGTCCTGTGTTATGCTCAAAATTGTTCTTATACTTGAACCCAGTGTTGCAATCACTGCGTCAATCCATCTTGTTGAGGGTCTTCCTCTTTATTTTGGAAACCCTTCTGCTTTACCAAGCATGTTGTCCAGACTGATCTCTGCTGAAAACATGTACAAAGTATATAAAATGTGAAGAGAAGTTATGGCATAAACCAGAAATTGAATCTATATGTGTATACTTACTAGTACTAGCACTTTAATTGTCAAAAAAAGATAATTCTGAATAAACAATAATAATAAACATGCATTGTAAATTTGTAATATAGGGAAATGTAAGTGATATAACAAAGAGAGAACAGATAGGGAGAGGAATGGGACGTTTTGACAGGTGCAACCAAGGGGTAGGTTCTAACAGTGCACCTTTAGCTAGCAGCCATGGGTTTAAGCCTTGTGCTTCCAAGTTTCTTATACTGT
>NW_022111348.1:78027-79008 GCF_000313985.2 Echinops telfairi | reverse complement strand
ACCCTAAAGCACAGGGTAGAACTTCCCTAGTGAGTTTCTGAGACTGTACCCTTTACCAGAGTACAAAGCACAGTTTTCTCCCGTCCCGTCACCCTGTCTGAAATATTAGGAAAAATTCTAGTCACACTACTGACCTTTTCAATTCATAGTTGTAGAGACCGGCAAGTCTCAGATATCACTCTAGACCTTTTGTTTGATTCAAGTAGGTCAAGTGTTTGAGGAATCCAAGATGGGAAGGTTAGATGGTGGGCTGTGCAGATGGATGAATCCAAGCAATATAGGAAATATGGCAAGATGGTGTCTCATGTCTGGAGATCCACACTTCTGGTGAATTCCTGGACCTGGCCAAAAGCTGCACATCTTAGAGAGAGAGTCCACTTACATTTATACTGGGGGAAAACTACACCCACCAAGATAACACCTCCCACTCCTGGGCTGCTGGGTCTGGGCAAGTCCTTATTCGCTTGCAACATCTGTGGGCTTAACCTGCCTTAGACAACACCGTGTATGTGCGCTTCAGCATTACCTTGGGTCTAGGAAAGTGGTTCTCAACCTTCCTAATGCTGTGACCTTTTAATACAGTTCCTCACGTTGTGGCGATCCCCAACCATAAAATTATTTTTGTGGCTACTTCATAAGTGTAATTTTGCTTCTGCTATGAATCTGGTGATTTCTGTGAAAGGGTTGTTCCAGCCCAAATGGGGTCGCGACCCACAGGTTGAGAACCACTGCTTTAAAGTGTTAAAGAGCAAACATAACACTTTGAGGACTAAAGTGCTTCTGAACCAAGCTGTTGTATTTCCAGTGGCCTCATATGAACATGAAAACTGGGCAATGAATACGGGAGACCTGAGAAGAAATGATGCATCTGAACTAGAAGTTTTCAAAGAATACTAAAATTACAATAGAGTGCCAGATGAACTAACAAATCTGTTTTGTAACAAGTATAGCTGATTGGTCCTTGTAAGTGATGATGCCAAG
>NW_022111348.1:75101-76908 GCF_000313985.2 Echinops telfairi | reverse complement strand
TAAATGCATCCATTTCTTGGGTGTGCATTCCCTTAGGTTTAACCAGGTTTGATAAGTGGGAGAAAGCTTTCTCACAATCGCTGCATCTGCATGGCCTCTCTCCTGCATGGCCTCTCTTCGATGTACATTGAGAACTGACCTTGTGGTGAAAGCTTTCCCACATTCATAGTACTCATATGGTTTCTCTCCTGTGTGAATTCTCTGATGAGCAACCAGACCATATTGTGGCAATAGGATTTTCCACACTCCGTACATACAAATGGAATGTTGCCTGTATGGCACTGCTCATGTTGTATGAGACTTATCTTCTGGCTGAAGGCTTTACCACATGCATTGCATTCATAGGATTTCTCTCCAGTGTGAGTCCGCTGGTGTATAACAGAGTGAGTTTTGTGGTGAATGCATTTCCACACTCATTGCATATAGGATTTCTCTCCAGTATGAGTTCATTGATGTATAATGAGAGTGTGTTTCACAGTGAAGCCTTTTCCACATTCATTGCATATATAGGGTCTCTCTCCTGTATGAGTGCGTTGATGTACAACCAGGTAGCGCTTCATGATGAAGGCTTTTCCACATACATTGCATCCATAAGGTTTCTCCCCTGTATGAGTTCGCTGATGAACAATGACGTTACTCTTCACAGTGAAGTCTTTCACACATTCATTGAATACATAGGGCTCCTCTCCAGAATGTGTGTGCCAATGCGCCATATGACAGTGCCTCATTGTGAAACTGTTTCCACATTGGTTGCAAATGTAGGGTTTTTCAGCCATATGGGTTTGCTGATGTACGACGAGACTGTTCTTCACAGTAGACCCTTTTCTATAGTCAATGACACTATGGGGTTTCTCTTCTGTATGAGTTTTCTGATGTTGGATGAACATGAAAATCCTCAAAGATTTGCCATATTGACTACATCCATGGAGTTCCTCTATGGTACAATTGTTTCCATGGTGAATGAGGTGATATTTCTTGATGTAGTCTTGGCCACATTCAACATATCCCTGGGCTTGCTCTATTTTGTGAATTCTATGCTATTTAAAGACTTGAGACTAAGTGATGATGAGTTTTGACGTTTCAGAAGATTTAATGTTACCATACTACTTTTCATGCTTTCCATGCAGGATTTTCCTAGTGCCATTAAACTCGGCAGGATTCTTTATTTCCAATCCTCTGTTCTGGTTGACTACACTTGAATTGGATTTCAAAGTTTCCTACAGAAACCAAACATATCATGATTTTGCATGAGAAGAAGATGGGTCTTGCTCAGGAAAACAATATTTTCCAATGCATTCTTTCCATGGCCTGGCTCCAATCTTTCGAGAAAGCTTTGGTTTTGAAAGTGCTCTTTCAAGTGACTGTCAACTTTCTTGATTCCTGGGCGGTTTATATGATGGATTTCATCTCCTATTATCCATGGCTCTTCTCCTTGTCCCACCTTGGAGAGTGTATCTGGTTTTCATCCCGGATATCCCATGGATAGCAAGTTGTTATAGTTCTCTACTATCACATCCTGATAAAGCTTCTTCTGAGTGGGGTCCATGAACTACCACTCCTCCCAGGTGAAGTTTACAGCCACATCCTCCAAGGTTAACATTTTCTAGGCTTCAACCATTTTCTTTGGTGGTCAGGAAATTGCAGGTAAATTAATTCCCCCCCGCCCCACTCCTGTCTTATGCCATTAAGTTCTTCTAATCAGTGTGATGTCCAGTTAAAACTGCTAATGATGACAACCAAGTCTCTGATCCTCTGCCGCTCTTCACTTTATCAGTCTTGCTCCTGGGAAATGAGCGCCTTCCAGACA
>NW_022111348.1:71274-74077 GCF_000313985.2 Echinops telfairi | reverse complement strand
TAACAATTCTTTATATATTCTATATACTAAATTATTAGATATCTAACTTATGGATAGTTACTGATGTAAGTAGTCTTTTCCAAATTCTTTATCGTGCCTTTCCCATAACAAGGGATTTTAATTTTGATGAAGTTCAACATATATACTTTTTCCTTGGGTTGTTTATGCTTAAGATGACATACTTACTTAAAATGCAAGAAATCTTAAGAAACCATTCCCTAATCCACGGTCACAAATATTTATGTATATATCTTTCTGTTAGGATTTTAATATATGTGGATTTTACATTTAGGTCTAAAGATCTATTTTGAGCTAGTGTTTGCATATGGTGCAAGGTAGGAGTCAAAAACTATTCTTTTTCATGAGGATATCTATTTGTTTCATTAGGATACCATTTGCTGAAACCACAGTGCTTCTTCTATTAAATTCTCTGGACATTCTTGTTTAGTCAATTGACTATAAATTTACAGATTGATTTTTAGACTCTAAATTATATCCCATCAATTTATATGCCTACTCTTATGTCAGTACTACATTATCACAATTAATATAGCTTTTCACTAAGTTTTCATATCAGGAAATGTCCAATCTCCAAACATATATTATTTATTTCATGATTATTTTGGCTATACTGAAACATTCACATGCCCTTAGGGATTTTAGAATCAGCTTGTCATTTTCTGAAGAAAAACAAACGAACCTTGATAGGAATTAGGTTGAATTTGTAGATCAGTTGTGGACTATTGCTTGTGAATAATTTTCAATCTTCCAGTCCATGTAAACATCAGTTCTACAAATCGTGAAATCTAGTTTGTCTTCCTTAGTACAGCTTATGCTCCAGTAAGTCAGTCATTCATTATTAGGATTTTCCAGGGACCGAGCACAATGCTTAGTAGCAATAATTATTTTGAACTTCTTTTGGCACCAGCCTATGCTCTGAGGGAGGTGGGGGGTGGGGTGCAGAGCAGGAATCATCTGGAAACACGCTTCTGAGGGGCCTCTGTGACCCCACCGAAGCATGCTCTGGTGGGTGCGGGAGCCCCATAAGAAGTATACTTCTGAAGGCCTTCCAAAAACTCACATCGAAACATGCTATCCGGGTAGGTTGGGCTGGTGGTGGCGGTGGTATTTCCAGTGGGCCCCAGGACCCCAGAGCACCATACTGGTTGGGTCTGGACCCCAAATGGCATCGTTCTTGTGGGGCTCCAGACCCTCCATAGTATCATTCCAGCGATGCTTCCTGTGCTTCAGAAATTTGTTGAAGCATTTTGATTATATTCAGTCAATACCTGGCACCTTGTTTTTGGTAATATTGTCAGTGCAGCTTGGACTTATTCCTTCAGTACTTTTGGTTCTTGTTTTTATGCAACCTCTTGAAATGGTAGAATGTTAACTAGCTCTTCTTGGTACAGTAATGTGTATTCTTTAATCTTCATTTGATGCTTCTTGTATCGTTCACTATTTTTCCCATATAATCTTTCATTATAACAACTCAAGGCTTGGATTCTTTTTCCTCAGTTCTTTCAGCTTAAGCTATCATAAACATGTTCTTCCATTTTGGTTTTATAACTCTAGGTATTTTCACATTTTATTATAATATTTTATTTCTCAAGTTGCTCTTAGAACTTCATTTCTTATGAAGTGCCTTATCTACTTAATAATTAGAAACAAGTTTCAGAGTCTCTTCTGACACCCACTTTGCTCTTTTCTTTCTTTCCTCACTTTTCAATGACCATTGCTTTCTTCATGAATGAAGTTCTTGATGCCATCCCACAGCTCACCAGGTCTCCTGTCATTTGTGTTCAATAAGTCAAATCTGTACCTGAGATGAACTTGGAATTAAGGTGAGAAAGACTGAAGGTGGTACTTGGCTCCCATAGCCTTGTTTTAATTTTTTCCAGCTGGATTCTGAACTTACATACAAGCAATTGATGCTCTGTTCCACAATTGGCCCACAGACCGGTTTTAACTGTTCATGTTGAGCTTCTCCATCTTCTCTTCCCACAGATATACTCAATTTGAGTCCTATGTACACCATCTGGGGAAAATCCACATGTATAGTAGCCTTTTGTGTTTTTGAAAAAATGGTATTTGCTATGAAGAAGTCATTAGTCTTATAAAGTTCTGTCATATGATCCCCAGATTTATTTCTGTCACCAACACCATATTTTCCAATTACTGTTCTTTCCTCTTTGTTTCTACTTTTGCATTCCAGTTGCCAATAATTTCCATTCATTTTGATTGTGTGTTTGAACAATTTCAGACTGAAGACATGTTAAAATTAATCAGTTTCTTCATCATTAGTTTTAGTGGTTGGTGCATGTCATAGTTATATAACCTGGTGTCAATTTGAGGAGTAAGAGTCTAGGGGTGAAGTCTTTCTTGTCAGTCAGAATATAGCCAAACAGGCCTCTGTGTGAGAATGGCCTTCTCCTGAGGATTCTGGGAATTCTGCTATTACTCCTTGAAGGTGGGAGACATTCTCTCTGTCTGATAACTCCCGGCAAGACATTCCTGAGGAGAAGCCACATGGACCTAACCTGATGCAGCCAGAACCCTGGACCTAAAGAAACCATGTGGAGTCCCCTGCCAACTCTTAGATGCTTACAATGCCATTGGATTCACAAGACCTCCCACCCACTAGCCTGTGATCTTCCTGCATTTGGTGTCATTGCATGTGTTTCTTGAGTTTGAGGAGGATTTTATAGATTAGTATTGGACAGACATATGGGCAAATATCAGACTTATGGATTTGGTCTGGACTGGGCTGGGATGTTTTCTCAATATTCAACTGCTCTTGTAT
>NW_022111348.1:68279-69597 GCF_000313985.2 Echinops telfairi | reverse complement strand
CCAGTTTGATAGAACAAAGTTTTCTTACATTGAGGAGTACTTGAGTAAAGGCCCAATGTCCATCTGCTACCTTAATAGTAAACCTATAAATATATTCACATTGATCTATTTCACCATCGTCATATATAAATATATCTACATATGTACATGCCTGTATTTAGAACTTTATAAAAGTCCTTTGCCACCTAGTTCTTTCCTCTATTTCCTAACATTCCTCTTGCCCCCTTATCATTTTCAGCCTTCATTTGGATTTCAGTAATTCCTCTCAGTTCTATTGCCCTTGATCAATCCCTACCAGGCCTCCAACAACCTCCTCACCATCAATTTTGGGTCACTTGTTGTTCCCTTGTCCCTGGGTTTATTAACACCCACTCCCACCACCCCCACCACCCCCACCCCCCGCCTTCCCCTCTCCAATGTCCTCCCACAGAAGTGTAGGTCCTGTTGTTTTCTCCTCCAGATTATTTATCCCGGTTACCTTATTTAGATAGATCTTCAGAGACAATAATATGCACACAAAAAGACAGAGTAAAACAAAGCAACAAAAACCAATGACAAGAAAAAGGGGAAAAAGAAAGAAAAGCCTATAAATAGTTCAAAGTCTGTTTGTTGACTTTTAGGAGGGTTTTCCGGTGGAATCTGATGGTACCAAGACCTGACCCCAAAGTCTATTTTAGGTTTTCCCTGGGGACTTCATTGCTGTGTTCCCCTTGCTGTTCTGTTGCACGCCCTTAGTGTTTCACCTTAGTGTGGTGGGGTCATATCAGGTGCAATTCCTGCACTGTGTCTTTTGTGTTTTCCCCCATAGTGCTATGGGTCAGTGAGCAATGTCATGTCTCTTCGACCCTATGGTCCTCTCTGTGCATTGCCTGCTCTGAGCAGGAATATCATCCTCAGAGCTTGGTGGGTGGAATTTCTGCGCCAGGCTCCCTCTTTAAACCCAGCAACCCTCTTGCCTCAGCTCCCAGACTCGCTGGATCTTACTGGTCACTCCTGCCCCCAGGCACTTGAGGAACTAACACTGCCTGGACCCAGACTTTCTGATCAACCTTATCCTAACCCAGATCTAACTTTGTTGATGGCAGTTCTGTTGTAAATGCCCAGGGGCAATGGCAGACTGCATATACTGCCCTTTCACTTGACTAAGTCTGAAAAGCGGCATGCCTCCCAATAAAAACTACTATTCAAAAGGGATCAGGTGTAAGGCATCATCAGAACACAAAATCTTACCATAGTGAATGATGGGGGGAGTGCGGAGTGGAGATCCAAAGCCCATTAGTAGGCCACTGGAGATCCCCTTGCAGAGGGGTCTCGGGGA
>NW_022111348.1:67103-68179 GCF_000313985.2 Echinops telfairi | reverse complement strand
TTGGAAGCAGTGCAGCCAGAATTCTCTTTAGAAGTGAGCTTGGCAGGACATCATCTACTATACTTTGGACATATTATCAAGAGGCCCCAGTCCTTGGAAATGGACACAGTAGTTGCCACAACAAATTCAAGCATAGATTGAGAAGATGGACCAGGACCAGGAAGTGCTTTGTTCTCATGCAGAGGCCAGTCGATGGCCCCTAACAATAACAACAACAGTACAATCTGAAACCAGCAAACTTAATACAGTTTGCTGCTTGAACTGGAACAACTCAGAAATAGCACACAGTTTTGTGTGTATGTATAGATGTCTCGATAATATGAATGTGTTTACATCCAGAACATGAACATTTTAGCAACTGTAAATGAGATACCACTGAACTAGAAAGAAAACAGACTAGGAGAATAAAGGATGTCAGGTAATATTTGGCTCCAGCAGGGACACTTCTGTGTATGAGGAAAGACGATCAGATGTGAACGTCATTCTGCTCTGACACATTACTCACCCTGAGCCAGACACAACTGACTTCAACTTTGAGTGTTCTACTTTGGAGTAAGCCACTGAGACCTCTACACCGAGTCTGGTATTTCAAAAGCAGGTCAACAGAACTGTGTTCTAACTTTCAACTAGTATTCCAGTGCTTAACTGTTTTCACCACTCAGAACCTCCAGCTGTCATCGATGAATTTGGAAAAATATCCCTAGGTTTCCTGAGGTTCATCAAATATTAATACTTGAAATTCCATTTGGAGTCATTTCCCCCCCATGCAAGACAGGCTGCTTTCTCTGCATGGGACAATCGTTTCTCCTGTTATAACTTTTTGCTTCATAACTATCAATGGTAGACTAGAGCCATAAAAATACAGAAATTCCACCCACCAAGCTCTGAGGATATTCCTGCTCAGAGCCACCAATGCACAGAGAGGACCATAGGGCAGACCCCACTAAGAGACACGACGTTGCTCACAGACCCATAGCACTATGGGGGGAAACACAGAAGACACAGTGCAGGAATTGCACCTGATCTGACCCCACCACACTAAGGTGAAACATTAAGGGCATCCAACAGAACAGCAA
>NW_022111348.1:64392-67003 GCF_000313985.2 Echinops telfairi | reverse complement strand
GTGTAGAGCAAATGTTTTGAGAATGATGAGGGCAATGAATGTACAAATGTGCTTTACACAATTGATGTATGAATGGATTGTGATAAGAATTGTACAAGCCCTAATAAAATGATAAAAAAAGAATGGGAAATAAGATGTGGCTGCTAAACTTTGAAACCAGATTTCCTGATGTCATGTTCAGTACATCATTGCTAGTATAGAAACATACTTGGGCATGGGCTTTTGAGTCAGTGGGTCACATAATAATCAGCCATGTATATATCATTTTACTACCATATCTGAAATAAATTTTACCTTTTTTACACCAGTGTGTCTACATGTGATCACACAGTAGTGACATTGGCCAATAGTTGACAATTGGGATTAACATTTTCTGATCCAACAGTGCATATTTAGGAATTTTGACTCCCCCTTTATTATCCTGACTTTATGTTGTTTTCATATTATTAGGTCGCATTTCAGACCAACATTTTTGTATCTTCACTTCCACTTCTTGGATACATAAGTTAGTTTTGTAATGAGGAGGGTGCAATTTCTTCTGCTGGAGTCTACTCGTCCTAGCCTTTCAAAAGATTGGGGTACTGTTTTCTGATGGAAAATCACTTAACTTTTTATTTCAGGGAGATTCCCAACATTTCTATATTCTTTATTTATGCATTCTGTTATGTACTGGTGAACAGTGGGTATAAGTTTTTTGGATATGAATGTAATTTATTGACATTTGTTCATTTTTATTAGTTCAAAACAACATTTCTATTGTTCATTATTAGTTCAGGTTAAGAATTTCATGTGTCTGAGATAAAAGACATAGGTTTAAATTCATATTTTCGATAAAGAAATTGTGCACTCAAAACTGTTCTCAAATAATTGCATCCCAGGGGAAAACATGGCTGTCAGAAAGAACCGTCTAGTGAACTCAACCAGTCACACTCAGAATATAATAGACTATTTTTGCGAGTTTTTTTTCCCTTTAAAAAAAAATCATACCCCTCCCCCAACCAACCCAGAGTACCCAGAACTCTGCATACCAGCAAGTTTCAGAGGCTCCCTCTCCTTCAACTTGGCAACTAACCAGTTCTGGGAATTACCTACTGATGACCTCCTCCTGATCAGAAACATCCTCACAATATCTCAGACATTTTTCCTCTGCCTATTTCCAATCTGGGACCCCTGAATTGATGATGGATAATCTGGTGTGGCACAGAAACCCAATAGATTTCCACTGTTTATCATGTGATAAACATCCCCTTAAAGCTGGGAAACAGTGTCACCAAAAAAGGGATCCTCTTTTTTATAAATGCAATGACCTTGACCTGATGCCCCACCCTCCCCCGACGCCTGTATTTTAAAAAAAAGGTGATAAGTGACTCTGGTAGATTACTAGATATACTACGTATGCCATACCTACCACTGCCTCGAGACCCACTCCCCTTTTCTCAGTAACACACACTTCATATATTGTAACAAATACTAGCACACCTCTTGACATGTCCTTTTCTAATTTATCAAAAATTATATTACTTAGAAGACCATTTATGATTAATATCATCACCGGAACCGAACTCTTGGGTTAATATCTCTTTTTTGTGGTAGCAAACCATCTCTATCAATCTTTCTTTATTTCCACACAACACTATTTATGGCCACAATCTGATCTTCCTACTCTAACCCAGAGTCTACCCCTTTCCCTCTACACAACCTTCAAACTAACACATCAACTGCAAGTGGGGCTATACGCCACACAAACAAAAGACAGCAGCATATCCACAAAAATACAGGTCAAAAAAGGTAAACAATGGATGATTACCCAAACAAAATTGAACACACAGAAATTGAAGTCATTGAACTACCAGAAAGAGAATTATGTTTAGGACCACACAAGAGGTCTGGGGATCAGTCTTGAAATGAAAATAAAAAATTGAGCTCCTAAGAACCTCACACCCAAAAGAAATCCAGAAAGTTAAAACTTAAAAAAAAAAAAAAAAGGATCAAAGGGAAAAATGTATTATAAGGACTGAGCAATAGAATAGAAGAAAATGGAAATCAAATCAATGAGCTCAACAATCATGCAGATTTCAGAAAATGAGAAAGACTCAAACAGAATATCAAAAGCACTGAAGAAAGCCTGGGGATAATGTGGGACACCATAAAGAGAAATAATACACATCTAATTGGAATACTGGAACAGAAGACACAAGCAAAAGAACAGATAAAATACAATGGAAATTCATGAGAAAAAACTTCCTCAGTATCATAGAAGGAAACAATAACAATCCTGAGAGCAGAGAGAACACCACATAGGTGAGATCCTTCCCACCCTCAAGAAAAATTCAAGACATACAATAGTAGATGCATTATGTATAACTAAGGATAAACTAAAAAACAAACACTCTGCTCACTCATAGCGACCCTATTGGGCAAGGTAAAACCATTCTAGTGGGTTTGTAAAGCTGTCATTCTTTACAATAGTAGAAAGCCTTATCTTTCTCCCATGGAGTTGCTGGAAGTTACAGATTGCTTACCTGGAGGTTAGAAAAAACACTATGCCACCCTTGTGCTCCTTGAAAACTCAAGAGTAGCAAAGTGGAAATGTGGAAGAGTACCAAAGGTT
>NW_022111348.1:61647-64017 GCF_000313985.2 Echinops telfairi | reverse complement strand
TGTGGCTCTGGCGGCTCTTTGCTCCGTGAAGCAAGACCTTCCAAATCTTGGCATTTCAGCACCTCTGTTTGTGTTGAACCAATGCCTGCCATCCCACCCCACCCCTACCCATCTTGCCTCTTGTCCCTGAATCTCTGCACCTTGTAGCTTCCTCTCCCTCTTCCAGCTGTCTGGCTGACTCACCCTCCAATGTCCTATTTAAATGTCTGAGGGAATCATGATGGTCCCTACTTGGGTCAAACTGCATAATGATCCACCTCAAAGGCTACTGGTTACCTTTGTTCAGGGGGTCTGTCTAGTCATAGACTGTGGCTGAAGGATTGATATAGTGAGTTCAAACCACAGCCACAATTTCGAGATCAGCCACGGTCAAACTCTGTCATCAGCAGGAACCTATATCGGAAGTGTTTGGTTGGTTCAGTTCCCTGGAGAAGCAAAATCAGTGGTCCTTGGATGTGTTGTATACAGCAAGACAGTTCTGCCAAGAAATATTTTACACAGCTGTAGACAGAGCTCCATCCATTCGGGTACAAGTCAGTCTTCTCCTGACCCGTGCACGCTTACAAACAGGAAGCAGGATGACGATGCAAAGCCAGAGGTGGGCTGGGAACAATGGCACAGACTGGCTATTCAGAGGTCTGAAGTCAGTCAAATGAATCCAACCACAGTCCACTCAGGACTTCTGGGATTGGCAGCTGATGCAACAGAAGATCAAGCAACCAGATGCTTGATTCATCCCTGGCAGATGGGGCACCTCCCCTACCCTAACCCAGGAGAGGCTAGCATAATCCTTAACCATCCCACAGAGACTAAGATGTGACAGATGTAAGGCTTGAATTGAAGGATTCACAAAAACCAACCAGTTCCTGTCTCAGTGGATGATACTGATTTTTCAGAAAAAGATTGACAAGACTTTTCTTGGAATGCACCTGTAAGTACACTCGAGCTGCTCACTTTTCAGATCAAATCCAAGCCTGTTAAGAGTCTGCATAGCCCATGGACACCTAAGGATTCATAGGGTTATTTAAAATTTGAAATAAAATGATGTGATGTGCTTGTGAAAAGTTATCATTAACATCAATGTTTTTCCCCCATTGCTTGAAGGTTCTCTGATCAGTGTAAAACTGAACTATCCCCCACTCCAACCTGACAGGAAGTTTGGGGCATATAACTGGTTTGATTCTCACTAGATTCTTGAAGCAGTCCACTGGTTGTTTCGCTCTGTAAGCCCTTGCAGGAATAAACTTAGAATGTCTCAAATCAACCTCGTCTCAGTTTTTGGCTACAATGACACGCTGTCCTAGACACTTTGCAGTCCAAAAACAATATGGTCCTTCATGTATAACCTCATATCATATATAATAATAATAGTAACAACACTAATAAAGTATTATTGATCATTGATGTAAGTGTAAATAACACTATAAAATGAGAATATATGAATGAGGTTACACTTAGTAATGAGTTTTCTAGATACAACACCACAAGAATATCTACATAAAATAAAATATTGATTAATAGGATATGTTCAAAGTTAAAAATCTCTTAACTGTAGAAAAAAAATTCCCTAGCAAGAAAATATGAAACATGCAACATACTTGGTAAAGTTTTGCAAATAGCTGTGATGAATTAATTTTAGTTTAAAAAAGGCAAATCATTCTTAAGTAAATAAGAATTTTTAGTAAACATAAAATGTTCAGAATATCTGATCAAATATGTCAATAGAGCCATTTAACTATAGATAAATACATGGAAAAGTTATTAAAATAATTTTAATTTTGAAAGTGCAAATTGAAACAAGGAGATGATATTACTGACCAAATAAAGTAAATGTTTGTGATCCCAAGACCATACAAGGACAAGGGATTCTCATGACTGGATTGTTTTCATGTAAAATGGTTCAGCTACTTTGATAAATGATTGGACAGTATCTTAGAAAGCCTACCATTGCTTTAATATTTTATCTTGAAACATGTTCCAAGGTATTTGCCTCGATGAGTTGAAAATATATGTCACCAAAAGCTGCACGCTAATGATTTATCATAGATTTATACATAATTAACCAAGTTTGAAATAATCAGCATGACCTTCAACATATGAATAAAACAACAATCAGTGTTATACCCATGCAACACATATTATTGTTATTTTTAAGAGCTATCAAACCATGGAAATATTTAGATGAATCTTAATTTGAAGTAGTCATTTATAAAAGACAGTATTTTTTAAAAATAATCATTTTATTACGGGCTCATACAACTTATCACAATCTGTACATACGTCATCTGTGTCCAGCATTTTAGTACATATGTTGACTTCATCATTCTTACCACACCCACTTTCCACTTGAGCCCCTGGTGTCAGCTCATT
>NW_022111348.1:58408-60480 GCF_000313985.2 Echinops telfairi | reverse complement strand
GGGGGGGGGGGTACACTGAAAAGGTATTTATTATAGGGTTTTGCTTTAAAAGTTTTGAAAAGAGAAAACTATAGAGATATGAAAAGCCGATTAGTGACTGTCAGGAATTTGGAAATATGGTGTTCAGTAGGGGAGGCAGAGGCACTTTTTTTTTACAGTACCAAAATCCTTCTACTTGTTATTGCCATGGCATAAATATGGCATTTTGATTTATAAAAGCACGTAAAGCTTCACAGCATAGTCAACCTTAGCTATGCAAAAATAGAAATAAAAGCTTAGGGATCTCAAGATAGAAATCAAATTATAAAAAGTGATGGTATTAAAAATGTATGAGACAACTCTCTGAAGTTGGCAGGGACACCATGCTAACATACATAACTCTAAATGAACAGAGGCTGCAAACTTAAAGGCAACATGAGTGCACACAGCACCATGCTCTCTACTTTAGAAATCCCTTTCCCATGACTACAAGGCTCAAAATCTGAATTCATTACACATGTACAGTATAATTTAAAATATATAGCATTACAAATATATAATAAATGAAATAAAAATGTTCTCAGTACAAGAAAATGCTAGACAACTTTAAACAATAACAAAACACATAGTAGTTTTGGATTAAATTGCAAGGTGTAAAATCAATATCCCTGAGACCTTATCATATTAGTAAACGATTGAATTAGTAAAACAAATGGGGTAAGGAAAGAATCACCTCCCACAATAGAATTTCAAGTGACTTATATATGTACTCATGCAGCCACTAAAAGATAAAGTGTAAAGTCCTTCAAGATTTTATTTTACTGTGGCCCACAATAAATTTAATTAGATGGCATATTGCATTTGGTGAACCTACTGTAAAATATATTTTTACAGTATTAATTACAAAGATGTCACCTTGAAGAATAAGGTGCACCTGACACAAGCCATAGTGTTTTAAATGGTATACACCTGAAAAAGCTTGACCATAAATTATTAAAACATAAAATATTTGATAACATTGAATCATGATGTTGGTGCTGAATATTTAATATGTAAGAGATTCCCAGGAAAAAATTATATCTGTGTTGGAACCAGTGCAGCCAGAATTCTCTGTAGGTGTGAGCTTGGCAGGACATCATCTACTATACTTTGGAGATATTATCAAGAGGGGCCAGTCCTTGGAAATGGACACAGTAGTTGCCACAACAGACTCAAGCATAAATTTTGAAGATGGACCAGGACCACTCAGGGCTTTGTTCTGATGCACAGAGGCCACTCAATGGCCCCTAACAATAACAACAATAGTACAAACTGAAAGAAACAAACTTAATATATCTTGCTCTTTGAACTGGAACCACTGAGAATAGCATACAGTTTTATGTGTATGCATAGATGTCTCGATAATATGAGTGTGTTTGCATTCAGAACTTGAACATTTTAGCAACTGTAAATGAGATACCACTGCTGAACTAGAAAGAAGCAAACAGAATAGGAGTATAAGGGATGTCAGGTAATATTTGACTCCACCAGTGACACTTCTGTGTATGAGGAAAGATGATCAGATGTGAACGTCATTCTGCTCTGTCATGTTACTCACGCTGAACCAGACTACTGACTTCAACCTGAAACCCTAAGAGTGTTCTACTTTGTAGTAAGCCACTGAGATCTCTACACCGAGTCTGATATTTCAGAAGCAGGTCAACAGAACTGTTTTCTAACTTTCTACTAGTATTCCAGTGCTTAACTGTTTTCACCACTCAAAAGCTCCAGCTGCCGTCAATGAATTTGGAAAAGTCTCCCTAGGTTTCTGAGGTTTATCAAATATTAGTATTTGAAATTCCAGTTGGAGTCATTTCCCCTCCATGCAAGACAGGCTGCTTTCTCTGCATGGGACAATAGTTTCTCCTGTTACAACTTTTTGCTTCATAGCTATCAATGTAGACTAGAGCCATAAAAATACAGAAATAACATCCATCAAGATCTGAGGATGATATTACTGCTTAGAGCAGCCAATGTGCAGAGAGGACCATAGGGCCGACCCCACCAAGACACATGACGTTGCTTACTGACCTATAGCACTACGGGGGGAAACA
>NW_022111348.1:51975-54884 GCF_000313985.2 Echinops telfairi | reverse complement strand
TATGTAAGTTCAAAATCAAGCTGGAAAAATATTAAAACGAGGCTATGGGAGCCAAGTACAACCTTCAGTCTTTCTCACCTTAATTCCAAGATCATCTCAAGTACAGATATGACATATTGAACAAAAATGAAAGGAGACTTGATGGGCTGTGGGATGACATCAAGAACATTATTCATGAAGAAACCAAAGGTCATTAAAAAGTGAGGAAAGAAAGAAAAGAGCAAAGTGGGTGTCAGAAGAGACTCTGAAACTTGTTTCTAATTATTAAATAGATAAGGCACTTCATTAGAAACGAAGTTCTACGAGCATCTTGAGAAGTAAAGTATTATAATAAAATGTGCAAAGACCTAGAGTTATAAAACCAAAATGGAAGAACAAGTTTATGATATCTTAAGCTGAAAGAACTGAAGAAAAAAATCCAAGCCTTCAGTTGCTATAATGAAAGATCCTATGGGAAAAATATTGAACGATACAAGAAGCATCAAATGAAGATTAAAGAATACACATTACGGTACCAAGAAGAACTAGTTAAAATTCTACCATTTCAAGAGGTTGCATATAAACAAGAACCAAAAGTACTGAAGGAATAAGTCCAAGATGCACTGACAACATTACCAAAACCAAGGTGCCAAGTATTGACTGAATATAATCAAAATGCTTCAACAAATTTATGAAGCACAGGAAGCATCGCTGGAATGTTACTATGGCGGGTCTGGGGCCCCACCAGAACGATACTATTTGGGGTCCAGACCAAACCAGAATGGTGGGCCTGGGATCCACTGGAAATACCACCACCACCACCAACCCAACCCACCCAGAGATTATGTTTCGATGTAGGTTTCTGGAAGGCCCTCAGAAGCATACTTCTTATGGGGCTCCCGCACCCACCAGAGCATGCTTCGGTGGGGTCCCAGAGGCCCCCAGAAGCGTGTTTCCAGGTGATTCCTGCTCCGCACCCCACCGCCCACCTACCTCAGAGCATAGGCTGGTGTCAAAAGAAGTTAAAGATAATTATTGTTACTAAGCATTGTGCTCGGTCCCTGGAAAATGTTAATAATGAAAGACTTACTGGAGCATAAACTGTACTGAGGAAGACAAACTATTTAGATTGCACCATTTGTAGAACTGATGTTTACATGGACTGGAAGATTGAAAATTATTCACAAGCCATAGTCCACAACTGATCTACAAATTCAACCTAATTCCTATCAAGGTTCTTTTGTTTGTTTTTCTTCAGAAAATGACAAGCTGATTCTAAAATCCCTAAGGGCATGCGAATGTTTCAGTATAGCCAAAATAATCATGAAAAAATAACGTTTGGAGACTGCACCTTTCCTGATATGAAAACTTAGTGAAAATCTATATTAATTAAGATAATGTAGTACTGACATAGGGTAGGTATATAGATTGATGGGATATAATTTAGAGTCAAAAAATCAATCCGTAAATTTATAGTCAATTGATTAAACAAGAATGTCCAGAGAATTTAATAGAAAAAGTACTGTGATTTCAGTAAATGGTATCCTAATGAAACAAATAGATATCCTCATGAAAAAGAATAGTTTTTGACTCCTACCTTGCACTATATGCAAACACTAGCTCAAAATAGATCTTTAGACCTAAATGTAAAATCCACATATATTAAAATCTTAACAGAAAGATATATACATAAATGTTTGTGACCATGGATTGGGAATGGTTTCTTAAGATCTCTTGCATTTTAAGTAAGTATGTCATCTTAAGCATAAGCAACCCAAGGAAAAAGTACATATGTTGAACTTCATCAAAATTAAAATCCTTTGTTATGGGAAAGACACGATAAAGAATTTGAAAAAGACAATTTACATCATTAACTATCCATAAGTTAGATATCTAATAATCTAGTATATAGAATATATAAAGAATTGTTATGAGTCAACAACTAAGACAACCAATTAAACATTTGGCAAAAAATTAGTCACTACTCTAAAGAAATAACATAAATATTTAATCATAAACTCTCCAATTTGAGTGTAGATTTAGTCTGCTAAAAAAACAACAACAACACCTTCTGTAGCTTTAGGTTGAAGCTGAGGAATATTAAAACAAGTCCACATGAGCCAAAATAAGATTTTGAG
This sequence comes from Echinops telfairi, assembly GCF_000313985.2. Taxonomy (NCBI): domain Eukaryota; kingdom Metazoa; phylum Chordata; class Mammalia; order Afrosoricida; family Tenrecidae; genus Echinops; species Echinops telfairi. The sequence goes on along the minus strand of NW_022111348.1, from coordinate 52,767 downwards.
GATATCACCTTTCAACTTAGGGAACATTTCAAAACACATTTAATCCATTGAACATCAATGTCCTGATGAGCTGTAGGAGAATATCAAGAACATTATACATGCAGGAAGCAAAAGGTCATTAAAAAACAGGAAATCAAGAAGAAAAATTAAAGTAGACATCAGAAGAAACTCTGAAACGTACTCTTAATTGTAATTTAAGGTAAGGTAAATGGAAGAAATGATTAAGTCCAAGAGCTGAACAAAAAAATCTCAAAGGGCAGCTCAGGAAGACAAAGTATTAAACAATTCGTCATTCCGGAAATGCAACTCTATATGACAATGAAATGCCATTTTATGCACACAAGAAGGCTACAATAAAACAAATAATACAAATCATCTAGGATGGGCTGGACGTGTCTCTACCAGCCCCTCGGTGTCCCTGATAGTTCTTAGACTTGAAAGCATGGATTCCTACGTGGGTCCAAGCTTTTGTTGCTGCACGTGGAGTCTGGAGCAATTCAGGACTAAGAGCTCTGATGATGTAGTGGTTGCACGTTGAGCTGGGACTCGCATTGCATGATCGGCAGTTTGAAACAAACAGCAGTTCTGCGAGAGAAAGACTGAGTTTTCTATTCCCATAAAAAGTTATAGCCTCAGAAATGCACAGGGCGTTGCTGTGGGTCAACACTGATTCAGTGGTGGTCTTAGATGTCTGATACCTGATCCCATTGACACCTCGTGATCACAGAGGTTGGTGTGCTTCTTCTATGTGGACTTTGTTGCTTCTGAGCTAGATGGCCGCTTGTTTATCTT
>NW_022111348.1:42155-51619 GCF_000313985.2 Echinops telfairi | reverse complement strand
TGGTAGTTCATGGACCCCACTCAGAAGAAGCTGTATCAGGATGTGATAATAGAGAACTATAACAACTTGTTATCAGTGGGATATCAGGGATTAAAACCAGATACACTCTCCAAGCTGGAACAAGGAGAAGAGCCATGAATAATAGGAGATGAAATCCATCATATAAACCGCCCAGAAATCAAGAAAGTTGACAGTCATCTGAAAGAGCACTTTCAAAACCAAAGCTTTCTCGAAAGAATGGAGCCAGGCCATGGAAATAATGTATTGGAAAATATTGTTTTCCTGAGCAAGACCCATCTTCTTTTCATGCAAAATCATGATATGTTTGGTTTCTGTAGGGAAACTTTGAAATCCAATTCAAGTGTAGTCAACCAGAATAGAAGATTGGAAATAAAGAATCCTGCTGAGTTTAATGGCACTAGAAAAATCCTGCATAGAAAGCATGACCAATCTTATGGTAACATTAAATCCTCTGAAACTTCAAAACTCATCATCACTCAATCGCAAGTCTTGAAATAGCAGAGAATTCACAAAATACAGCAAGCCCAGGGATATGTTGAATGTGGCCAAGACTACATCAAGAAATATCACCTCATTCCCCATGGGAACAATTGTACAGAAGGAACTCCATGGATATAGTCAATATGGCAAAGCTTTGAGGATTTTCATGTTCATCCAACATCAGAAAACTCATACAGAAGAGAAACCCCATAGTGTCATTAACTATAGAAAAGGGTCCACTGTGAAGAACAGTCCCATCATACATCAGCAAACCCATATGGCTGAAAAACCGGACATTTACAGCCAATGTGGCAACAGTTTCACCATGAGGCACTGTCATATGGTGCATTGGCTCACACATTCTGGAGAGAAGCCCTATGTATGCAATGAATGTGGGAAAGACTTCACTGTGAAGAGTAACGTCATTGTTCATCAGCGAACTCATACAGGAGAGAGACCCTATATATGCAATGAATGTGGAAGAGGCTTTACGATGAAGAGCAATATTGTCCTACATGAACGATCTCAGACAGGTGTACAGTCTTACATATGCAATGAATGTGGAAAAGGCTTCGATGTGAAACACTCTCATTATACATCAACGAACTCATACTGGAGAGAAATCCTATATATGCAATGAGTGTGGACATACATTCACAACAAAACTCACTCTTGTTATACACCAGCGGACTCACACTGGAGAGAAATCCTACGAATGAAATGAATGTGGTAAAGCCTTCAGCCAGAAGATAAGTCTCATACAACATGAGCAGTGCCATACAGGCAACACTCCATTTGTATGTACGGAGTGTGGAAAATCCTATTGCCACAATATGGTCTGATTGCCCATCAGAGAATTCACACAAGAGAGAAACCATATGAGTGGCATGAATATGGGAAAGCTTTCACCACAAAGTCAGTTCTCAATGTACATCAAAGAACTCATACAGGAGAGAGACCATACAGATGCAGCAATTGTGAGAAGGCTTTCCCCCACTTATCAAACCTTGTTAAACAGAGAATGCACATCCAAGAAATCGGTGCATTTAGTCAAGTAAGAAGTTCCTTTCTTAGAAAGTCAGAATTCATTACATAAACATGATCTCATGTAGAAGGGTGTAAAAAACCAAGCAATCAGTGAATAAAGGACTGTGTGAAAGGTCTCTGAGGCAATTTAGCCCTCTGGAAACATCAGGATTAAAATATAATCAGGATGAGTCTGCATAAAGTAATGCGAGATGTACACCCTAAGGTGATTGAAGAATATGGCTGGAAGCAAAACTTGTTCAATGCAGTGAATGTGGTAGTGCCTTTAGTGATCATTACTGAACATTTTCTGTCAGCAAAAAACATTAAGAGATAAATGGAACATTTAATGTGAAAATGCCTTCGGACAATTGTCTGCAACTTGAGTGCATATTTATACCGAAGTAACTCCTACAAATAGACTATATAGATGTATTTTGTTGTTTCAATAGCTTGTCATTGAGCTTCTAGCTGATACTAATATAAGGACCATTCTGGGAAAGTGCTTAAAAAATAAAATTCTAGCAGCTATCGGAGTTCATCCACAAAGAAAACTTGAAAAAGACAATGACTACAACAGTATTTCGGTAATATATTTTGTTGCATTTTTATCACAAAATAGGGAAAATAAAATTTATGACTGTGCTAAAAAAATCATCTAGGATGTGGAAAAATCAGTGTCCTTATGCACTGAAAGATGGTGCAGTCTCTGGAAAACAGTGTACTAATTCCTCAAAATAGTATACATATTATCACGTTGTTATTGTTAGATATCATCAAAACAAATCACACGCATAGCAACCCTATGTATAATAGAAAAAAACACTGCTTTGTCCTGCACCATCCTTACAATTACTATAATGTTTGAGCCCATTGTTGCAGCCACTGAATCAATTCATCTTGTTGATGGTCTATTCTATTATTGTGATCCTTGTATGAAACTGATGTCCTTCTCCAGGGACTGATAACATATCCTTCTGATAACATCTTCAAAGTATGAGGGAAGTCTTGGCATCATCGCTTCCAATCATCTGTACTTGTTACAAAACAGATTTGTTAGTTCATCTGGCACTCTATTGTAATTTTAGTATTCTTTGTGAACTCATAGTTCAGATGCATGATTTCTCCTCAGGTCCCCCGTATTCATTGTCCTGTTTTCATGTCCATTTGAGCCCACTGGAAATACAACAGCTTGGTTCAAGAGCGGCTTAGTCCTCAAAGTGATGTGTTTGCTCTTTAACATTTTAAATCAGTGGTTCTCAACCTGTGGGTCGCGACCCCATTTGGGCTGGAACAACCCTTTCACAAGAATCACTGGATTAATAGCAGTAGCAAAATTACAGTTATGAAGTAGCCACAAAAATAATTTTATCGTTGGGGGCCACCGCAACGTGAGGAACTGTATTAAAGGGTCACAGCATTAAGAAGGTTGAGAACCACTTTGCTAGACCCAAGGTAATGCTGAAGCACACATACACGGTGTTGTCTAAGGCAGTTTAAGCCTACAAATGTTGCAAGCAGACAAGGACTTGCCCAGACCCAGCATCCCAGAGTGGGAGGTGTTATCCTGGTGGGTGTGGTTTTCCCCCAGTATAAATGTAAGTGGACTCTCTCTCTAAGCTGTGCAGCTTTTGGCCAGGTCCAGGAATTCACCAGAGTTGTGGATCTCTAGACATGAGACATCATCTTCCCATTTCTCCTATATAGCTTGGATTCATCCATCTGCGCAGCCTCCCATCTAACCTGCTCATCTTGGATTCCTCAAGCACTCGATCAAGCGAAAGGTCTACAATGATATTTGAGACTTGCCAGTGTCTACAACTGTGAATTGAAAAGGTCAGTAGTGTGACTAGAATTTTTTTTCCTAATATTTCAGACAGGGTAACGGGATGGGAGAAAAACTGTGCTTTGTACTCTGGTAAAGGGTACAATCTCAAAAACTCACTAGGGATGTTCTACCCTGTGCTTTAGGGTCTCTGTGAATCAGCATTGACTCAATATCTTTCAGTGACTACGGGTGCTGGGGTCAAGATTGTGGAGGGCTGGGATCACCCACTTGGCTCTCCCTGAGGTCTGAGCAGATGCAGCTGGCCATTCATGGGTCAGGATTTCTTCTGTAGCAGATTCATCAGAATGAGCACAGGGACCCAGTCAGCATCTTGGAGCTTGCCATCCGGAGTTATGTTGGAACATGAGACTTCACCCATTGCTTCTCTGGAGGGGCTGTCCATAGAATTTTTCCACCCTTGTTCATGACAGTTTTTGTCCAGAGATAGAGGGAGAAGGTGAAATTCAGGGTGGAATCCTGGCCCTTAATTTCGTTGCCCCTGGCTGTTCTAGCGACAATCTCACAGGACATCTTTTGCTTTGAGAGCCAGTTGTCTTCATATTCTAAGTTTCCAGAGTTTTCAGATAACATTTGATATTAAGTTGTTTTAGTTTATGGTGGCCCGTGTTTGTCAGAGAAGAATTGTGCCTCATAGGGTTTTCAAAGGTTGGTTTTTCAAAAGAAAGTCACCAGGTCTGTCTCTTAAAGTGTCTCTGAGGAGAAACCAACAATCTTCTAAGTCAGCTGCTAAACATTTTAATTATTTGTGTTATTGGGGGTTCCAAGTTTAAAGAAAACTATTAATTTCATATTTAAGCAAGAAGAAAAATGACACATTTTTCAGGTTTTTATTTTGGAGACTTTAAAGATTTTTTTAAAGTAAAATCTTCTTTTTAAGAGTTTTGGGTTTGCATTTATATTTGCTTTGTTTCATTTTCTACTAAAATTCTCTAAGGCTTTATAAAAAAGGCTTTGCATTTCATTTGCTGTTGCTGATGTTTCTGAAATGGTTGCTAGGTGTGGCATATGAGTAGATCAATTAAAATCAGGGGGAGATAACATATGTCTAAATAAGAGACCGTGACAGGATTTTGACAATGGCATCTCGGTGAGTCTAACCCAATAAGAATTGAGTTGGAAGATTACATTCCTGTAGTGAGAATATTTCTTATAGAATCTAAAATTTAGATGCATAATTCATTAGTTCTGTATATGGATTAGAAAATGTCTGTCATTGATGGGATGTTTTAGGATACTCTTGTTGTTAAGGAATTAGGAATTGGCTGTGACTCATACTTACCCTAAGAACTAATAGTTAGCCTATGTCAAAATGGTGTAAATACAGGCCAATATATGGTCATCCTAAAAATCATAATGTTGGAGCTGATTTCTGCAGTTATCACATCAATCCAGCTCAATGAATTGTTTATACTAATAAGGAGTTTATACTAATCACTGCTATAAAACCATTAATGTAATCATTCAACTTGTTAATTTTGTTTTCAAATATCCTATTCACTTTATGTCTCTGATTTTCCTTGCAAGAGTTGATAGAAGAACTTCTCTAATCTTCCTTGCCAAGATGCTGATAGAAGATCTGCTCCGATCTTCCTTGCAAGACATCTCTGATCTTCCATAGAAGATGCTTAAAGAAGACTTGCTCTGATCTTCCTTGCAAGATGCCTCTTATCTTCCTTGTGAGATGCTGATAGACAATATCTTTTACACTGGACCAGTAATGTGGGTTATTTTGCCTCCTATTCACCCTTAGCCCTCACCCTCCCTGCTGCCCTTGCCAGCAATAAAAACAAAGTTTTTGCCTAAGCATAGGTTTAGCATATAAAACTGGAAGAATAAGGATGAGAATTTGTGTTTTGGGTTATGAGATTGTATGTTTACTCTATTATTGACCTGTGGTAATGTGTAACCAGTTAATGAGTTATTAGCAAATGCATTTAAAACAATGCCGCTGTGAGGACTATGCTCAGGTCCATAGGCACATAGGCGGTCCTGACCCCGGTCATGGTACTTTCAACGGCCTCATCTGCATGTGAAGGCTGGACGGTGAATAAGGAACACTAGAGAAGAACTGATGCATTTGAATGATGGTGTTGGTGAAGAATATTGAAAATACCATGGACTTCCAGAAGAACAAACAAATCTATTTTGGAGGAAGTACATGCAGGAAGATTCTTCTATGCATGTCAAAATATTGCTTCACATTTTTGGACAAGTTATCAAGGGTGAGTTGTACCTGGGGAGGGACATCATGCTTAGTAAAGTAGACAGCAAAAAAAGTGGAGGACCATCTAATAAAATGGATTGACACGCACACACATAAAAAGGATACATTTATTCTTATTCACATTTGTAGTCGTTTGTCTAAGTACTTACAGTCGACAATTCATCAATATTGGGTAATGAATTCCATCCCTAAGTATTAGTGTAAAATGCCAAGAAAATAGAAATTCAAAGAAGTATTTATCAAATATATTGTCTAGTAATTACAAGACATAATGAAGTCTCACAATTTCTAGCTTATGTGTCATTTATTGAAATGCTACAAGCATCATGATATATTCTTCAGGGGAAAAGGATGAAAATATAACAATATGTTCAGCAAAATTAATATTTCACTACATCTGTGGAAGTTTTTAGGTATGATGTATGTTTGGTGTGTGTTGGAAATGTCAAAGAGATCATGAAAATTTTGTTGGAAAGAAATGCAAAAAAAAAAAGAAAATAGACTAATTATTTAGAAATCCCTCCTCAGGCTCTCTCTGTACCTGGTCACCACAATGTATCCTCATTGCTCCTAAAGCCCAGCTCAACCATCTGCCAAGGTATATATTTTTATGTGCTCCCTTTCCCTTCCTGTACAGCACAAGGTCATATGCTCACAACTCAAAAATATCACTGCAGGTGAAAACTGACTTCTGGACATATCCTTCTGGAAAATCTTCTCTGGAATGATGTTTCAGACTTTCCTGCAATGGAGCACGTAGTGAGTTTTGTGTGTTAACTGAATACATGAGCAGGTGTCCACACGAAGGAACCCAAGGCAGTAATGGTGCAGAGCTCTTAGATACACTTTGGGGATCAGAAGAAAGAGACTAAGATTCAGGTGCGCCTGATCCACACCATGATATTTTCAACATCCTCATATGAATATGAAAGGTGGACCATGAGAAGAAAAGCAAAATGAGAGTCCATCCATTCAACTTATCAGCTTTCTAGCGATGAATATTGAAAGTAACATGTATTATAAGAACAATAAAAAATATATAAATCTTAGAAGAAATGCAAACAGAATGATGTGTAGAAGAAAGAATATTGAAATTTCTTTTTTTGACTTTAAACACGTTATCATGATGTAACAGAGAACATCATTTTTGATGATCTGTTGATGATCAGCAGAGAACCTGGAGAAGAACATTATTTTTGGTAAAACAGGACAAGGAAAAGAAAAATATTCAATAAATGGACTGATAGAGTCGCTGCAACCACGGACTCTTATGTAACCACACCCATGAGGACTGGGCTGCGTTTGCTTCACTTGCACAGACTCCACGAGGCTGAAAGGACTCAATGGCACAAAACAACAACAACGACCACTATTAAAACCTATCCCTTTGGTCCCGGAAGTTTTGCAGATTTCATCTATTACAAAAATAATTTAGAAAGATATTTTAGGAATTTATTTTAGGCACACATGTGCCTCTGGCCTTTGGGTCATGAGCCAGCCTCGAGACTTTGTAAATTTAGATCTAATTTGTCTTTTATGGTCCATGCTTAGGTTTTACTATATAATCATTCCTCATAAACCCACATCTTATATATCCTTTTAAGAATGCTATGAAATCATTGTTTATGTTTAGAACCTGCCTCATTTTGAATTGTTGTTGCATAGTCTGAAGCATAGGTCCCAAGTAATTCTTCTCCAAATGGCTAATTCTTCCACAAGCATTTATTGAAGAAATCCTTTATTGGATGATCTTAGCACTTAATTAGATCAGTTTACATTAGATATATAAGTTCGCTTTTGTACTTTTCATTGAGTTACATTGTTTGCGATGGAGTTCTCAGGTGAAACAAATGTTGGGTGGTTCCAACCCACACTGCAGTGCCTTGGAAGTTAGGCTTAGTGAACTACTTCTCAAAGTAAAACAAGAAAATCAGTTTTATTCTGCACAACATGGTCCACACTGCGTCAAAATCACATCGCAGGAAACAAAAACAACACTGGGTGGCTTTAAAAAATTACTATGAGCATATAGAAACTGTGGTGACACTGTGGTTAGGGCATTGGACAACTAAAACCCAGCTGTTACAAAGAAAAACTAAATTGTTTTTCTCATAAAACTCACAGGTCCTTATGAGTGGCTTCATGTCCTTATTGACAAGCACAGCAAGAGACCTCTGCCCTGCCTGCTAAGGGGATAATCAAAGGACTGTGTGAAAGAAGACTCCGTGAACACCTTAACCTTGAAGCCAGCCCCCAGTAAACGTCTGGCACTGGACTGTACTAAAGATAATTCTCACCCAGAGCAGCATCCCCGATAAAACTGAAGGGAACGAGGTATGAGGACCAAAGATGAATTAAGCAAATAATTTCAGAGCTGCTTGACCATCTGCAGATCAGCAGCACCCTCCAATTTGAAACATCCACCTAAAACCTAGAAGTGTTCCCCTAACCAGTATGTCTTCTCGCCTCAAGAGGGGGACCCACTGTGCTCCCAGAGTGAAGGGTATATTATCTCATCTTAAGGTGTTTTTCTCAATTCACAAGAGAGACCCACTTCATTTCTGTTGAAGTGACTCTATGCTTTAATAATCTCATGGCTTAACTCTTTGCTGCTGTGTGTGTATGTGTGCGTGAGTGAAGCTTAGCTCCGGACCAGAACCAAGCACCTGAGTTTTGAGATTACTCATTCCTTACTCATGCGGGGAACTGAACTTCAGGATTTGCAGTCTCAGAAGTCCTACAAAGAGTCACTGGGAAGTAGAATCACATCCATGGTAATGGGGTGATGAAATCTCACCCCCTGTTATTCTTCCCCCACTCCCCTAGAAGCCCGACTTATAAGAAACAGGTGACTGTTTCTCGGTCCCCTCTATGACCCTTAGGAAGAAATCCAGCCCCGGGAACCATTTGTATATGTTGTAGCAGCAAGGTGCCCTGGAGTCCATGTGTCAAGGGTGCCTTTATCTCAGCGTGCATCTCCGTAATGTTGTTGCTGTTAGGTGACCTCGAATTGATTTTGATCATAGTGACCCTGTGTACTATAACAGAACAAAACACTGCCTGGTCCTGTGTCATGCTCAAAATTGTTCTTATACTTGAACCCAGTGTTGCAATCCCTGCATCAATCCATCTTGTTGAGGGTCTTCCTCTTTATTTTGGATACCCTTCTGCTTTACCAAGCATGATGTCCTTCTTCAGAGACTGATCTCTGCTTAAAACATGTACAAAGTATGTAAAATAAAGTCGCACAATACTTGTCTCTAAGGAATATTCTGGCTGATGGTTGATCAACATGATAAATCCAAGTAATGCAGCTGAATTCAACATATGAAAAAATTTGAAAAGTACAATGATGTGTTGCTCATATATTTACCACAATAAACACTTTAAAAAGTAACCGACACATGAACATTTCATCAGACAGCCAGGCACTGAGCGGAATACTTGTCAGCACAATAATTTATTAACATCTGATATAAAATCTGAAGAGAAGTTATGGCATAAATTAGAAATTAAATCTATATGTGCACTCTTACTAGTACTAGCTACTTTAATTGTCAAAAATGATAATTCTGAATAAACAATAATAATAGACATGCATTATAAGTTTGTAATATAGGGAAATGTAAGTGATATAACAAAGAGAGAACAGATAGGGAGAGGAATGGGATGTTTTGACAGGTGCAACCAAGGGGTAGGTTCTAACAGTGCACCTTTAGCTAGCAGCCATGGGTTTAAGCCTTGTGCTTCCAAGTTCCTTATACTGTGACCTACAATATGTAGGAGGCACTCACATAATTAATATGTATTTGTAGCTATGTAGAGTGATGATAAACAAGTGTTTTCCTATCTCAATACCATGAC
>NW_022111348.1:34200-41423 GCF_000313985.2 Echinops telfairi | reverse complement strand
CATTTCCTTTGTTTGAATTTAAGAGACAATAGTACAGTCCCCGAGGAAATGATGTTGGGTTTGCACCACTGACCTTGGGGTTAAAAGCCCAATACTTAGCTTTCAACATCACCACTCCTCTTTATTTTTCTGTTCAATGGGGACAATTTCACAGGTTGTTATAATGTTACTCTCATGCTAACGGCAGGTTTATTTATATGATGAACATCATATTTTCTATATTTTCAAGTAATTAAGTTGAAACTAAGAAAAAAACTCTGCAAATCACGTGACAGAATTTCATAAGGACAATCACTTCCATGCAATACCTTTTACAGAAGTTTCACAATTCAAGCCTGTCTGGGAAGGCCATTTAGGAGACGATAATACACTTCCTGCGATTGTAAATAGCGATCCCCCTAAATCTCTTTGAGAGCAGTGAGAACAAAAGCAACTGAAGTCAAAGCAGAAAGCCACATCTGTGCTCAGCCCTGCACCTGCTCCTGCTCCTGGGCCTGTGCTGTGAGTCCTGAGCGCCCCCTGCTGGTCCCAGCTCCCCAGGATGTCCTGCAGCATAGTTTATGTGAGCACCACCCTGACTTCCCTGTCTGTGTCCACCTGCACTGTAATACACCGATGTATCCTCAGTGCTCTCAGAGGTCAGGGATTGGGAGAACTGCTTTTGGGAAGGGTCAAGGTCACTACCAGAGTGAGCAATAGTAGGAGATCTCCATACACCATGACCTCTCCCTGGGTGCTGCCTGATCCAACCCCAAACACCTTCTCTCTGACACTGACCCCATGGTATGACCAGCACCTTCAGGAGAAAGAGGGGGAGGAAGGAGATAGACCTTTCTGAACCAAAGTCACCCTTGCTCAAAAGGATCCAGAATCTCCTCCTGGTAAGGCCACTTTTAACCAGGAAACTATACCAAGCATTTTCGTTATGAGTGCAACTGACCAGTCAAAGATTTGGGACCCATGAGCAGTTTGGTAATGCCAAAGCACCAGGGTTCCACCCAAAGATTTTCACAAAGCTGTTTCCCAAATCAAGTTGTATGCAGGCAGGTGAGTCAAGTAAGAAAGCAAGCAAATGAATAAATATGGAGATCATGGCTACTTATTGGGGGAAAGTTCCAGTAATGTTGGGAATGGTTTTTTTTGTAAGAAAAGAGCCAGGAAATTTGACCTGAGGATTTTCTTTTCTATTACGACAATGCACCCGCTCATTCTTCAAGGGCAGCAAGGGATGAACTCTGAGAATTCCATGAAGAAACCTGACCTCATCTGCTCTATAGCCCTGCTGTTACTCAGAAGTCAGAGTGGGCTACTCCAGAGAAACCCAACCCAGTCAGAGGCATCGGTGCCCCCATGTGGGGAGATGCCTCCCTGTCGTGTCAGTGGCCTGTGTTCTTGTTCTCTCTCTCTAGGAGACAGCAGACACTGTGTCCTCTGGTGCTGAACTGAGAGGTGCCTCTGAGACTCCTGCTCTGCAGCTGCATCAGGCTGAGGGTTTCTGCCCCTCTCAGGAAGGGGTTCTCTCACCGTGTCTCTTGCACAGTAATACATGGCCGTGTCTGAGTCCTTCAGGCTGCTCCACTGCAAGTACATGGTGCTGATGGAGTTGTTGTGGAGATGGTGACTTTTCCTGGGAAGGATAGGTACTACTTTCTTTGAGAGTATTCAGGATCAATCCTTCCTATCCATTCCAAGCCCTTTCCAGGGGTCTGCCTAATACAGCGGATCCAGCTTCCAGTAAAGCTGTACCCAGATGTCTTACAGGAGATCCTCAAAGATTCCCTGGGTCTCTTCACCTCTGCTCCAGACTTCACCAGCTGCACCTGAGCACAGACACTGTGGAGACAGGATTGGAGTTCAGACATTCCCTCTTCACACACACACATACCCCTCCATTCATCTCAAACCCTGTGGCGATCCTGACCTGGGAGAAGAGCAATGAGGAGAGCTAGGGTGGCAGACCCCATCTTGCAAGGAGGATGGAAAGGAATCACACTGCGGTCCCCAGATGGGTGGTGAGAAAGCTTCCCCTGTGGAGGTAACATGTGGGTAAAAAATGGATGTCTTCCACTTTGCATATTTCTGCCTTGCCCTCCATGTCAGACTCTTCCAGCCTTATAACCCTGGAAACCCAGGGCAGGGTGAGGTGCGATGCAGGTCTTTGGATTGCTGGGAGGGACAGAACCTGGTCCTAGTAACATCCTGCAAAGCACACACACACACACACACACACACACACACACACACACACACAGAGGCACTGGCACCTCTCCCACAGAGAGTTTTGAACTATGGATCTCCACTCAGTGCATCTCTCAGTCCATACCTGGGGAGGAGTGGTTTCAAACCCAGAGTGAATCTGCAGCCCAAGGAGCCCGGATCCTCACAGATGGCTCTTCCTTACTGTCTTTGGGGAATTATGTCCAGGATAGAAAGTACCTCTGTCTCTTAGTGAAGACTTTGAAGACTCTGATCTCACAAACGGCCCCTTCTCAGTAGACCTCTCAGATGCCTCCTAGTGCCCAGGTCTGTCCTGTGCTTCCTGCTGCCTGAGGAGAGGAAACAAATCTCAGGGAATGTAAGTTTTACTCAGAGTTGCCAGGCAAGTCTGTGCAGATTAAAGACACAGATGAGTGTGTCATTCTTTGAAAACTCATGGTAAATCTGGCCCTTGTTACTGTCTCTCTGACAGTGTAGCTCTGTTCAGAAGAGAAGTTAAAAGTCCAATATGGACAATATTTCACTTTCATCAATTTCATATTCTGTCCCTAAACATTTCTCTGATCTAAACTAAAGAAAACAATCAGTGTGTTAAACTTTTTTCTCTCTCTCTGAGGAGGCCATGTGGTTCAGGGAACACCAAGAACCGCTGACATAACAGCCTACAAAGACAACATTCTACATCTGGGTCTTGAGAGCAGTGACTGGGGACTTTAAACCACATGAGGTGCAGCTAATTGTCTCTCCCTTTCCAGAGTGATGACAATTGAAGACACATGGAAACCATTCATCCAGTGCTGTAATGAGTCATGGACCTGAGTCTCCTGAACTCTAAGACCAGAAGAAATAGATGGTGCCTTGTCATCCGTACCCACTTCTTTGGAAAAGATGGCATTAGAAGGTCTTGGGTAGAGTGGGATAAAAAGTAAAACAACACACACACAAAGAAAATAAAAAATAAAAAGACTGGGCGTACTGGTTGGGTAGACTTGTGGAAGTCCTGAGACTATGGCTGTCAGCTTCCCTTCAGGCCTGGGACTGAACTCACCCCTTGGAAAAACTTCCAGGCAAGAAATTGTCAAGCCTACAAGGGAGCAATAGTCCAGGGAGATAAAATTACCTTAGAATAACCAAGCTTCTGAGAATAAAAGGGCAACATTCATCCAGGGGAAAGTTCAAAATGTTTGGAAAGAAAAGGTCATTGTAACAGGAGTTTGTGTGTATTGCAGTCAATGAAATGAAACAAAAGTGTATGAATTGTTGAATGAACACTAATCTTTTTGGTATACCTTCATGTAATCCACAAGACAAAGTAAAGAGAAAATTAAATAAAAACGTGTCCCCCTCAATTTTCTCCTGATGAGGAGAGAGCACATCAGGTTGTGCTTTGTGCTTTCTGGGTCTACCGAGAAACAAGCCAAGACCAAGATTCTCTGGGGTCGGTGGTTATGCAAAAAACATCTAAATATTGGTTCTCCGAGGCAGGAAGAGGACTGAAAACTATGACACAGGAGAAAATGGGACAGTGGAGGCCCAAAATTCTGCTAAGAAACCTGTATCTTCCTCGTCATGCATTGAGTCTTGAATCAGGGTCATGTGCCTATTTGGCCTGAGACCCTGTGCCGTCCCTTCGTGGTGGTTACAATCTAGTCTCACATAGCTTCTTCCCTTACCTACTTGTATCTGCATCACTGCATGCATCAAATAAATGGTATATTCCTGTTGTGGGGACCCAGTTACTTGAGATAATCTCTTGAGGAGTGAGTCACTTTTTATAGCATCCGTGTACAACACATTACTTTTAATGAAACGCCTCATGTTGTAGTTTGTGCATTTCGTCTCCAATTTATCTCAGGATAGACAAGAGTGTTTTCTGAACACCATCTGCCTGGACTTAGCTTAAACCCCTGAACCAGAATACACAATGGCACTGGAGCCTGTTGAATGAGTTTCTCTTTCTCTCTCTCTCTTCCTTCCATACATTTTCCTATCTCTGCTCTATATCTATCTATCTATCTATCTATCTATCTATCTATCTATCTATCTATCTATCTATCTATTAAATGGTCTACCAATCTACTGAACTATCGATTTAGCTATCATCTATTTTCTCTGTATATACTGTCCATATCTTATATCTGTCATCTATCTGTATTTATCAATCTATGTTTCTGTTTCTCTTTCCATCTATTTCATGCTTAACTTTTTTCTGAAATAAACCCAAGCTTAATGGGAGCAAATGTGTTTTGTTCTTGGTGGAGTATGCTATATATTGGTCATTGATTTTAGTTTGCTAGACCCATTTATTTGTTTACTTATTTGATTCTTGATGTCCTTATGGATCTTCTATTTCAATATTACGTCCATAATAGAAAATGTTGAATTGAAATACTCCACGATTTGGCTGCATTACGCTGTTATTTATTTGTTCTTCTTCATATTGAGTTGTATTCCATGCTGAAGGCTGCAGTATTTGAACTTCATCAGCAAATGTTTCAGGCCAATCTTTCAGCAAGCAAGGTTTTGCGACTTGCATATTGCAGATCGTTAATATGCTTTTCCCCCAAACCTGGTGCCATGTTTTCCTTCCTTCATAAAATTCCAGCTTCTCAGATTATTTTCTCAGAATATACATTTAATAAATATGGGGAGAGAATGAAATCCTGTCACATTGGAAAAGAACTGAAAACCCAGAAATAAAATCATCAGCATACAGGCAACTGATCTTTGATAAGGGCCCCAAAAATATCAAATGGGAAGCGGATGCCCTCTTCATCAAGTGGCGCAGGGAAAAAAAATGGATATCTACCTGCAGAAAAATGAAGCAAGACCATTATCTCATTCCATGCACAAGAATAAACTCAAGGTGGATCATGGATTTTGAGGTCAAACCCCAAACTATTAGGGCCATCAATGAGGGAATTTGGACAAACCTGAGAACTTTGGTGCAGGGAATACCTAGACTATCAGATATAGATAAGCGAACAAATTCAGAGGGGACACAAATGGCCAAGTTACATATACTGAAGATAAAACACCTGTGTACATCAAAACAATTCACCAAGAGAGTAATAAGAGAGCTTACAGACTGGGAAAACATCTTTAGCAATGACACACCAGACAAGGGCCTTATAACTAAAATCTATAACACTCTGCTAGTTTACAAAAAAAACACCTGGACTTGTAGGTATGTACAGCCATTATGGAATGCGATTTGGTGAAATCTAAAAGAGATGGAAATCGAGCTACCATAGGACCCAGCAATGCCCCTATCTGGCATATACTCAGAAGAGGCAAGAAATAAACCACAGCCACATAGCTGTGCTCCAATGCTTATTGCGGCGCAGTTCACAATCGCAAGGAGTTAGAAACAACCTGGATTTCCATCAACAGATGAATGGATTTAACAACTGTGTTACATACATACAATGTAGTATTACACATCCATAAACAGCAGTGATGAATGCATGAAGCATGTTGCTGCATGGGAAGAATTGAAGGAAATTATGCTAAGTGAAGTAAGCCAAGCATAAAAGGACAAGTAAAACATAAGTCCACTGAGATAAGCTTACAAAGCAAAAGGAACATAGGGGAAAAGCTACTATATGCATATATTCCTAAGGTAAAGTCCAGGTAGTATGTCGGGGATCAGACCCAATCCAGGGATACATATGGCAGTCAACAAATAAGGAGGGGAAAAGCAAGAAATGGGGGAGGGGGGTCATTGGTAAGCGGGGGCACAGGGCACTAATACAACCAAGGGGAGGATATCATTCAAATCTCCATAGGAGAGGGAGAGAGGAACCAGACCTCAATTCGGTGTGCCAAGAGGAGAATGCAACATGCCAGCATGATGCAGCAAGCCAACAGAGAGGTCTGCGGGGGGGAGGGGGAGGGAATCCCAGCTGCATAGACAGCCCCCCTGCCTGAAGAATGATCACTCTGATGGTTCCCGGCAGTACTGATGGAGAGTACTGAAGGACAATGGACTATAAAGGACAGCACTGAAGCTACGTCTCCAGGAGAGGGGCACTTCTGAACAGAGCACACGGAGCAATCTAAGAGGGAAAGAGAGAGAAGAACACACCCCTGGTCCACCAAGCCCAAGGACGATATTCCTGCTGGGAGCAGCCAATGCACAGAGAGAACAATAGGGCTGGCCTCACCAAAAGACACGATTTCCATCACTGACCAATAGCACTACAGGGAACAACACTGAAGACACAGTGTGGGAATTGTCCCCAATCTGACCCCACCACAGAGCAGCAAGGGGAGCAAAGCAATGAAGCCCCTGAGGAATCCCCCAAATCGACTTTGGATCCAGAGTGTGGCACCCCATCAGATTCAATTGGAAAACACTCACAAAGGTCAACAAACAGACCTGGAACTATTTATAGGCTTTTCTTTTTTGTTGTTGTTTACTTTTTGTGCTTATTATTGTTCTTGCATGTCTATCTAGATAAGGTAGGTGAGGTAAACTAACCCGAGGAGAAAACAATGGGACTGATAGTTCCAGGAGGGACACAGGAGAGGGGGAGGCAGGGGAAAGGAATGGGGGAACCAACAAAATCAGGGACAAGGAACAACAAGTGATCTAAAATTGATGGTGAGGAAGGCATAGGATACCTGGTGGGACTGAATCAAGTGCAAGGCAGCCAAGAGGAATTACTGAAAATCGAATGAGGGTTGAACATGATAGTGGGACAAGAGAAAAGTAAAAGGAAATAGGGAAAAGAACTAGGAGGCAAAGGACATTTATAGAGGTCTAAATTTAGGTTTGTATTTATATATATATATATATATAATGATAAGTAAATTGATCTATGTACATATATTTATATGTTACATATTAAGGTAGCAGGTGGACATTGGGCCTCTATTCAAGTACTCCCCAATGCAAGAACACTTTGTTCTTGCTCACCTTCTTTGATGCTCACCTTCCCAGCTCATTCACTGAAGGCAAAATGGGTACATAAGCAAATGTGATGAAGAAAGCTGGTGCTTCC
>NW_022111348.1:32862-34100 GCF_000313985.2 Echinops telfairi | reverse complement strand
AAGAATAACGGGTGGTGAGATTTCATCAACCCATTACCATGGATGTGATTCTACTTCCCAGTGACTCTTTATAGGATTTCTGAGACTGTAAATCCTGAAGTTCAGTTCCCCGCATGAGTAAGGAATGAGTAAGTTCAAAACCCAGGTGGTTGGTTCTGGTCCGGAGCTATGCTTCACTCACGCACACATACACACACAGCAGCAAAGAGTTAAGCCATGAGATTATTAAAGCATAGAGTCACTTCAAAAGAAATGAAGCAGGTCTCTCTTATGAATTGAGAAAAACACCTTAAGATGAGATAATATACCCTTCACTCTGGGAGTACAGTGGGTCCCCCTCGAGGTGAGAAGACATACTGTTTAGGGGAACACTTCTAGGTTTTATGTGGATGTTTCAAATTGGAGGGTGCTGCCGTTCTGCAGATGGTCAAGCAGCTCTCTAATTATTTACTTAATTCATCTTTGGTCCTCATACCTCGTTCCCTTCAGTTTTGTCGGGGATGCTGCTCTGAGTGAGAATCATCTTTAGTACAGTCCAGTGCCAGACATTTACTGGGGCCTGGCTTCAAGGTTAAGGTGTTCATGGAGTCTTCTTTCACACAGTCCTTTGGTTATGCCTTTAGCAGACAGGGCAGTGGTCTCTTGCTGTCCTTGTCAATAAGGACATAAAACCACTCATAAGGACCTGTGATTTTTATGAGAAAAACAATTTAATTTTTCTCTGTAACAGCTGAGTTTTAGATGTCCAATGCCCTAACTACAGTGTCACCACGGTTTCTATATGCTCATAGTAATTTTTTTTTAAGCTACCTGGTGTTGTTTTTGTTTCCTGTGATGTGATTCTGACCTAGTGTGGCCCATGGTGTGCAGAATTAAACTGATTTTCTTGTTTTACTTTGAGAAGTAGTTCACTAAGCCTAACTTCCAAGGCACTTTGGCATGGGTTGGAACCACCCACCATATGTATCCCCTGAGGACTCCATCGCAACCAATGTAACACAATGAAAAGTACAAAAGCAAACTTATATATTGAATGTAAACTGATCTTCTAATTGAGTGCTAAGATCATCCAATAAAGTATTTCTTCAATAAATGCTTGTGGAAGAATTAGCCATCTGGAGAAGAATTACTTGGGACCTATGCTTCAGACAACAATAATTCAAAATGAGGCAGGTTCTAAACATAAACAATAATTTCATAGAATTCTTTAAAGGATATATAAGGTGTGAGTTTATGAG
>NW_022111348.1:30535-32762 GCF_000313985.2 Echinops telfairi | reverse complement strand
GGCTGCTAAACTTTGAAACCAGATTTTCTGATGTCATGTTCAGTACATCATTGGTAGTATAGAAACAGACTTGGGCATCTGCTTTTGAGCCAGTGGGTCACATAATAATCAACAATGTATATATCATTTTACTACCATATCTGAAATAAATTTTACCTTTTTTACACCAGTGTGTCTACATGTGAACACACAGTAGTGACATTGGCCAATAGTTGATAATTGGGATTAACATTTTCTGATCCAACAGTGCATACTTAGGAATTTTGACTCCCCCTTTATTATCCTGACTTTATGTTGTTTTCATATTATTAGGTCGCATTTCAGACCAACATTTTTGTATCTTCACTTCCACTTCTTGGATACATAAGTTAGTTTTGTAATGAGGAGGGTGCAATTTTTTCTGCTGGAGTGTACTCGTCCTAGCCTTTCAAAAGATTGGGGTCCTGTCTTCTGAAGGAAAATCACTTAACTTTTTGTTTCAGGGAGATTCCCCACATTTCTATATTCTTTATTTATGCATTCTGTTATGTACTGGTGAACAGTGGGTATAAGTTTTTTGGATATGAATGTAATTTATTGACATTTGTTCATTTTTATTAGTTCAAAACAACATTTTTATTGTTCATTATTAGTTCAAGTTAAGAATGTCATGTGTCTGAGATAAAAGACATAGGTTTAAATTCATATTTTTGATAAAGAAATTCTGCACTCAAAACTGTTCTCAAATAACTGTATCCCAGGGGAAAACATGGCGGCCAGAAAGAATCATCTAGTGAACTGAACCAGTCACACTCAGAATATAATAGACTATTTTTGCGAGTTTTTTTCCCTTTAAAAAAATCATAACCCGCCCCCACCCCCAACCAACCCAGAGTACCCAGAATTCTGCGTACCAGCAAGTTTCAGAGGCTCCCTCTCCTTCAACTTGGCAACTAACCAGTTCTGGGAATTACCTACTGATGACCTCCTCCTGATTAGAAACATCCTCACAATATCTCAGACCTCTATTCCTCTGCCTATTTCCAATCTGGGACCCCTGAATTGATGATGTATAATCTGGTGTGGCACAGAAACCCAATAGATTTCCACTGTTTATCATATGACATTTCCCCTTAAACCTGGGAAACAGTGTCACCAAAAAAGGGATCCTTTTTTTATAAATGCAATGACATTGACCTGATGCCCCCCGCAACGCCTGTATTAAAAAAAAAAAGTGATAAGCGACTCTGGTAGATTACTATATATACTATGTATGCCACACCCACCACTGCCTCGAGACCCACTCCCCTTTTCTCAGTAACACACACTTCATATATTGTAACAAATACTAGCACACCTCGTGATATGTCCTTTTCCAATTTATCAAAAATTATACTACGTAGGAGACCATTTATGATTAATATCATCACTGAAACTGAACTCTTGGGTTAATATCTCCTTTTTGTGGTACCAAACCATCTCTATCAATCTTTCTTTATCTCCACACAACACTATTTATGGCCACTATCTGATCTTCCTACTCTAACCCAAAGAGTCAACGCCTTTCCCTCTACACAACCTTCAAACTAACACATAAACTGCAAGTGGGGCAATATGCCACACAAACAAAAGACAGCAGCATATCCACAAAAAATATAGGTCAACAAAGGTAAACAATGGATGATTCCCCAAACAAATTGAACACACAGAAAGTGAAGTCATTGAATTACCAGAAAGAGAATTATGCTTAGGACCAGACAAGAGTCTTGAAATGAAAATAAAAAATTGAGCTCCTAAGAACCTCATACCCAAAAGAAATCAAGAAAATTAAAAATAAAAAAAAACGGATCAAAGGGAAAAATGTATTATAAGAACTGAGCAATAGAATAGAAGAAAATGGAAATCAAATCAATGAGCTCAACAATCATGCAGATTTCAGAAAATTAGAAAGAATCAAACAGAATATCAAAAACACTGAAGAAAGCCTGGGGATAATGTAGGACACCATAAAGAGAAATAATACACATCTCATTGGAATACTGGAACAGGAGAAACAAGCAAGAGGACAGATAAAATAGAAAGGAAATTCATGAGAAAAAATTTCCTTAATATCACAGAAGGAGACAATAACAATCCTTAGAGCAGAGAGAACACCACATAGGTTAGATATTTCCCACCCTCAAGAAAAATTCAAGACATACAATAGTAGATGCATTATGTATTACTAAGGATAAACTAAAAAACAAAC